>NW_006399826.1:14468967-14545998 GCF_000299155.1 Elephantulus edwardii | reverse complement strand
TTTTTTTTTTTTTTTTAAATTCTGTGAGAAGACATTTCAATGAGTCTGAGTGGGGACAATTGAGAGTGGGACTCAGGTCTCTATTCAGAGCCTGGGTGAGTTCTCACAAGGTTTCAGTCAGGAGGCTAAGCTGTTTAGATCCCGAGCCATTGTCTCTCCGTTTCTCGGGGCCAGGCTGCCAAGTTCACGCGAGGTGCTGATCTCTCTCCTTTCACAGACCTACTTATTAGCTGCTTGCTTTCTTTCTTTTCCTCCCCGCCCCCCTTTTTACCCCTTCCAGGCCTATAGATACAATTATTAGAAATTCCTGGTTTTGTGCCTATATTGAAAGGCGGCCTGAATGGGTATGCTAAGGACTCGAAAGTGAGCCACTCTCCCCAACTCCAGCTCTGTGCTTAATTAGATTTGGATGGCTTCAGAGGAGCAGCTGGGGTTTTCAGAAAATGGATACGATAAAAGGGGACTATTCAAGGTATTTTGGAGGGGCTGTATAAAACAATGTAGCTGTGAAATGGGTTTTGGGAAATATAAGGGTCTGAGCAGAGAAGGTGGGGAGGGCAGACTGGGGGAGACAGGGCTGGACGTGAGCGGGCAGGAAAGGGCCAGGCCTGGGCGGATGTGTGAAGATGGACTCTATCATGCTAGGCCCAACAGCTAGGCCTCAATGACAAACCCTGAGCCTTGGGGTAGCTCTGCTCTGAGCCTGGGTGTGGGGGAACACAGTGCAATTTGGACAGAAATATTGGGAAAGATAGGGGCTAAACACTGACTTGGGGACCAAGCTCCTCTCCTCTAACTAGACCAAGCAAACTTGACTGGAAAACAAGTCTTTGTAACACCAGCTTTGCACAGAGGAAGCGTGGGTGAGCACCTGCCAGCTGAATGCAGACTTCAGGCAAACAGCATGCACCCCACTCTGCCTTGGGGAGAACTCGCCCCGCCTGCAAGTGGCTGATGAAGAAACCCTCAGCTTCCCCTGGCTTTGTGCGGTGAGAGGCTTTAAATGTGGTAAACACGCAATGGTCCTGTGGAGGCGAAGCCTTCGGGCGCCAGTTAGCTGTGTGACTCTGGTCAAGTCATTTTGCCTGTTCATAAAGTAGAGTGAATCTCTTCATCTCCGGGATCAGAGTTTGGGTTTCCTCAAAGAGGCTCGCCTGCACTTACATCATTCATGCAGGAGCATGACAGATATTGAGAAAATCATTTTGAAGGGCTTTGGGGAACAAGGCCCAGAAGTGATGCCTTTGCAGCGCTGAACCACCAGTGCACTTACGTGTCATGTCTGCGTTCTGTCACACAGCAGTCAGCGGGCCAGCTTGGCAGGACTGAGGAGAGCGGTCAGAGATGCTCTCGGGAGAAGACAAGCAGGAAAACTCATTGCCATTGAGTCAGAACCAACTTAAAGTTGAGCCTCTGGTGAGTTCTCCGGTGGCCTAGTGTCAAGAAGCTGCCCTGCAATTCCAAAGGCACGTGGTTCAAAGCCACCAGCTGTTTCATAGGAGAAAAATGGGCAATCTCCTCCCACACGATTACTGCCTCTGAAAACCTGCTGGCGGTCAGCTATGGGTCAGCTCTAACTCTATCATACAGAACAACAACATAAATTGTACATGACAAGACCCATCTTTCTCCCTTGGAGCCACTGGTAGACTAGAACTGCCTCTAACTTGGTGTTAGCAGTGCAATCCCCTCCAGACGAGACCATGTTCCACCAAGGAATGATTAGGAAACTTGATATGTTTTAGGAAGTGTCAATTACTTAATTATTTATTATTATTATTATTATTATTATTATTATTATTATTATTATTATTATGTCTTTCTTCCCCAGGACAGAATTCTCTGGATGCTTTGAGCAGCACCGTGGGCCTGGCAAAGGGATGTGAGCCATCAGGGACTACTGTGGTTCTCACCTGTGAGGTCCCTTGGGCTCACTGCCAGCCCCATCAGGCCACTTGGTGGTGTTTAAGGGTCTCTGCCCACAATGAAGCAGTTTTAGGAGATTTAAATGGTCCCATCCATTTTCCACATTAGGGTTCTAAGATCCCACCCAATAAAGCACAGAGGTTCTAATAACTCAGATGACATCCACTTATGACGGTTTATAGCTGTGCAGATGAGAGCTGACATGGTGCTTGTGGAAATCAACACCCCCAGGGACTGTCTGAGGTGCCTTGGTAGTGCAGTGTTTAAGTATGTACTCAGCTACTAATCAAAAAATGAGTTCATTCCAAGTTGTAAAACAGCCCAGTGGTAGATGGAATTTGCTCCAGGACTTAAGCATAAATAACATACCTGAGCCTCTACATCTTGTGGTGCCTAACCTGTACACTATAATAGACAAAGTGCTAGTCTATAGGCCTTTTATTGTAAGAACCACCTTCCCTCTGTAACTTGATTTGTGTCACTACTAGAACTACTAGAACCTCTACTCGGAATATTATTGCTTGTTAATTTTTGACTCATGTACTTTCAACTTGTTAAATTTGTGTCTTCTAGGTTGCAACACCTCCACGATACATCTTCAAGGATATGAACATGTACGGCTAAGCACAATTAATAACAGTGCATCTAAATTCCAAAATCAATCTCCATAATAGTCTATGTGTTTCCTACTGCCAAAGGGGCCCTTTAGAGTAGTGAGAGAAGATCTTCACCCTGAAACCCACAGCATCCCTTTTCAGCAGGAAGTAGCTAAGAGAATACGCCATCCCCTTTTCCTTATGAATCAGGGTGAAGTCTCTCTCAGGGAGGAGTAATAGGGAATGGCAAAGGACACACTGACAAAGGAGATTAATCAGAACTGGCTTTGACAAGCACTATGGCAATTGGACAATTAAAACAGACATTCGGGGCGGGGGAAGAAGAACAAACTGGGGAGGAGGGTAGAGAAAACAGTGCAACAATGAATGAATGAATGAATGAATGAGAACCCAAAATCTCTGTAAATGTTCATTAAAACTAATACAATTTAATAATAATTAAAAACAAACAAACAAAAAAAGTGAGTTCAGAGCCTCCTAGCATGTCCCTGGGACGTGGCACTCCGCTTCCTTGAAGTTGTCGTTGTTGTGTACCGCTGAGTCAGAACTGACCCACAGGTCACCCTCCTGTGGGTTTTCAGAGGCAGTTAATCACATGGGAGGAGAGTGCCCAGCCTTCTCCCACACAGCAGACTGACCATCTCTCTCCCATGGTGGCCTTGAGCGCGTGCCTTTGGGATTGCAGCGCAGCTTCTTGCCACTAGGCCACCAGAAACTAGGAAACTCTAGAGTCAGTTTTACTCCATTATAAAGGACCGCCACTCATGTTGTTGTTTTTTATGTTGTTAGGTGTCATTGAATATGATTCATAGTAACCCTATGAACAATGCATGTGAACCCCGTATTATCCCGTGCCACAGACATACTTGAGTTCATTGCTACAGTCACTGTGTCAGTCCAGCTCGCTGAGGGTTTTTCTGTCTCTGGCCCTCTACTGTTCTAAGCAGGTTGTCCTTTTTCTAAGAAACTTCACCAACCTTGCTTCTAAGAAGCACTCTGATTGTACTTTCTCTAAAATGTATGTTTGTTCTTTTGACAGGCCATGCGATATCCCACACTCTCCTCCAACACAACTCAAAGGCATCAATTCTTCTTCTGTCATTCTTATTTGCCCAGCTCCACAATGCCTAGTGGGTGATGAAAAAGACTATGGCCCGAGTCAGTAGCACCTAGAAGCTAAAATTGGCTCCACAGTGCCTAAGAAGAGCAATGCCAGTGACTGGCAAGACCTAGAGAGAATCACGGTTGCAAATCATAGCTGGCCTCATCCTGGGAGCAAAAGCAGACAGCTATCCGTCCACCTGTAACAGTGTGTCCTGTGGGTTGAGGACAGGGGAAGGGAGAGGGAGAGTGAATGAGAACAGCTGCTGCTATCAAGGGGTTTCTAATCAAAGAAGGAACCCACACACACAGAGCTGGCCTCCCGGGGCAATGCCATCCTATCAGAACTGGATCGGATGGACATGCACACTATCAAGTTTCAGGGGATGGAGACAGCATATTCAGCTGGGTGGTCTGACAGGAGACACAAAGAGCTATCACCCTTCAGGAGGTGAGAGCCTGCTGATGAGTTCCAGCATTTATTGCAAACAGTTCTGTTCTTTAAGTTTAAATATTGGAAGGGAGACAACGAAGAAAGGACTGGAGAAATGAGGGCTGGTGGAGGCAGAGTCGGGGAGAAAGATTGCTTTGGACACATTTTCCACTTGCGACACACATACTACGAGGTCGCCTTTCCTGTCCTGGAAGCTGATATTTTAAACTCTCTGTCAGCTCTTGTTGTGTCTCCTATGTTGAATCATAGAGGCCTTTTAGGATGGAGTAGGCCTGCCCAGGGCATTTCCTGTGCTGTAATCCTAGTGGCAAGAAGCTGTGCTGCAATCTCAAAGGCTCGTGGTTCAAGGCCACCAGCCGGTGGGCAATCTCCTGTGCCATCAACTGTCTCCGAAAACCCACTAGAGGGTCAGCTATGAGTCAGTTTTGACTCTATGGTACACACAACAACAATCTTTGGCTTAATGTGTAACAGGCCAGCCGCTTTCCTTTAATCCTAGATCTCCACCTGGAACCCTTTAGATTAACGAAACATGCACGGAACATCCACTTACTGTGTTAACTACTGGGAGCCAGGGTACAGCTTGGTACAGATATAAGACACAACTTCTGTCCTCAGAAACGGGTTGTTTAGTGCATCAGGGCTAATCTGCCACAAAATTTTAGAAGAGACTGAATTCCTACCCACTGTGGGGTTGACTGTGATTACAGCTAGCATTGAAGACCCAGATGGCAAGAGAGGACTTGGAGGGGAATAAGGAAGGGTGAGCCAGGGCTGTGGAGTGCTGGAGAATCAGGAGAGAATAAGAGTCAGACTAGTAGCATTAAAGGGTTTCTCGCTGGTGTATGTGGTTAGTAGCAAAGTATGCAAAAGGCTCGATGTTCAAGTCCACTCAGAGAAGTCTTAGAATAAAAGGCCTGGTAATGTTTGGTGTTCCCCCCCCCCCAAAAAAAAAAAGAAAAATACCAGTTCTTGAAAATCCTGTGGTGCACAGTTCTACCTTGATACACTTAGGGTCACCATGAACTTGAATCAGCTCTACAGAAATGTCTGTTGTTTTTAATTTTGGTTTATTTTTAAAAGTGGTCACTTAGTGCCTAATCTTTTGTCCTAGAAACTATGATAGGAGAAATCCTAAAAAAAAAGTAGAGGAGCATTAAGTCTTTAAGTCAACCCAGCAAAGGTTTATTATTAGCCAATGAAAAGAGCATAGAGATGACCTGTTGGGTTCTGTATTTTCAGCGATGGCAATGTAGACACAGCATAGACGAGGGGGACCTGTGTGGGTCTGGTGGGACTCCTGGGGAAATCTGGAGGAAGAAAGACACCTTAATAATGAAGGAAGCTTGGATAAACAGAAAAAGTATAAAGAGGAAGGGAGGAGGTAGTGTGTAGTTTGGACAAAGGTCTAGAGGCAGGTTCTGAATGTCTGAGATAAAATGAAGACATCTGGTAGGGGTCAGAGAACAATATGAGAGAAATCTAGACCAAAATTTTGAGTCACAATTGCATGTGTGTGGTTTTTGTTGTGGGGAGCAGAGGGGGGGGGGGGGGGGGGGGTTACTGAATTCCAAACTAAAAGATGTGAGCTCCTTCCTTTCCTTCCTTGCTATAGATGAGGGAAGCTGCTTCTGAATGAGGAAGCTGAGGCCTTATCATTTCCTCACTGAAAAAGAGCCCTCGCTGGGGGTCAGACAGTGGAAGCGAGGCTGGGACTTTGTCCTTGATTCGCCGATTCTCCAGCCATAGACCAGAAGCTGGGAGCGCTCACCATAATTGGGGCTCTCTAGGCTGCTGCTGCCTCCTGCATTTGGAGAGATGACGCTCCCTCCTCTGCATGCAGTGATTGCTGGCCCAAAATAGCCCTGCACCTGCTCCGAGATGCCTGCGAGATAATTTCAGCTTCCAAGGAAACTGCCCTGATTGGTGTTGATTTCTCATGATCTCCCTGCAGGCGAACACCTGGAGATAAGCACCTGATCACAGAGGTGCGCCCTAGAGAGCCAAGGTATGCAGTCCTACCCCGTCCAAGGAGCCCTGCTCCTTCTGTCCTCCCTGGAGAAGGGAGACCCAGCACTGGACACTCTACACTCACGTACCCGCTGCAGGGTTAGCCATTAACTGGGGGCTGAGAAGGAGGAAGGGAATGGAGCCCAGACCCTTTGTCCCACTTTGGAAGGAAACCTTAAAGGGCTGACTTGCTTGCATGCTTCATGGTCTGATTTCAGATTACCTTTCCAGTTTACTTTCTCCCTCTGCCTGGTCTTTCATTTCAGCTGAAATCAACCCTTTTTAAGGCCTCGCTTTTAAATGAGACTACAATCACCCACACAGAGGTTTGGCAGAGGACATTTCTACATATATATCTTTATGCACAGTGACTTGATTCATGGATGGAGCAGAGCAAATGGAGAGAAATTATAAAAGCTTCTTACCTAATGCAGAACACCTGGAGGAAATAGACTGGTAGGCCTGTGAGCTTAGGACTATGATCTCAGGAATATCAAGGCGACTGGTATAACATAATCCACAAAAACAATGTTCTTGCAGCCTATTTTGGTGAGTATTGACTGGGATCATAAAAACTTGCAAGAGGTCATCTCATTTGTGACTACTGAGTCTTCCCAGCCAGAGCAAAGAACAGTGGAGAAATCAGGTTATTTATTCAATGGATGACATGAATTTCAGTGTCTCTGACCCTGAGACCAGAAGAACTAGAAGGGGTCTGGGACTGTGGTCAGACTGTTAAGCCATCTGATAGGCATCACAAGGGAGGGACTGTGGAACTCAACTCCAAACTGGTGGGCCTCTGGGCAATCTTGTGATTACTGCCTCTGAAAGCCTGCTGGAGGGTCAGCTATGGGTGGGTTCCGACTCGATGGCACACAACGACTAATGGTTAGTCTTTAGTGAGTTTTATCACTAACTCAAAGTCAATGTATCATGGATGGTTAGAATCTGTCAGCTGCTCCCTGGGATAAAGATAGTCTCCTAAAGTTGTGATTTATAGACTAGGAAACCCGATGGAGGATCAATATGAGTTGGAAGCCACTTGATAGTAGTGAGTGGAGAAAGACATTCAAAATGCTAGAAAAGGCCATGCCTGCTTGCCTGATAGAGACTTGGAGAACTTTGAATCTGGGACCCATGGTCACATTTCAAGCCAGGAACATCACTGTTAGTCAATTTCCAGACAAACAACTGGCCTCTAAGGGATCAGTAATACCAAGGAGAAACATGCTTTAGAACAATCGCTCACAAGATCACAAGTGCAGCGTTTGTCCAAGTATAAGATTCAGAAGGCAGGAAGGGGTACAAAAGAAGGACAAATGGGAAACACAAGGAAGAAGTGGGGAGAGTGGGGAGAGGGAGGAGATTATCCTGAGTGTCATGAAATACAATCTAAGAACTATTTAATGGGAAGGAAATTTGCTTTATAAAACTTTCACTCAAATCACATTTTTTTTTGTTTGTTTTAAAGACCTTGTCTTCCTCATGCCTAAAATCCTTTCCTACACATCTACCCAAATGCTGCAGTCCATTTGTTTGCAGGTCCTTCTCTCTTGCTGACATCTACTCAGAAACTTGATACAGGGTTGACATGAGCCAGGATCCACTTGATGTGGTGGGACTGGGTGTGGTTTTGGCAGACAAATGGAGCTCTGAGGATTCTTACCAACATCCCCACTTAACAGCGCACCATCTGAACCCTTGCAGGTATGGCATTCACAAAAGAGTCACACAAGACAGAGATAGGGCGTCACAGTTCACAGTGTCTTATGTGGAGCAGGCTTCCAGAAAGGGCAGCCTGGACAAACAGACCTACTGCTGGGGCAGTAAGAAGAGGCTTCAGTACTTGTCCTTCATGGACATGAAGCTCCAGCAGCAGAAGTGAAAAGTAACTGAGGCATCATCTGTCACAACAAAAAAACCAGGCTGGTGTCTAAGAGCCATTCATCACTGGCCACATAAACCCATTAGAGAGTGGGGCTGTAGAAGTAATTGATGGCCATGGTGAACAGGCCAGGGACACAACGCTTGCTTCTAGCATCGATTCCCTTCCCAAAGCAAAGCAGTTCGGTCACACTGGTAGAGAATTGGAGACTTCAATGTGGGAAGATCCTAGGTGAGCAAACAATGAGGTCTCCTGCTCACAAAAAGGCTGGTGTTCTGAGGTCAGAAGAAAGGCCAGGTGATCTGCTTTTGACAAGTTGCTGAAACCTCTCTGGAGCACAGCTGTGTTCTGACACTCATGGGTTCTCCACAAGTCAGAGCTGACACTTGCTAAGTGGTTTTGTTTAGTTTCAAACCCCCTTTTCTTTCCTTTTTTAGTGGGAAGCCCTCATTTTGGCACGTCACTGGCAAACAGATGATTGACAACTAGCTTTTCTGTGCCTCGCTCTCTCTGGATTTCAGAGAGTCCATTTTCATTTCTCGCTTAAAATGAAGACGTACCCAATCAGGTACCTTGATTGGGAAATGATGTGGCCCCGGCCGCCTCCTCTGTGCTGATTCGCACACGCACTGCCCTGTCTCTAAGGAGACTTCTGTCTTTTGTGGTTACCACAAGCTTTATCTTGGACATGAGGGCTTTCTAGACGTCTCCTGAGATGTGGCAGGATCGGATCCTTTCCCCAAGGCATGAAGACCATGTCCTTCCCAGAGACTCAGTCTGGCAGGCCAGCTCCTCCCTGGCACTCCTCAAAACACGAGCCCCTGAGAGGACCCGGATCCCCAGGCTCTGGGCTGTCCTTTTCCCCTCTTCTTCCTCCTCCTCCTCAAGTTCTGACTTAGTAACAGCAAAAGGAAAGCATGCATGGGTCCCAGGCCTACAGCCTCAGGGCAGAACGTCTAAGGGTTTGAGAGGAAGACGTGGTCATCTGAGAGCTGGCACACACCGGCTTCTCCAACATTCTCTTCCTAACACTATAGCTTTTCCTCTCTCCATAAACGGCTTGGCCGATACAGCACTCTGAACTGCTGTTCTTTATGTTCTTTCCAGAACATAAATAAACCTGTGAAAACCAGCAAGCCGACCACATCACCAGGCCAGCGTCACTTGTCCCACACTAACCTTACTCCTGGGTCAGTGCCTGGCGTCCCTGGGGTAGTCCAAACGAGTATCTACCACCTTCAACCCAATGGGCTAATTGCTTCTTACAACTGCTCCCAAAACCTGGTCTACAGACTTCGCTTTCTGGACCAGGCTGGCCCATGATTTCCATCTCTGAGGGAACTTTGAAAAAACACAGTATCCAGAAACAACTCATAGATTCTGATTTATTGTGTCTTACCTTGTTGTTGTTGTTGTTATGTGCCGTCGAGTTGTTTGCGACTCATAGCGACCCTATGTACCACAGCCCTAAACCGTACTCTATCCTGTGCCAATCGCATTGCCTCTCACACACCCATCCCGATTACCCCAGTCACTGAATCAATCCATTTCATAGAGGGTCTTCCCCTCCTGCGCTGTCCCTCTACTCTACCCAGCATGATGTCCCTCTCTAAAGACCTGTCTCTCCTTACAACATGTCCAAAGTATGTCAGACGAAGCCCCAGAATCCTTGCCTCCAAGGAGCAGCCTGGTTTAATCCTCTCTAGGATGAATCTGTTTGTTTTCTTGGCAGTTCATGGTACATTCAATACTCTTCTCCAGCACCACAGCTCAAAGGCGTCAATTCTCCTTATATCCTCCCTAGTCATTGTCCAACTCTCTGATGCATAACAAGTGATTGCAAAAACCATGGCCTGTATCAGGCGCACCTTAGTCTCCAGAGAGACACCGCTGCTCTTGAGTACTTTAGAGAGGTCCCTAACTGCAGACTTTCCCATTGCAATACGTTTTTTTATTTCCTGGCTACTGGTGCCAAGAGTGTTGACTGTGGAGCCGAGCAAACTGAAGCTGTGAACAATCTCAATCTCTTCGCCATCCATCCTGATGCTACTGATTGGTCCAGTGGTGAGAATTTTTGTCTTCTTGACATTGAGCCTCAGTCCATATTGAAGGCTGCAGTCCTTGACCCTCTGCAGTAAGTGCATGAGGTTCTCCTCAGTTTCAGCGAGCAGGGTTGTATCATCTGCATAATGCAGATTGTTGATAGATCGTCCACTAATCCTAACACCACGCTTTTCCTCATAGAGCCCAGCCTCTCAGATAATCTGCTCTGCATATATGTCTTACCTTATTTAATTAATTAGTGTATGGCTAGATCTATGTATTTATTTTTAGCTCTGCTCTAATCCTAGTGACAGCCAGTCAAACTTGAGAGCCAGTGATCCAGACCACTAATTATTATGATTCAAGCCACTAATTATATCTTTCCTAAACCCTATCTTGATTTCTGTGTTGTCAATCTTTGGGCCTACGTTTGATTTCCCTTAGCTAGGACCGAGGGGAAACCAACTTTGTGGTCCCAGATTTGACCCTTTCCACATTATTCTTGGTCTGACCCTCACATCTAATTAGTTTAATTGCTTTTGCTGAAGCTAATGTGACAGATGTGTTCCATGGTATCTACGGTTCTCCAGAGACATTCTGAAAATAAGATAAAAGTCTGTTGACTGGACTCTGCTGGTTAACCAGAACCCCTATAGAGAATTGATTATTGGAAATTTAATAAATCAGTTAGAAGAGTAGCTCTCATAGGACACAAAGCTGTTATGTGTCTATTATCTCACTCATTTCCAATAAAAGTCGTTCCAAACACCACTCATGCTATTCTCATTGAACAGATTTGTAAACTGAGATTTGGAAGAGGTAAGAGACATGCTTGGGGACTGAGAGAGCCTGTCCTGTTGGATTTTGGGACAATCACATTGAGCTCAGTTTGGCTTTGACAGATTTGAAAGTAGTCTGCACGTCAGTTCACCCTTCCGAGCATGATGTCTTTCTACAAAGACCTACTGGTCCCTCCTGGCCATGTGCTCAAAGTATGTGAGATGGAGCTTCAAAATCCTAGCCTCTAAGGAGAAAGTTGGTTTCACCCTCTCCGGGACAGACTTATTTGTATTCTTGGTGGTCCATGGTATGTTCAATACTCTTCTCCAGCACCACAACTCAAAGGTATCAATTCTTTTTCTGTCATCCTTAGTCATTGTCCAGCTCTCTGATGCTCAGCATGGAAGGACAGCACAGGAGAGGAAGATCACAAAAGAGATGGATTGACACAGTAACTGGGGCCATGGGGGTTGACTGTGTTGGAGTCAGGGAGACTGGCTCAGGACAAGGTAGGCTTCAGAGCTGTTGTACATAAGGTCGATATGAGTCGCAGGAGACTCAATGGCACATAAACAAGAACAACAATGTAATCTGAAGTCTAAAGTGTATCACAAACCCCTTCAGATGCCCACAGCAGTCCCAGATTGTTCTGCCTGCTCCAGTCACGTCTCATTTGCCATCCTCGATCTTCTCTTTGCCTCTGGCCTCTCAGGCTCCTGTGTTCAGTTCCTCATTAAGAATGATTTACCCTTGTGAACTTCCCCGACTGTCACTTCTTCAGGACGTTAAGTCTGTTCTGACTGTTGTCTAATATCCTAACTTGGCTTGGCTCGCTGGTCAGTCCATCCAGTGATCTTGGACGTGGTGAGAGTATTTAAACAACAACATTTAGGGGTTTGGAGGAAGTTCTCTTGACTAAAGCCAAGGACAGTCTTAAGTAGGCAATGACATAGTACTTACTGCATGGGAGTCAAGAGTCACCATGTCCCCTCACCAAGAATACTCCAACCTCTTCTTCGAGTCAGAAGAAGAGTTTCTTACATCTGTGGGATTAGAGCCTGCATTATACGGCTCTTCACACATTATGTTGCTTGCTGTGCCCCGTCAATTCAGAAGCAACCCATAGCCAAACCTCCAGTGGGTTTTCAGAGGCAGTTAATCACATGCGAGGAGACTGCCCACCCTTCTCCTGTGGAGCACCGGTGGATTCAAACCCTGTTCCTTAGGGATTGCAGTGCCGTTTTTTACCACTCCCCTCCAGTCTATCAACAGGGAGCCATTTAAGATAAGCTATTTCCATGGGTCAGTTCCAAGTCAGTGACACACAGTAAGAATGTTTGCTTTGCTTAGTAAACAGTTCTTAATGTTGTTGTTGTTGTTATGTGTTATTGAGTCTCCTGTGCCTCATAGTGACCCTATGTACATTAGCCCTAAACCCTGTTCTATCCTGTGCCAATCAATAAACTTTATAAATGTATGTCTTTTCAACCTAAAGTCTTATTAAGTCTTTGAGGTCAACAAAACATTTAGGAAGTACAAATCATGTGACTTGCACATATCAGTTTTCCTTCTCATTATTTTCACCACTACCTGCTATGTAAAATACTGTTATGTACTGAGAGTTGGAGGCAACTCACAGCTTACACTCCAGCAGGTTTCTAGAGGCCGTGCTTTGCCCTGGAGGAGACTGTTCATTTTTCCCAAGTGGAGTGAGCAGCTAAAGGTTTTGAACAGCCTGCCTTGGGGTTGACAGCACAGCTCCTTACCACTAGGCCACCACTGCTTCCTAAAAATCCTACAGCAACCAGTATTTTAGGTGGTCTCCCATCCAAGTACTAAAGAAGTCTGATCCTACTTATCTTCACAGATTGGACAAGAGCCCGTGTATTCAGGGTGGCATGGTGTTAGACTAAAAATTATTAGCATTTTGCTTTTCCTTCCATTTGATTAAGATTGTTGTAGAGAGCACATACATATTATTCCCAAAGTTACAGGTGTTCTGGGGGGAAAGGGTTATTGAGACATTAATGGACTAATGAAAAATTTTGACTTTTTTTCTGTTGAAAAAAAGCTAGAAAATGACTTGGGTTTTTTTTTTTTTTTTTTTTTGTTTTTTTTTTTTTTTTTTTAAAAAAGATAACCTATTTCTTTGAGCTACCACCTGTCTGTCAGTTTGCTGTACTATGGTAGCTTGCATGTTGCCCTGATGCTGGAAGCTGCACCAGTATTTTAAATAGCAGGAGGGTCACTCACACTGGTCAGGCTTCAGTAGAGCTTCCAGATTAAAACAGACTAGAAGAAAGGATTGGAAATCTACTTCTGCAAATGTTATTGCTGTTATGTATCCCTGACTGGGAATTGACTCATAGCTGACACTCCAACAGGTTTTCAGAGGATGTAAATCACAACAGGAGGAGATGGCTCATATTTTTCCTCCGGAGCAGCTGGTGGTTTAGAAGAGCCTGCCTTTGGGTTGACACTACAACTCTTTATACACACATACTCCTTCTGGAAATAAGCCAATCAAAACCCCTCATGGCTCACAACAGAACATTGTATGATGTGGACACATTACTAGAAAAGGAGAGGGCCAAAGAAAAGGAAAGAAATCTTCTGGGAGGGGGGTTGACCCAATAGCCACAATCACAGACTCAACCATATAAACTCTCATTAAGAAGGTGCAGGACTAGGGACTGTTAGTTCTGTTACATGTGAGGTTGTTATAAGATGGATCTGAGTGGAGGACATCTAAGAACACTTTGAAAAAGTAGTCTGGAAGGGCTCAGTCACTGGCACCCTTAAATTACTTTCTTAGTAGATTCTTCACAATACACGCAACTGAATTTTTTATTTTATTAGGAGCTGCGCATAGGAGACCCTCTGCTGACCCAAAAATAATGCCTCTCTAGTGACTTTAATCCACCAGTGGAAGGATGAGTAGTCTCCTCTTGTGTGATTTACAGCCTCTGAAAACCCATGGGAGGAGCAGCTGTGAGTCAGTTGTGATTCGATAGCAATGAGTAATAAGGAGTCCAGGGGGTCAAGTGGTTAAGTGTCTGAGCCAAAGGTCAGCGGCTGGAACCCACCAGCTGCTCTGTGGCCGAACAATGTGGTAGCCGGCTTCTGTAAGATCACAACCCAGGGTGCCCTCTGGGTGATTCTACTCTGTTCTATAGGGTTGTTATCAGCCTCTGAATTAGCTTCAAGGCAAAGATTTTGTTTTTTTAATTTGGTTTCAATGTGACACAATGTGGAGGCCGAGTCACTCTGTGGAACCATGGATCCAGTAAGGCACCCATGAGCGAAGGCTTTGGGTGGCTAGTACACAGCATGGGATCCGGCAAACATCCTGTTTGATTTTCACCTCACCTGACCCTATCAATCTTTTACCAGAGTAGTGGATTTACAGGCATCTTCAGGTTTGGTGACCCATAGAGGACACAGGTTACCTCTCTGAGATCCAAGGACTTGCTTAAGTGCTTGTTTCTGCTAAGTCTTCCCAGGACAAAATTGTCCCCCAATGGTTTACCTCTTACCCTGATCACTCAGTAGATATTACTCAAGATGGGTGAAAGTGTTAAGTGAAGAGATGAATCCCAGTTAACTTTTTACCAATAACCCAGAAGCAGGTGCATCAGAAGGCCCTGCTTAGTCCTCGAGGTTCTTCAGAAATCAACCTGCTTCTCTTGTCTTGACGTTTTGCTGATTGATTCACTGGGGATTCTTGAAGTCCATTGATTAGGTAAATAGAACACTAACAAGTTGGACTAGAGAGCCAGGAATATCAATAGCTTGGATAAGCTTGAATCAGCGACTTCTACTGGTTATAGCTGAAGCAATTTGTCTTTATATTTACTTAGTATCGATGCTAAAGAGAACAATTACTCATTCACTTGCTAGTTCACCTCAACCCTACTCCTTCCAGAAAATTACCTTAAAGACCTTCCATGTTCTAATGACATTGAGAGTTGTACCTTTCTCATGATGGAAGAGATCAGTTATGCTGAGATTCTCCCATCATCCCTACCCACTGTTTGTTTCTTGGAAGATCTCTCATTCATCTTTTTCAGAAAGGGAGAAAAGCCATTAGCAACGTATTTAACCAGTCCATTGAACATAAATGTATCTAGGACTTTGAGTAAGGCAGTCATATTTGTTGTTACAGTTTGGTGTCAGCCTGTCAGTTCTAACTGACCCTTTGTACACTAGAATGCAGCAGCACCAGTCCTCAAAATCATTGCTATAGAGGGACTAATATAAAGGGGTGGATAATCCAGGAGCCTCTGTTTAATAGCGAGTTGCTCTGCTAATCCAACCGCCGTGCCTCTTTGACGGTTCGAATCTACCAGTGGATTGTTGGAAAAAGAGGGGTAATCTCCTTCCATGCCATTTATAGCATCAGAAACCCAGTGGAGGGCCAGTTATGGGTCAGTTCCAACTCAATGGCAATGAGAAGGAAATATTTAGCCTGGGAAGTTTGACTGAAGACAATCACTAGTCTTGGCCTTTATACAGACATAGCATACTCAGCTTCTCCCAAATATTTCATTTTCTTGATACTCAGCCCCAGAAGGCCTCCAAACTATGTGTCTTCTTTCTATCCTATCTAGTGGTGAAAAGAAATAACATGCATGGCCCCAGCCACAGAGATCGTGCATGCATGCGTGGATAATTCAAAGATGATAGCAGTTTTTAATCTGAAAGTTCTGCTTGAGAATTTCTGCAAAATAAATTAAATAAATAAATAAATAAATGACTAAATAAATAAATAATAAATTCATTCTGCAGCAAAATTGCAGTAAAATAGGCCATGGCAAGGTCCCCATCAGAAATATTTACTGTTGACACAACTGAGCAAGACAGTGAATGCTAACCTTTCCATCTTACCAAAGAATTTTATAAAATCAGCATTAAATGATTTACAGAAGTCCCACATTTTCTGTGGTTTATCAGTGTAACATCGTTCCTTCTCTGTGTACCTGAGTCAACTACATTAGCCTATTGTAGTCATATTTTATTTCCCCCCCCTCTCAATTCCTTCCCCAGATGACCCTCCCTTCTGCTTTGGATTGTGTTGTTTTCTCTTCCTAGAAGAATTTATTCCTCCTGCATCTTGGTCTCTTTCACTATCACCAACTTTCACCTTAATACCTCCTCTTAACCTTAGATTCAGTTAGACGATCTCTCTCTTGGTGAGATCTTTTCGGAGTCCACCACCGTGTAGACTAAGCCCTCTCTGACCTGTCCTCATGGATCCCTGTATTTCCCTCAGTTTCATTTGGAAATAACTATGGGTGGCATTCCATGGCAAATAGGAGCCACTAAGAACAGAGACCACATCTGTCTTTACATACAATTTACCCTCAGCAGCAGGCAAATAATTGCTGAAAGACAGACAGACATAAAAATAACAAGGATGAAAGAATAACCATGGGTCGACAGGAACTGGATGGCACACACCAACACCAAGTCTTAATGGGAGGGGGTGGTCCATCTTGGGTCCCAACCTTTACTGGATTCGGAGAATGTCCGTAGAGCAAAGAGTCTGGGTACCCTGCAAGGGTTAACATATTCTTTGCTAACCACATGGCTGACTATTCAAGTCCACCTTGAAGAGCCTCAAAATAAAAGCCTGGTGATCTAACTTTCGAAAAAAATCAGAACTGAAAAACCGCAGGTGCATCACTTCATAGTGATCCTTTGAGTGCCATGAGCTGAGGTCAACCCAAAGGCAATTGGTCTAGAACTGCAGTTAAGAAGGGCTTTACTGGGGTGGTGGAGAGGGTGGGGGTAGGGTGGGGGAGGATATTAATGGGCTGGAAACCAAGGTAGGATGATGTTGTTGTTGTTTTCATGTGCCATCAAGTCGCTTGTGACTCATAGCGACCCTATGTACAAGAGCCCTAAACACCATTCTATCCTGTGCCAATCTCACCGTCTCAAACACACTCATTCCCACCACTCCACTCACAAAATCGATCCATCTCATTGAGGGTCATCCTCTCTTGCGCCATCCCTCCACTCTCCCAAACATGATGTCCCTCTCCAAGGACCAGTCCCTCCTTGCAACATGCCCAAAGTATGTCAGATGAAGCTTCAGAATCCTTAACTCCAAGGAGCACTCCGGCTTCACCCTCTCTAGGACAAATCTGTTTGTTCTCCTAGCAGTCCTTGATATATTCAACACTCTTCTCCAGCACCACAGCTCAAAGGCATCAATTATCTTTCTCTTTTTGGGGTTTTGGCAAAGGCATATCAATGACTGTCAAGATTTCCTATTGCCTCATACTAACCACCGAACTCACTGACTCGTGATGACTCCCCATTGAGTCTCAGAGGCTGTAAATCTTTAGACAAGGAGACTCCATTTTTGTCCCCATTAAAAAAAAAACAACAAAAAAACAAAACTAGAAAGCTTTTGGTTGGTGGGAGAGGAGAGGAGAGGACATTTTTGGCAACAATACCAGAATAAAAGACCAAATGGAATTTTCATTAGAAAGTCATAGAAACTGTGAAAACAAAGACAGTAAGACCCACAGGAAAAAAAAAGGATAAAGAGCTTAGAAGAATGGAGGGGTGGATGGGGGGTTAGGCGCGAGGCCAGGCCAGAACATGGATGTTTCTCTGGGATACTCTGTCTCAGTCCCAGAGGATGCATTAGGTTTAATGCAGAAAATGACTGACAAATTACTAGGTCACTGAGTGTGAAATTTATATTTTTTGCTTCTTGCTTTCTCCCATCTTATAATTGTATCGACCTAAAGAGTAAAAATATTGCTATTGTCTTCTTTATTATGGTGCCTCTGAAAAGCGAACTGCTGTGTCTCGGTGGATTTTTTCCCCCCCTCCCGGATAAATCTTTTTCTTGAGATAAATAAATCTCCTATTAGGGTCTTATTTAAATAACACCGGGATGGAAGTGAGGCAGAAATCACAAGATGAACCCACTAAGCTTAGTAATAGGAAAGCAGTGTGCATCTCCCATCAGCACCATCACCCGTCCTGAGAAGCCACATCAATTAGGCACCTAATGTGTGACCGGTCACGTAAAGCAGGCCAGCCGCATGCCCCTCGTGCTCTCACTATTGATTGCTGCCC
Organism: Elephantulus edwardii; assembly: GCF_000299155.1. NCBI lineage: Eukaryota > Metazoa > Chordata > Mammalia > Macroscelidea > Macroscelididae > Elephantulus > Elephantulus edwardii. The sequence goes on along the minus strand of NW_006399826.1, from coordinate 14,528,084 downwards.
GGATATCTGGATTTAAATGGAGCCTCCTAATCACCAGGTGCGCAGAGCCAGGCGGTCTTGCAGTGGGCAGGCTGGACCATGTTCTCGTCCCAAGGAATTTCCCTCATTGTGATGAATACGCTGCCTTTGTGACCTTGAACTATGAGTGTGTTTGTTTCATAATCAACCCAATCTGAGCAGAGGTGTGTTTGGGGGCACTCAGAGCCAGCAATTGTGAGGAGCATCTCAATACCACATGTCATGATTGCTCGAGCTTTTCCTAGCTCCCCCCCACCCCACCTCACTTAAGTGACATTCATTCTCTTCGGAAAAATCCTCTAAGTGTACTTCGCACACATCTCTCTGGCTATCTGGTCACCACTGGCCACAATATATCAGTTGTACTCTCTCTCCTTTGTTCATGGTTATGTATTCTGTTGTTTTAGCTCTGCTGTCAGAGTCTTGGCTTATTTTGCTTTTGTCTTACATTTTCATGGCCAAAGTCTAGGCACAGTAGATGTTTATTGTGGTTGTTGTAGTCAGGGTGTTGTTGCCATGATTTTGACTCATAGACACTTATGCTACAGAGTAGAATTTCTCCACAGACTTTCTTAGGCTATAGTATTTTCAGGAGCAAATGGCCATGTCTTTCTCCAATGGAGTCATTAGCTGGGTTCGAATTACTAACCTTTCAGTTAGTAACCAAGCACTGAACTCTTGTGCAGCCCAGGGCTTCCTTCTTATGTGCTCACTGCACTGTGATGCTTTTGAGGATTTCTGATTTCTCTCCTTTAAGCAGTCACTGCTTCCCACCACTGAAGGATTTCTATGCTGTCTTTTGTCAATTTACCTAGGTGCCTAAAGTACTTAGAGACGGCTTGCAGGTCCCCTTGGCATTTTCATTCTGTTAAGTTATGCCTAGTTGGTTCTCTTAACCTTCCTCTGAGTTCCCCTTCTTGCCTTTTAATTTTTTTACAATCTAGAGATGACAGCACTGTGGATAATTCAAGAGAAACTTTTGGGGCCATGCCTGGGAGAGAAGAGGGCTGTAAATGAGATGGGCTCTGTTTGTGCAAGTTTCCACAACCCACTGCACTTCCCGCCCAGGGTGTGAGAATGGGAATGCCCAGTGCAACCTGCAGAGGGCTGTTCTTGCCTGTGTCTGCTTGATCTTGGCTTGTTCTGGAATTATTGTGCTGGTCTACCTAGGAGGGCCACGGATATATTTCCATTCATCCCCAGGAGGAAGTTGGAATGAAGCCAGTTAATAGAAACAAAGAACAGAGAAGAAAAGATTGTGTCAACATTTTTAAGCAACAGAATCTGTTTCAAAGCCTGCAACATGGACAATGGACACTAAATACCACCTTAGGTGCACTCTGAGGTTTTCATCTGACTCCAAAGGGGGATAGGGCATCCCTAGAACACCTCTCAGCTCTCCCCATCATGTGACTTCTACTTCTCAGGCTGAGTCATGTGTTTTTGATCAAGTAACGTTTCCCAGTGAACTTGTCGTGCAAATGTGATCTGCTGTGTCTGCATAGACAGGGAACATGATGCACCTTTTATAAACAAGAAATTGAAATGCACGTGGAGAAATTGGGCAGAACACAGGGAAACTATTATAAACCATCTCAAGACAGCACAGCTTATGCTGCCGGTTCAACCTGTTCTCCTGAATCAGCAACAAGGTCATCAATGACAGGAGAGGCCAGCAGGAGCCAAGTACAGGTCAGAACCTCTGAGATAGCACTTCAGTCAATTAAAGCTGAATTGCCATGTTAATAAATAGCAGAGCCTTGGCCAAACCCCATCACAATCCAGTCAATTCCAGCTCATATTTGGCCAACAGGAAAGAGTAGAAAGAACTTCCCCATACAGTTACTCAGACTGTAAGTCTTTATTTAGAGAAGCAGACTGCCACACCTTTCCCCTGCAAAGCAGCTGGAAGGTTGGAACCACCAATTTTTCAGTTAGCAGCTACATGGATGATCATTGGTTCACCATGGCTCTTTCCAGCCACTGTACCTCCTAGAGCCATAAAACTAGTCTACATTTGAAGGCAATGGAAGCAGCATGATACACGAAACAGACACCTGAGCAAACTTTGAGAACTGGAGTTATCCATCTTTGTTCTGCACCTCTCCATTCCCTTACCTGTCTGGGTCACACTTTTCTTATTTATAAATTGGAGCAAACCATTACTGTCCTACCATCTCCCAACCTTGCTAAGCAGCATGTACAATGACAGCAGTTAAGAAGTGGAAAAGACTTTATTGAATCAAATATTCTGTTGCAAATAGGACTTTCAAGGTCCAGCAGTAGGAGATGGTGTCGAAAATTGAAGCTTTGGAAAGAACGGGAGAATCTATGATCACAATCATGGACGTAGGATGTTCAGACTCACAATCATGGATATGGGATGTTCAAATTCACAGTGACCTTCCAGTTGGTCTGTTATATCTTTGTTTAATAGTGAGGAAACTAGCCCTGGAGAAGAAGAGAGATCAGAAGGGAAATGGGGTTTGCCTTTTGGCATTGGGGCTTGCAGACATCTAATCCAAGTAAGATGAGCTCTATACAAGGGTTTTGAGAAATCTAAACTTTTATTTATTGGTGTGTGCTGCTGAGTTGATTTGGACCCACAGTGACTCTACAGGACAAAGGTCTTTTCTCCCACAGAGTGCCCAATGGGCTCAAACCACCATCCTTTTGGTTGATAGCTTAGCTTAATGATTGTAGCACCAGGACTCCTTCAAACATTCATTTACATGTACATCAATGGGTAAAAGGCCTAAATATTGTAAAGGCACAACTTTATAAATAATTTCTATACGTATCTCACAAACCAAGATTAAAGTGGTATAACTGGTCCCTAAGGGTTGGGTATAAAACAGCTGGGAAAGAACATTTACTTAGTCTTTTCAACTAGCTATTTCAGAAGTGGATGCCACTCCTGCTTCCAAGCTTGCTTTTTGGGAAACTCCAGCAAACACTGTCCACCATGGGTAACCATTATCACATTTGACACATCAGTGTCACAATGTTTAACATCACTGCAACCATGAGTTACCTCTGTACAACAATGCACAGACCAGGGCTATATCAGGGTTATTAAAAGAGAAATTAAAAAGTCAGATCTTAGATCTCTATTTTTTTATCATGAATACAAATACATATTAAACATACTAAGAATTAAAATATGGAAAACAAAATAAAAATGTTAGCAGGAGATGCCATTATGATGTCTTAATATTGATGTCTTTATTAAATTTTAAAATTCTTGTTATTGAAAGAACCCATGAAGAAAATGGTTTTTCAGCCAGACTCAGAAAAGATGTATGTAACTCATAAAAGCAAGACCCAGGATGAGATGGACTGACTCAGTGACTGGAGAAAGGGGATTAGGTCTGTTGGAGACAAAGAGACTGGCTCAGGACAGGGCAAGGTTCAAAGCTCTTGTATATAAGATTGCTATGAGTCACCTGCAACTCAACAGCACATAACAACACCAACAAACTTGTAAAATTTGGTAAGAAAAAGACAACCAATCAGGAAAGATGATAACATGTGTGAATAGATAATTTACAGAATATATACAAATCACTGATTGATGTGTGCATCAAAGTTCGATTCTCCATCATCAAAAACTCCACAATTTAAACTATAATGAGACACTGTTTCTCACCCATGGTATTGGCAAACATTTTAAAGCCTGACAATTCCAAGTATTGGCATGGATACAGGTTGATGGGAACTCTAATTTACTGTTATTAGAAGTGTAAATTGGTGCCACCAGCTTGGAGAGCCGCTTGACAACTTCTAGTAACATTGAAGATGCTTGTTTCCAATAGTTCTACAATCTCTCTTCTAGATTAACACTCACATGAAAGGTCTAGGAGACACATACAGGACTCACTGCTTTGCCCAAAATCAAGAATAATCTCCAGAGCCACTGCAGCAGATTGAATAAACAAAGTATGGATGGACCTGCAATGGAATAATTTTCATTCCATTCCTGGATTGTAAATGAACAAAGCAGACAACAGAAATGGATGAATCTCATCGGTTAACTCCAGAAGAGACAGGCTTGTGGGAGAGGTTTGTCTAGGGACAGAAATAGCAGAGAATGAACAAAAGAGAATTAAGGCTGAGCTCTAGCAGGGCAGTAGAAGGTATTGTGTGTATGACCTGATTCGAGTGAGCTTCTTTCCTGAACACCTGTCCATTTGATGCCTGAAATGTCATCATTACAGGGAAGCTCTGCCCATTTTTATTTTTATCTTCCTGGAACCTACTAAGAGTTCTTGGTACAGAGGAAATTCTTGGTAATGCATTTTAAAATGAATGAATAAAAGAACCAGGTCTACTCTTTTGTATGTGGGGAAAAGCAGAGAGTGGCATTCTTTTAGAGGGTTTTCTCATGTCATTCCATTGCTGGCCTGGCAACTGCTTCTATGCTCCAATCTCTCCTGGTCTCACAGAGAGTAAAACTGCTTGTTGACACCTTCCTCTTGACAATATTTCTGAGATTTGCCAGCTCTTCTTTACATCCAAAATATTTACTTGTTTATATCTTTGTTAGCACAGTAGCTGTCATTGAGTCAACTGTGATTTACAGTGATTCCAGGCACAAGGAGACAAAATGTTTCCCAAGCCTGTGCTTTCCTCATGTTTGGTTGTGGGTTGGACCTTTGTGATTCATGGGGTTTTCATTGGTTAAACTTCAGAGCTAGATTCCCAGACTTTTCTTCTTTGAGAGCTCCACTGAAGTGTGTTCAGCGTCTACAATACGGATCTCCACTGCGAGTGGCTGTGAATGAGATATAGAAATTGAACCCAGGCCTCCCACATAGAAGACAAGAATTCTAATACTGAGACACAAAACTTCCCTACAACTAGTATCTTATGGGGTGAGCAATGACTCGTATTAATGGGAGATATAGCAGAGATCCATATGATCTCTGGAGAAGGACATCATGCTTGGTCAAGTCAGCCAACAGAGACAGACTCAATGAGAAGAGTTTACACAGAGGTTTCAACCTTGGGCTCAAACCTCGCATGGACTGGGAGGGGAGGATGGTGCAGCACTAGGCAACATCTCATTATACGTAAGGTTGCTGTAAGTTGAAATAACTTAATGTTACCTGAAAACAACAATAGAGTGTAATTGAATTGAATAGCTTATATTTATTTAGATCAGATATATGTGTTTACACCATAGGCTTTTATATATTTTAATTCTTTTCATTCTAAGTCACAAATCCAAATATTATAGTTGATGGCATTTCCTGGGTCTGTAAATCATAGCTGTTTTTGCGGACAATTTCATCACAGCTATTTACTTTCTCATGAGAGGATAGCTTGGAAGTCCCCTGGGCTCCACTCCGGGAACCATAGTTTTAAGATGCCCTAGGTCTCATATGATCAGATATTGTTGTCACCACCTTACAAATTGTCCCTACTGGATCATCCACACATCTGATACAGCCAAGCTCTTTAGCGTTCTCTGGCCTCATGGTACTTGTAATTTCTAAGACCCTTTGATTACCCGGAAGGAATCTCAGAGCCACAATATTACAGGGCTAGGGACTCGGAAACCCTTTTGAAGGCCTCATAAAGGCCAGAGAGGAGTCTTTCAGCAGAAATTAAATCATAGCATTTTATTTTTATCAGATGCTCGCTATTATTTTCACCCCTCCCTTTGCTGCCATGAAAATTGAGAAACTGGGAATCCAATTACAAAGGCGAGATAAAAAGGAAAGATAGTAGAACATTTTAATTGGATGGAGGAGACGCTGAATTGTGTTCTCCAGGCTCTCGGCATTGCAAATGCTCCATGTGTTACTGTAACGCAGGCGAGGGTCACTGAAGACAGGGATAGTGAGGTGACATATGAGAAACCAAGACCAATCAATAGGGCCTGTCGTACACCTGAGCCATGGTGTTACGGATCGCCTGGGGCCCACCTGAAGCAACATCTAGAATAAACCCCAAGTAGACATACTCGCCTCCTGTACAAGGTTCACTTTGAATGCGGGGGCTCAGAGCACTAACAGGGACTATGTGTTACTCGTTTGTTGTGTGCCACTGAGTGGTGACTCACAGCTGACCTTCCAACAGGTTTTCACTCCCACCTGGAAGGGGACTGCACATTCTTCTCCTGCAGGGTGTCTGGTGGATTTGAATCACATGCCAGTGGATTGGTCACACAACTCTTTACCACCAGGCTACGAGACACACTCAATAAATGAAGGGAGCTTTGAAGGCTTCCTTTGGAGCTGGGTCAGGCTTTGTTTATAAGATAAAAACAAGAGACTCAAAGACAGACAAAAGAACTGAAGAAAAAATATCCAGTAGAACCAGCTCAGGTAGGAGTTGTCATCATGCAGTGAACACACTGCTCAGGCCTCCTGCCAGGCAGCCACAGTCGTCAGGTCTTGCAGAAAGAAGGTCAATGCATGGCCTTTTGGCAGCTGGAGAGATTTTAGCTCTAGAACCTGTTCTGTCCTGTTAGTAGGTCTTGCTCTCGTTAAGTGCCATTGAGGTGAGTTTGCCTCACAGTGACCCCATGAAACAGGAGAACTGCCCCATAAGGTTTTCCTTGGCTGTGGCCTTTACAGACATAGATCACCCAAGTCCTCCTGCTTTAAAGCTGCTGGGCAAGTTTGAACTGCCAGCTTTTTAGTTAGTTGTCAACTGTTTAACCATTCTGCTACCGGATCTACCCTGTCTGCTTCCCCAGTCTTGACTGTAAAGCACCTCTCTCCCTCATTCTCCACCTTGTCTCACAAGCCTACATCTCTCTTGTATTTTGTGAGACTCCCCCATTGTTCCTGCTTCCCAAACACTCTCTGATGCCCTCTATCTCTGGCTCTCTCATCTTTATGCTCTCAGACTAAGCTCTCTTGTCAAGCTAAGTCTTGTCCACATACCCTAACCTTATAGCATCAGCAATGTTCCCAGTGGCAGTAATTTTTCCGAGAAGTTTGTTAATATTTTATCCGTCACTAGATTATAAACTCTGTGGGGATTATTTGCTATCAGGTTGATCCTGACACAGAATGCCCCTCTGGTGGGTTTCACAGCCGTGAAGTCAGAGGGTGTTTCCTTTCTAGGATGCTCTGGGGGCCTACCAAGTCGACAGTTCCCACTTCCCGTGAAGTAATCTTTGGGGTGCCCAGGAGAACCAGAGCAGAGGCAAATCTCTGGCATCTGATGAAATGACTCTTTATAAAGAACCTGCTGTTCTTAGTGTTTGGTACTGTTGCATTGAGTTCGATTCATAGTGAACTCTATAAACAACAGATGTGAATGCTGTGTCTGTGCCATTTTCATCATCTCTAACATATTTGAGTCTATTGTTGCAGCCACTGGATCAATTTCTCTCAGTGAAGGTCTCCCTTTCTTTTGCTCAAATGCACCCTTTTACTTTGCAAAAAATCTTTGAATAAATTATTGTCCTCCCAAAAAAGAACTCCAACACCACAAACCCAAACAATCTATCCACAGTCTATGCATAGACTACCCCATCAAACCTGCTCAGTCAGCCTAGATCCAAAGTATTACCAGTCTGCTAAATATCTGGCTAGACTACTCATTCTCTCCTTTCTATCCACAATTGTGCTGCCAACTCAAAGGTGGAAGTCGTGGTGGTGGGTGCTACTCGCTGCTGAGTTGGGTATAACTTAGAGCGACCCTTTGAGCAGCAAGCCTGAGGTTCTAATCTACCAGCTGCTTCTAGTGGAAAAGATGGGCTATCTCCTTCTATGCAATTTATAGTCTCTGAAAACCTGCTGGAGGATCAGCTATGAGTCAGTCCTGACATGATTGACTTGATAGCACACAACAACAAAAGCAACATTACTCAGCTAATAGTCCTTTTAATACACACAGTGTATGTCATGTTCTTTCTCTTGCTATTTTGTCCATCATTTAACTCCATAATGCATTTTGTATCACACACAGCAGGATGTGCTTATATGTGCACTTGCATTAGTCTCTTCCAACTGACATCTTAAGGTAATTGAGGGTTGGTTAACATTTATAGTTACTTAATTAAAAAAAAAAAAGGGACTCAGGAGGTAGTTAGCATTTGAAAGTCTCTAATCAGGAACCTATACTTTTTTACTGTAGATTTTCAGCTTTCTTTGCCTCTGATTGTAACAAGTGGCTTTGTCGATTAGGATAACAAATTATTTTTCTTTGATGGCTAGCAAAGTGGGATGGGTCCAACTCTTGCACAAATAAAGTGAATCTAGCAGGTAGTCTGTATGTTGGGATAGTACCCTGGAGGATTAGGAACCTAAATAGGTCCCCTGTGTCTTTGCTTATCAGACTACATGGTTACTAGAATCTTATTACCAAAACATTGCTACCTCGCTTCAGTGCATGTTTTCATCCAAAGTAGAGGCATAGATCCACGTTTTTACCAACACAGAGCCGTATTTCTCATACATACCCTCCCATAAGGTTGTGGGTACATGGAAGAATTCAACAATATATAAAGCCTGGAACAGTATAGGCAGGAAACAAGTTAGGGCAGAGGAACTGATTAATAACTTCTACCTTACATACTTTGGGTATATTATTAGGAGAGGAGATCCCTTGGAAAGAAACATCATGCTTGGAAAGGTGGAGGCCGAGCAAAACAGAGGAAGACTCTCAACCAGGTAGATTGACAGCAATGGGTTCAAGTATGTCAGTGAGGAGGAGAATAAACAGGATAGGACAGGGTTCAGATCTATTGTTGCAGGGTCACTATGAGTCATACTCAACTCTACCACACTTAACAGCAACAACAACCAAACTTAAAATAATAATTAGTTTGAAGCCATTTGCAAAGACCTTTTGAATAGTGTTCTCCTAGCTGACTGTGATCTTCACCAAGTTTTCTATTTTTGTCCCTCATCATCCTTCAAAGCGCTGTTCAAGTGACCCTTCTCTCCAAAGGATTTTCTGACTACTCTTTTTAGTTTCAGATTCTGTGTTCTGAGTTTCTCTCTCACTTAAAACGGAATCCATACAATTTGGTTATACAATCTAAGTTGCTTTTTAAAGTAGGCTATAAATAAGAGGCTCTAGTGGAATGTGGAAATTATCAAACATGTAAGCAAAATTAGCAAAATGGCTAGGACAATACATTGACAGAGAAGTGCTAGAAGTTCAAGCCAGGTTTAAAAGAGGTCATGGCACCAGGGATGTCACTCCTGATGTCAGATGGATCCTGGCTGAAAACAAAATATACCAGAAGAATGTCCATTTGTGTTTTATTGACTATGCAAAGACATTTGAATTGTGTAGGTCATAATAAATTATAGCTAACATTGAGTGGGGATCACAGAACACTTAATTGTGCTCATGCAAAACCCATACCTAGACCAAAAAGCTGTTGTCCAAAAAAAGCAAGAGATTGTAACATGGTTTAAAATCAAGAAAGGTGTGCATCAGGGCTGGGTTCTTTCTCCTTATCTAATCAATCTGTATACTGAGCAAATAATTTGTGAAGCTGGACTCTATAAAGAAGAATGTAAGATCAAGAACAGAGAAAGACTCATCAACCACCCACATTATGTAAATGATGCAACTTTTCTTGCTGAAAGTGAAGAGGGTTTGAAACACTTGCTGCAGAAGATCATAGACTACAGCCTTCAATATGGATTGTGTTTCAACATCAAGAAGACAAAAGTCTTCACCAACTGGCTCAATAAGCAACATCATGATAAATCAAGAAAAGACTGAAGTTAACACTGATTTGATCTTATTTGGATCCACAATCAACATACCTGATATCAGTAGTCAGGAAATCAGGAGAATTATTGCATTGGCCAAGTCTGTTGTCAGGGACATCTCCAAATCACTAAGGAGCAATAATGTCATTTTGAAGACTAAGATGTCTGTGTCTTTTTAATCTCTTGCTATACATCTGAAGACTGGACGATGAATAAAGATGAGAGAAGAAGAATTGAAACCTTTGAGTTATAATGTTGCAGAAGAGTACTGAATATCTCATGGACTGCCAAAAGAAAAACAACTATATTTCGGAGAAAGTGTAGCCAGTGTGCCCCTTGGAGTCAAAGATGACAAAGCTTTATCTCACATATTATGTTGGTAGGAGAGGCTATTCTTTGGAGAGGGACTTCATACTTGGAAAGATGGAAGGTTACGCAAAAGAGAGGAAGATTCTCAATGAGATGGATTAACACAGTCACTGAAGCAAATGTACTCAAGAATATCATAGATGGGAGTCTGGTCACCTAGTGTTAAGAAGCTGCACTGCAATCCCAGAGGTGCATGGTTCAAATCCAACAGATGCTCTGCTGGAGAAGGAGGGACAATCTCCTCCTGTACCAGTCAAATCCATTTTGATGGTACACACACACACACACAGAGAGAGAGGGAGAGAGAGAGTAAAATAAAATTATACAAAAAAAAGAATATCAGAGATGATGAGGATGACACAAGCTAGAACAAGGTTCAGAACTGTTATTTATAGGGTTGCTACGGGTCGCACTTGACTTGATAGCTCTAAACAACAATAGTAGCATAGACCATACTGGGCCGCACTGCTGACCAAGACTACACGTGGAAGTCTTTATACTCTCACCAGCTGCTCTGAGGGAGAAAGAGGCATAATATCTTCTTCACTAAGATTTCAGCCTCATAATCCCAATGGAGAGTTGCTCCGAGTTGGAAGCAGCTCCATGAGAGTGAGTGAGTGAGTGAGATAATGAAGCTATAAATATCTTGGGTGTGGAGATGTATCTCCCTTTCCTCAGAGTACCTTCAATGGCAAACCCAAAGGCGGTGGTTGTAAGCTGCTGCTAAATTGGCCCCTGGCTTATGGTGACCCTGTGCACAATGGAAAGAAGTTCTGTCCAGTCCTGCGCCATTCCCATGACTGTTGATAGTAGAGGTTGTGCTGAAGTATATTCAGCATAAAAAAAAAATATTCTCCCAAACCAAAATAACAAACAAACCCACACAAGCTTCCACTGACAGGAGGACACTAGATGCCTAAGAAGGTAACAAGGCCAGGAACGGAATTCAGTCTTAGCATAAAAGGGGAGAATTCTACCACTGAACCTTTTAATGACTCGTCACTCAGAAGTAGGCAGAGATATGCTCACTAACTCCTTGCTGGCCAATCAACTGTCGATGATTTAGAGTCTCTGTGTGTTTGGACTGGGTGGCAATGTGGAGGCTGCTTGGTGAAGGAGCCCGGCTTCCAGGTTGTTGTGGATTTGGCTTTAGGAGTGGAGGAAGCTGGGAACCGTCCTAGGCAGTTACTGCTACATTTCCATGTGAAATATGGGGCCAAAGGGACGGTCCCAGAGCATCTGTCCAGGGCCCGAGGCCAATGCGTATCCTCCAGCTGCTACCGGGGGATGGATGAAGCACTCTTTCTGCTTTGTTGGCCTTGAGGTAACAGAGGGAAGGAGGCAAGATCCACGGGGACAGCCGATGAAATAAAAGAGACATTATAAAGCACACCTTCCGAGCGCAGTCGATTTATAGGTTCTTCATATTGCACTATAAATATCAGCATCTTGGAATCTCAGAGTGAGAAAGGGCCCTTAGAGATCATCTGGTCAACCTCCTGCCCACCACAGAATTATTAACCATGGCAGGCTGATGCTAATGAGCGTCCCCTGCTGCTTCCTCCAGAAGCTCTATTTTTCAGGGGTCTCTCCCTCACCTTTTATATCCAGTGAAGCTGCTGCTCAGAGGACATTTGCACCATTCAGATACACAGGTACTTACTTATAAAAATCATCTTCACCTAAATCTTTTTTCCTTACAAATAAAGCAAGACAAAAGTGACTGTTCAGGTGGTGTTTGCTGTGTCTCTTATTTCTCACTTTTCTAATTAATTGGTGCATTTTCAAAGCTCACGCTGGCAGGTACTTGTTTCTTTAGGGTGTCTTGACCTCAGCCAAAACCAACCAGGGTTAAAAAAAAAAACCACCAAAAACCAAAACACCCTATATTTTATTAGTAGGTTTTCCAGAGTTACAGTCTCTCTGGTTCCAACCACCTTGTCGAGAAGGAGGCCAAAACTGAGATTAAGCCATTTTCTCCTCGTTATCGCCCCATTAAGCTTGCAAAGATGCTGCTGAATCCCAGGGCTGCATCTACCTCTTCTGGCCAAGGACTCAGCAGAGTTTAGCACCTTCCTCCGAAATGAGCGGTTTATTCAGGGAGTCCAGGAGCGGCTCCTCCTTCCCTGCCTGGGAGAGGGCTCTGTACAAATGAGGAGCAGTAAATCCTTGGCCGCCTAGACCCCTGGGAGAAATGACTCAGTCAGCCAAGGCAAGTTTTCCAGGGAGCTCAGGGTTACTTATTTTTACTTCAGAGCTCAAAATAATTCCAGCTCCCTTGGAAGACATTTTTATAGAATCTACTCCGAATTTCCATGTCTTCTTAAATAAAGACTTTTGTCATTGTTAGGTGCCATTGAGTCGAGTATGACTCACAGTGACCCTATGAACAAAAAATCTGAACCCTGTTCTATCCTGCGCCATCCTCATGTTTTCTGACCCCCAACAGCCCATTGCAAGGTCACTGTGTCAATTCACCTGGTTGAGGGTTCCTCTCCTTTGCTGCTCCTCCACCCATCCCAGCACTATGTCCCTCTCCAAGGAATCGCCCCTCCTAGCAACATGCCCAAAGTATGCAAGGCAAAGCTTCATCATTCTTGTCTCCAAAGAGCACTCTGGCTGCACTCTCTCCAAGATCTATCTGTTTATTCTCTTGGCCATCCATGGGGTGTTCAGTACCCTTCTCCAATGACCACCAACTGTAATTATCAGGGTTGTATCCTTTCTCCACTGTCTGAATGCTGAGTAAATCATTCAACGTGCTGGACTCTATGAATAATGTGGCATCAGGGTCAGAGGAAGACCCATCAACAACCTGTGTTATGCAGATGACACAACCTTGCTTGCTCAAAATGAGGAAGACTTCAAGAACTTGCTGCAGAAGATCAAAGACAACGGCCTTCATTATGAATTACAGTTTAGCATAAAGAAAACACAATTCTCACCACTGCACCAATAGGTAACCTCATGACAGATGGAGAAAAGACTGAAACATGAATGACTTCATCTTACTTGGATATACAGTCAACACACTGGGTACCAGCAGTGAGAAATATCTCCAAATTACTGAGGAGCAATGATGTCCTTTTAAGGACTAAGGTGTGCCTGGTTGAGAACATGATCTTTTCAAAGAATAGTCTTTTCACTTGTTATGCATCTGAGAGCAGGCTAGTGAATAAGGATGAAAGAAGAAGAATTGATGCCTTTGAGTTGTGGTGCTAGAGATGAGTGCTGAATATCCCATGGACTGCCAAAAGAACAAACAGATAAGTCTTAGAGAAAGTGCAGCCAGAATGTTTCATTAGGCAAAAATGAGTATATTGCTAAGAGATGCTATTCCTTAGAGATGGACATTATGTTTGGAAAGGTGGAGGGTCAGTGAAAGAGGAACGCTCTTGATGAGATAGACTGACACAGTGACTCCTGCAATAGGCTCAAGTATGCCAGAAATGATGACTATGACACAGGATAGGAAGTGTCCAGATCTACTGTCTATAGAGACACTAAGAGCCATACTTGACTTGATGACACCTAACAACAATTTATCAACCATAATTTTTTTTTTTCATTTAAAGCCTCTTTTGTACTTGTTCTTAGGGGCTGTCCAGTTGGTTTCAATCCACATCCATTTTCTATACAACAGAACAAAACAGTGTGTGGTTCTGTGCCTTCATCACAACTGCTGCTATGTTTGAGCCCATTACTCTTGTCACTGTGCTGGTCTGTCTCCTCTGAAGTCTTTCTATTTTTCACTGACTCTAACTTATCAAGCATGACATCTTCCTCCAGGGGTAGAGCTCTCTTGATAACATGTCCAGTGTAAGCAAGACAAAGTCTCACCAACCTGCCTTCTAAGGAACAAGTTGGCTACACTTCTTACAAGACAGATCTGTTTGTTATTCTAGCAATCCATACTATATTTTATATTTACCAATGCCACAATTCGAAGGCATCACTTCTTCAGTCTTCCTTATCTGTTGTCTAGATTTTATATGCACATGATGCAATTGAAAATATTATAGTTTGGGTCAGGCATACCTCAGTCCTCAAAGTGCTATCTCTGGGGGGTTTTATACTTTAAAGAAGTATTTTGTTTCCCGCAGATTTGTTCAATGTAACACATCATCTATTGCTTGACTACTCCTTCCACAGGCAATAATTATAGACCCCAGCAGAATGGAATCCATGACATCCATCTACTCCTCATAACAAGAGGTAGAGGTGCTCTTTTTGCTGTCCAGTTTAGAGATAAAAGAAAGTTGTCATCAGGGCAAAGTGGGCTCTAAATGTCAAGAATCATCAACAGGACACCTCAAAGCTGATCTCCAAAGTTCTATAGGAAATCTGCAGGCCAAGACAGACCCATAGAGGTCATTTTTCTTACATGATATTATGCTCAGCACATGTAAAGACTTGCTTCTATCTTATTCTTTAGTAGATAAAGCAGGCATTTGGTACCAGTTGTCACTGAGATGATTCTGACTCATGTGTGCTAGGGTAGAACTGTTCTACTCTATGTTTTCAATTACTGATTTCCAAGGGTTTTCAATGGTTGATTTTCAGAAGTTGATCTCCAGGCCTTTCTTCCGAGGTGCTTCAGGGTAGACGTAAACCACTAATCTTTTGGTTATCTCCAAGAATGGTAACTATTTGTATGACCCAGGGAATTTGGTAGCTTCCCCCATAATAAAGGAAGTTGCTGGAGTTTGAGTGGTGGCGGATTCTATGTGAGTAAATCTTCACAGATATGTTACGTATGTTTATTGCATACTATTCACAAATATTCTTATGATCCCTAGCTCTACTTTCAAGTGTTTAAAACATCTTTTTTAGAAAGGCTGAAATTGTTCTTATTCAATATGCAAAGCAAAATGCAATGGCTCTGTGGAGTCCTGATAATGCCGACATGCATTTACATGAAGGTGGTAAAGGCTGTGATTAAATTTGTGCATTAGCTCTTCTGCCGATTAGACTTACAAATCCTAAAGCAAACAATTCCACATTGGCCGCCCTCAAGGGGCATAGACAATGGAGGTTCTAATAAATAGGAAGTAGAAGAAACCAGAAATGTTCCCTTTACCCCTTTTTAAAGTACTACATTTCATAAGAAGAAACTGAGAGGTCAAGACTTGCCAAGTATCTTTGCATTGCATTACATATACAACTGGATGCACCAAGCTCTGTTTTTCATTTTAAAATTGAGATCAGTCAATCTCAATAGATATTTTTGTCAAGTTCTAGAACCCTTTCTATAGTACTGTTAATCGGTATTGGGACTGGGTGGGCCTAGTTCCTTTCTCAGTAACTGATACCCAATGGTCATTTATGAAATTGATGGATCCGAGGTATTGGTGACTCAGTGGTAGAATTCTCACTGTTCCTGTGGGAGACATGGGATTTCTATTCCCAACCAGTGCCCCTCATATACACCTACCACCTGCCTGGTGGTGGAGACTTGTGTGGAACGACGATGTTGCATAGGTTTCTAAAGAACCACTTAAGTAAGAGGAAAAGAATTGAGAATTACTCCTACAAACTAGCCAACGAAAGCCCAGTGGATCACAATGGTCTAATCCATGACCTGCCATTGGGTGATGGAGCAGGGCTGGGCAGAATTTCATTTTGTTGTGCATGGAATCACCACGAGTGGGGAGCTGCTTGATGAGGGCCACCACCGCCATCCCCATGGAATCAAGGTCCTGGTACCCAGACAAACACAGGCATTATTCTTTTCTCTCTTTTTAACAAGGCACATTAAGGATGGGTGGACTCCAGGAGTGTGGTCCTCTGGCCTCTAGTGTGGTGTAGAACTCAGTGAGTCTCACGAACCACGGGGAAAGTCATCACAATTTACTGGTTTCACAACTTTTCTCAAGACCAGTAGTTGGGGAAGAACTGTTGTTTTTATGTATTCTGTAGAATATAAATTATACTATCAATGCAAAATAAATGGCATTGAACTATGCTTTGAATTTCAAGTAAATGTCCCTAGAAAATGCCTTCTAGATAAAGTAGCCCTTCCCTGCATTGTGCCTTCTCGATTATCTCTTTCTCACTGCAGTGACTCCTACACATTCATTCTCAGAGATGCTCAGTCACTGAGTCTCTGCATTTTAGGACTATAAATAAGACATTTATCCCCCCCAATCTTTTCATCTCTCTGTTCCAGACCACTCTGCTTGATCCTTTGAGAAGGTAAATAATTTTCTTTTTCTGTCAATGGTGGTGATTCCCTAGTAGATACTGATACATTTGGGAGTATAATTTGGCCAGGGAAGTAGATAACCAGAAACTGCAAGCCTCCCTAAACTCTGTTATTAGCAAAGAGAAAGAAAAGCAGAATTGAGTTGGAAAAAGCCTTGCTGAATGTTTAATTGCCAGACTCTGTGTCACTCAGGAGACTTCAGTCAGTTCGTCCCAGCTGTGCTTTTACGAATTCTTGAGGAGAGAACTTTGAAATGGAAAGTTTAATAGGGAGGATTGGAAGGGCTACACTTGATCCCAAAGGTGGGTTAACTCTTGAGAAATGTGGCTGAGAAATTCATCCTGCACATTCTCCCTCCTCCATCCTTCTTTATGCTATTGTCCCTGTGCAAGTTTGTGTTACCCAAATTGCTGCCAGTACTTGGATTCTAATTTAAGTTATGGGCTGACTACAGGAGCTATCACTTCAGAAAGTCTTCCATGGATCAGGATGGCAGCAGTCAATAGGAGTGAACGTCTTTGCATTAACCTTGAAACTTTATCTTCCTCTTTGAGTTCTTCATTCTCCCTTAGTGTTGACTATGTGTACATTGGCCTTATTCCCTTACTTCCACCATCATGGATGTATCTTGAAAGAATCGAGTGGAGCTGACCTTCTTTGAAGTTTGCACAGCACCCACTCATTGCTGTTAGGTGCTGTAGAGTTGGCCCCTATTTCATGGTGACCTGTGTACAATAAAATTAAATGGTATCCAGGCCAGGAACTGATGGAATACCAATTGACATGTTTCAACTGACACACATAGCCCTGGATGTACCAACCAATCTGTGCCAGGGTACTTGGAGGACAGCTGCCTAGTCAACTGACTGGAAGAGAGCTACATTTGTTCCCATTCCCAAGAACAGTGACCCAACAGAATGTAGAAATTATATACCAATATCTTTAATATTACACACAGGCAAAATATGGGTGAAGATCATTAAAAAATAGCTAGAATGGTGCAGTGATAGGGAACTTCCAGAAATTCAAGTGAGATTTAGAAGAGGTTGTAGTACCAGCAATATCACTGCAGATGTTAGATGGATCCTGGTTGAAAGCAGAGATTACCAGAATTTCTGTTTATGTCTTGGTCTATGCAAACCCACAACTGACTCTGCAGCGATTTTTCAGAGGCAGTTAATCGCACTCTCAGAAGAGACTGCCCATCCTTCTCCCGTAAAGCCGCTGGTGAATGTGAACCGTGTGCCTTTGGGTCTGCAGTGCAGTTGCTTACCACTGTGATTTACATGGAGAAGAATGCGAATCCCAGAACACTTGACTGTGCTCAGGCAAAATATATTCCTAGACCAGGGATACTTTGTCTGTATCTATCTATCTATTCAGTATGTATGTTGAGCAAATAATTCATGAAGCTGGACTCTGTGAAGAGGAATGTGGCATCAGGAGCATAGGGGAAGACTCATCATCAACCTGCATCATGCAAATGGTACAATTTCACTTGCTGAGAGGGAGGAGGATTTGAAATGCTTGCTGCAAAAGATCAATGAACAACTACAGCCTTGGGTATAGACCACATCTCAACATAAAATAAAAGTCCTCACCACGCGGCCAATGGACAACATCATGATAGATGGAGAAAAGACTGAAATTGTCAATGATGTCATCTTACTTGGTTCTACAATGAGAAGCCTTGGAACCTACAATCAGGAGATCAGGAAATGTATTGCATTGGGCAAGTCTGCTGTCAGGGACCTTTCCAAAATACTTAAAAGCAATGATGTCAGCTTGAAGACCAAGGTGGCCTGATTCAGGCTACAGTCTGGTCTTGCCTTTTCTTTTCTTGTTTTTATTTTTCTCTTTTCTTTTTTTTTAAAAGTTATTAATTTCAATGAAAATTTACAGAGACTTTGGGTTTCCATCCATCCATCCATTCATTCATTGTTGCACTTTCTCCCCCTCCCAACCCTCTCCCCTAGTACACTACCCTCTTGGAAAAGTAAAAGAAAAATTCTTTCATTGTTTTACAAACCGTCCCCCAGGTCCACTCCATTATGCACCCTTCACTCTGGACTCCTGTCATGACAAAAATGCCTAATCACATATCCCTTTTAAACAGCTTTCTCCCTTATTTGTTTTAATACAGTATACATTATTGAACCCATCTTTCTCAGTCTCCTCCCAACCCCGATGTCAGTCCTATTTGACAACAGTGGCACCATGCAGTATTTGTCCTTTTGTGACTGAGATATTTCACTCAGCATAATGTCCTCCAGGGTCACCCATTTTGAATAATATTGCATGAGTTCCTTGTTTTTCAATGCAGTGTAGTATTCCATTGTGTGAATATACCACAGCTTCTCTATCCATTCATTTGTTGATGGGCACTTAGCTTGCTTCCAACTCCTTGCTATTGTGAACAAAGCCACGATAAACATGAGTATGGGCCGCGGTCTTTTCAATGACCTGCTGCACATTTGAGAACTGGACAATAAAGATGACAGCGAAAGAACTGATGTCTTTGAGCTGTTATGTTGGAGGAGAATGTCTGTGGGAATATCCTACAGACTGCCAAAAGAACGAACAGACACGTCTTGGAGAATGTGTATCCAAAATGCTCCTTGGAGGCAAAGATGATGAAGGGCCATCTCCTATACTTTGGATATGCTGCTAAGAGAGATTATCCCTTAGAAAGGGATGTCATTCTTGGAAAGATGTGGGGGAGTCGGGGGAGGGTCAGCAAAATAAACAAAGACCCCCAATGATATGGATTGGCACAATGACTACAGTAATGGGTTCAAGTATATCAGAGATAATTATACCTATCTATAATAGATAAAGATAGACAATGATAGATAGTAGATAGATGAAGATAGTAGATAGATAGATATAGATATTGTTGTTGTTATTATATACCATCAAGCTGGAATTGACCCATAGCTGACTCTCTAGCAGGTTTTCAGAGGCATTTTAATCATGTGGGAGGAGATTGCCCATCATCCTTCTCCTATGGAGTAGCTGGTGGCCTCGAACCCTGTACCTTCGGGATTGTGGTGCAGCTTCTTGCCTCTAGGCCACTGTGTATAGATTATATCCACAAAATCATAACATGAGCTTGTGTTTGAAAAACACAAGGGCGTCATGTCTCAGAGCAAGCGGAGTGAGGTGTTCACACATTCTAAGGAGGGCTACTTGACAAGGACCAGAAGGAAGCTTACTTGAACAGTGGGCGTACACTGGCTCTGCCTGCAGCTTGTAGTCCGCTGTTCTCCCTGCTGTTGTGCTGTGAACTGAAGCATCAGAACTGACCCACAGCTGACCCTCCCAGAGGCAGTTAATCACACAGGAGGAGACTGACCATCCACAGAGGAGCTGGTGGCCTCCAACCACATGCCTTCGGGATTGCAGTGCAGCTTCTTGCTACTAGGCTACCAGAGCTCCCTTAACTCACCATGTAACATAGGACCTTAAGAGTGAGAAGACTGCAGCGAAACTAATTCTGTGGAAAAGCTTTCAAAGAGCTACGGCTCCTCTCCCTCAACACCCCATAAAGGCCAGGGGCCTTCTAGAAAAACATCAGAGAACTTCATCCTTATCCCATGGATTTTGGAGGACACAAAGTCTGGTGCCCACCTCCTATCTGAAAATGTCAAAGGCTGCAGCATCCTATAGAAGTTAGGCCTGGGCTTTTTAGAAAGGATCTTGTCCAAGAACTTTGCCAGGAGGAGGAATCCACAGCAGAAAAATTCGAATTTGTCTTGCAACTAGCAACTCAAATGAGGAGGCAGGTTCAAAATTGCTCAGGTGTTTCTAGAAGCAATTGTAGATGGAACTCAGCAAGGAAAACGTCAACAAAATACCTACAAAAGTGTCCCATGAGACAGTCTGTTAAGTGTTCATCTGCCATAGAAAGAAAGAGACCGAGGTGGAGGAGTAAGAGAACTCACCACTAGAGACTGGGTCCTTTTTCTCAGTGTAATCGATCTTACATACATGCGTGCAGAAACAGAAACCATCAAGCAGGAGAAGAGACAGAATGATAAAAAGATACCAGATTAGGTCCTCACTTCTTTCTTTGACTTCTTCCTGAGCTCTGGCGGAAGGAAAGAAAAAAACTGAAACCCAACATTCTAACCTCTGAAAATGAGAAGATGTGGTGATTTGTGAAAATGATGCAGGAAAACAAAACAAAACTACATGCTCTGCCAGATCACCAGTTCCCAAAGATGGAGAAACCAAGAGCTGGAGGAAAACGAACTTCAGTCTTTTCTTGCATCTTACTCAGTCCAACTTGCCCAATAAACCAAACACACCTGCTAATTTTACCTTTTCTTAAGCTGTGCAAACTGTTTCGTGGTAAAAGTGATGTCTCACAGAATTTGGGCACAGAAATTTCTACCAATAATTTGAGCTAGTAATTTATTTCTATGCTCCTTGGGTTTTATAACATATTACAACACATTTTAATAGTATACTTTTATACAAGGCATGAAACATTTCAGTGTGTTATGTAAGTGTGCATGTAATTTTGCCCCCATGACATTTCTGTGGGTTCAGTAAGGCAGAGAGTTCCTATCTTCTAGCACAAGAACTGGAGACCCAGAGAGACAGCCTCTGTAACTTTAAGTAGCAGTAGAACCGTGGTCTTTTTATTTCAAATGCAACGCTCTTTCTTCAACAAAACATTTCAGACAATTGGAACAGCTTCAGGTGAAGAGTGCAGGGGTCCAAGGATGAGTAATGAATGATGGCTTTCAGTAGGCAAGAAAGGATATGCCTGGTCTTCTCACACCCATGACTTTACATTCTGTGTACAAAGCTTGAAAAACATTTTTTGTGTGTGTGCTCACTCATGACATCCATCTGTATGTTTCAGTGTCCTACTCCGGACGGGTGAGTGTTCTGCTTTATCCATTAAGTCCCCTCTCAAAGATGAGTGTCATGCCTAATGTTCCTTGTCCTTTCCCCAACCTTAGATCCCAGCTACGATGCATCATCATCACTCATGTACAGAAATGTTGTTTCCAGTTTCCCATCAGATGGCTACATGCCCTGAAATGCTGCTTCAAAGTCTAGTGATGAGTTTTACACTTGGAGCCACCCACTTTCTTTTGTCTGTGACCAATTGCATAATCTCAAGTCCAGCTGGCCAGGCATAGTGGCAGAGTTGGAAGCCAAGAGAAAATCTGTCTTGTTGCAACACAAATACTGAGAGTTAACAACTGTGCCTTTGGACTTGTGGGTCCTGTGCTTGACCCCACAGAGTGAACTGACTTGGACATTAGCTCTCAGCTTGTATCCAAAGATTATGTTTACTTTCTAGGTCTCAGCACATACCCAGGCTCATCTCTTGATCTCTTGAGTCTCTGACTCAGCTTCAGAACTGAAATCCAAAGTTACTGAATTCTTTAAGCCTCAGTTTCCTCAATTGTAAAATAATAATTTCTTCTTTGAAGAGCTGTTACAAAGATTAAAGGAGATTCTGTCTACACAGCACTTGTCACTGTGTCTAGCACATATTATATAACCTCCGAAAGGTAACCACAGTGATAGTAATAATAATTGTGTTGTTGAGTTGATTCTGACTCATATGGTTGCATGTTGTCAAGTCAGCATAATGAGCAGATGTACAATGGAACAAGGCACAGCTGTGCTTGAGGCCACTGGCATCATCATTGCATTAATCCATCTCATTGAGGGTCTTCCTCCTTTTCACCGATATTCTGCTTTACTAAGAATGATGCCCTGCTTCAGGGTCTGATCTGAGTAGTTGTTGTTACACATTGTTGAATAGGGACTGTTTCCTATCTGACCCTCCAGTGAGTATGAACCTGGAGAAAGGATGAAAGTTATACACGTGTCCAGGTCTTTTGTTCATAGGGTCGCTATGAGTCACCTAGGACTCGACGACACTTAACTACAACAACAACAACAAATCACATAGGAGGAGACTGTCCATCCTTCTTTCATGGAGTAGCTGGTGAATTCGAACCACATGCCTTTCCGATGACAGAAAGTACAGCTCCTTACCACCAAGTCATCAGAGCTCACTGGCCTGTCTCCTGATGACCTTCATCTAAAGCTGCCTCACTGGCATTCCTAGGCTGTGATCTTTATGAGGACAGATTGTCAAGTTTTTCTCCTATGGATCCTCTGATGGGTTTGAGTCACTGGCCTTTCAGTGAACAGCTGGGAACGTAACCATTGTGCAATCAGATCTCCTTATCAGAGATAACATTTACTGCAAGTTGTGCCAACTTAAAATGAGAACAATCTGCCCAGGTAACTTTAAGTTTTATTCAGCTCTGTGCAAATTTAGTAAACTCCAGTTTATCACTCATCTCAGTCTGTCTGCTGTTTCTCCAAATCAACCACCGTTATAGTCTAAGCACCATACAGGGTACAATGGGAGAGACAGAGAGAAAAATATACTTTCACATGCATGGAATTCAAGACTCTTAGAATGGAGACAAGGCATACACTCATTAAACTACTGGATGACAATAGAGCCTGGTAGTTGGCTGACAGAGTGAGGATATGTTTTCCTTCCACGTTCACCGAACCTCAACTTCTCCTTAGAATTCACCCAGCTGTCAACCTCCACTTCATTTCCAAGTGGAAGCAACATTGGAACATGGTCTTCTTCATTAATTGGGGGAATTGTCATTTGCAGACAGTTGCCTGAAAAGAAGCTCTAGTGACTTAGTGGTAAGGAGTTGTGCTGCCAACCCAGAGGCATGTGGTTCAAATCCACAGGTTTCTCATGGAGAAATGTGAGCAATCTCTTTCCGTGCAATTTAGAGCTTCTGAAAATCTGCTAGAGGGTCAGTTGTGAGTCAGTTCCTGCTCCTTATTACCTAAAACAACAGTTGCCTGAAGGTCTGTAAAAGAGGGATTGTGTCATCTCCAAGAACAGGGTGCATCAGCAGCATATGTCAAATACACCATATGCCAAATATACCAAATACACACGCCATCTCCAAGGACTCTGAAATGAGCGTGCTCACCACCTTACAAGAAATAGATTACTGCACGGCTGATTTCTCCATCATAATCTGCTCCATGATACAGAAGAGACACCACCTTGCCAAGGGAAATAAGCCATTGGCAGTCAACATATCTCTCCAGACCTTTTCCTTGTAAAGGAGCCGTAGCTGTTATAAAGTAAACAAACAGACCATCAAAACATTTCTCTTCCCTGGCCCCCTCACCTTCTCCTTTTCTCCCTCTCCACTTTCTTTTGCTTTGAATGCTCCATTAGAGTGTAGAAGATTTCACAGTTTTCTCCAGCTCTGGAAAAATCGTTAGGCCCTTTTGCTGGTCGGCTTGAGAAACATTTGGAACAAATTATCTCTACTTTTGGAATCCGAATAAAGGAATGTGAGCCTCACTGGAGAAATGTGAAATCTAGGGTGGGATTCGCAAAATGGTTTAAGGTTTGCTTTTGCACACATTCTTTTTTTTTCTTCTAGTTTGTTTGGGTTTGGAACATATTAGAAGAAAAATAACAAGACTTGCAATGTGCTTTCCATAACTCTTTTGCTTTTCATACAAGCCAGCCGGCCCCTCCCCCAAGGCCCCACCATCATTCCTCAGCAGCTTTCCATCTTTAGAGCTAAGCATGTGCTCCTTATATAACGTGGACTCCGACGGGTTCGGGTAAGGCAAGAGGAGGGAGATTTTCTGGGGATTTATTCTTGAACCAATTTAGGACTTTTGTTTTGCTACTCACTTTGTGATGCCCTAATACCTCTCTGAAGAGTTGACTTGGTGCCTGAGAGAGGTTCAGGGACATCATGAATCTCAAAGCTTGGTCCTCTTCTCTGAGTGTAAGGATAGCTATAGCAGCGCGTTATCTTGGTCCGAGTACAGCTCTGAAATGTTCTGATGGGGCTGATTTTAGTCCCAGCGCTGCTTTTCAAGGCTTTGCTATACATTGTTCCTGCTGTTTGGTTGCTATTGATCAACAGCAGCGTAGGGAGACTGAGAGATGACAGTTCACAGCACAGACGTCCGACCGGGCTCACAAGCTGTTCCCCACCCCAGGACATGCTAACTGGGGGTCTTGTGTGTGGGGGTGTCACAGTCCCTTCCAGCTGTGCAGACATGGTCCTCTTCAGGAAGAAAAGCCACTTGTAGTCACAGAAGCAACATAAAGGGGTGGAGGAAGTCAGACCTGGGATGAAGGGGAACTGAGAAGCATAGCAAACAGAAAGCTCAGAACTTTTGTTTAAGAGAGCAATATTCTCCCTCCCATTTTGTTCTCTTTAAGTTCCTATGGATGGTAGCCACACTTGCTGAATTTTATGGTCCTTCTGTTTTGAACATTCTTTCCAGTCTCCATATATGAATATGTATTTATCCAATTATGACCTTGTTTTTATTTCAGAAAAATGTGGACAGCATAATATTTCCTTAATATTATGTTTCTCATTCAGAACTTCCTTTAAACTAGTTCTCGTGCTTTCCTTCTTTAATTCCACCTTTGTAACCTAGGTAAACACAGAGCACACCTGATTGATAAAATGATAAAGTGGGTTTCCAGATTCTAAATTTTGGAAAAAGACTCTGAATGCATATGCTTTAGGTGATAAAGATATCAGTAAAACTATAGTTGCTACAAAATAGATAGAACCACTTATAATAGGAAACTATGGTGCTAACATCTTTATTCAAATAAAAAATATTTTAACCAGAGGATCTTTTCTCTAGAATAGGGCTAGTTAACTCTCTACTCTCTCCTTCCCCAGGGGCTTCTTAATGTATAA
This sequence comes from Elephantulus edwardii, assembly GCF_000299155.1. Taxonomy (NCBI): domain Eukaryota; kingdom Metazoa; phylum Chordata; class Mammalia; order Macroscelidea; family Macroscelididae; genus Elephantulus; species Elephantulus edwardii. Next base: position 14,503,035 of record NW_006399826.1, on the reverse strand, counting down.
AGAGAAAATACATGATGGGTTTCAAAAGGAATTGATAAATCGGTCTTTCAGTGAAAGAGAGCACCACCCTCAGTGAGGTGGACTGATACAGTGCCTGCAACAATGAACTTGAGCGTGGGAGATACCATGTGGATGATTTAGGATAGAATAATGATCAGATCTGTTGCTCATAGAGTTACTATGAGTTGTCATTGACTAGATGCCTCCTACAGTTGTTGATGACGATAACAACAACAACAGAAGAAGAAGAAATAGAATAGAAATGTTCTTAGAAGCAAGGATGGGAAAACTTTGATTTGCCTACTTCTCTGGACACATCCTCAGGAAAAGCTGATCTCTAAAAAAAGGATGTCATGGTTGATTAAGTAGAGGACTAATGAAAATCAGCTAATGAAAATCAGGGACATTTCAATAGGATGAGCATCACGACAGTCACCGTAATGGACTCAGACATCCCGAGGTTCATGAAGGCAGGCAGAACGAGGAAACCTTTCATTGCTGTGAACTGGACCAGGTGGCAACAAACACAGCTAAAGAACAAATAGTAAATGAGAAACAAAGTCTGTAAGGAAAAGAAATGCTTTGTCCTCCGACACTTCACCTTTAACCACTATGTTACACTCTACGCCAAAATTAGAATGGAAAAATGCAAGCTGAGAGAGGTTTGAATGAGACTTTATGCACCTCTCTCTTTCACAGGCATGAACTGAGGGTAAGAGAGTTTGAAAAACCTGATCTAGGTTTATTATCCAACCAGGAATGTAAATGAGGTAAGCTTAGAAGTCTGGCTTCATTTATAAGTAAAATCACCTCAAGACGGATATTGAGAAAAGCATATTGCTTCATCATGGAGTAGCTGTTGTTTCAAACCGCGGCTGTTTCTAGTTGCAGGTTAGTGCTTTAATCTGCACCACCAGGGCCCCTTTTCAGGTATCATAAGAACAAGAATTCGGCACACATTCAATGCCATGTTGACAAGTAGATTAGAATCTAATAGAGAGAGCTCTTGCTGTGAACAAGCCAAGGGGCCCTTCCTTTCTCTGGTTTGGAGGTGTGAGGTTGGGATTACTAGATAGGGCTTTGAAAAAAAGGGCAAAGAAATGCGGAGAGGAACACTTTTGCATCTCTTCCCCAGATAATGCTCCTTCTTTCTGGAATTCTTTCTCTTCATTACTGGTTTATTTTGTGTTGTTGATGATGTGATCCCCAAATTCAAAGGAATATTTTTGTAGTTCAGAAAAGGTGCAAACAGTCCAGAATATGAACCAAATCTTGAGGTAAGGAACAAAACCTGCGAGCAACACATATTCAGGTAGAAATGCATGTGTATTTAAATTGTAGGGCTTGGAACTTTATCCAAATCTAGTCTATTTTAGTATATCTCTTACCATTTTCATTCAGACTGTCAAGAAGAAAATGGTCTGAAATCAACAGCACCATTTTAGCAGTACCTGAAAGGTGATTTTTGTTGTTAAGTGCTGATGACTTGACTCATATTGACCCTGTGAACAAACGGATCTGAACTCTGCCCTACCCTGTGCCATCCTGATTACCTCTGGCATACTCAAGCCCCCGTTACAGTCACTACATCAATCCATCTCGTTGAGGGTCTTCCTTTCCTTCCTTTACCTTCCACCTTTGCAAGTGTGATATCCTTTCCCAAGGATAGGAGAAAGGTGGTAGGAAGGTGTGAAATAAAAACAAATCAATTAAGTGATAGGATACTTGGGTTTGAATGAAGATTTTGCCATTGGATATGACTTTGAACCAGTCCAATCACTGTATTCATTGTCCATTTCTGCCTGGACAAAACAAGGGGCTAGAAAAGTGGTGTCAACCAGGGATGTGACTTGGAATGACTTGGAGTATCCTTAAAAAACAAATTTACGAACCTCCACTCCTACCTAGTTGCTGATTCAAACTTTATAGGTGGGTAATGGGGGTAAGGGTAACAAGACATTGGAGAATTGTGAGGGTGGCTCCAGTTTTGTCATCAGACCCCTCTATGATTCAGGAAACATCCTTACCAGCATCTGCTGATTAAAATTATACCGGCGGTCATTTTCAGTTTTAATATGCCTAAGATTTTCTATTAAAAAAATTCCCGAAACTCAATATCTACTGACACTATTAAACAAGATTATTACAAGGCTCAAATGGGAAAATAATGCACTCTGCTTCCATAGACTATGGTGCTGTACAAATGTATGCAATTATTGGGTCTTCCATAATCCTGTGTGCATGATCCAAGTGGTTCATCAAATATTAACCAAACCTTTTTCTGCAGTGGTAAGTCTAAGGATCAGAATTTACACTTGGCACTTCTGCATGAGTTTTTCCAAGGAAGAAGACTATTTACTTGTGTAATAATAATATCCTCATATAGTCATGCAAACAAACAGAGTATTCTAGAAATGTCCATTTCCCAACAAAGGTGAATCACTGGAAGCCTGTAACTATCTCAGACTTACCTATTTCCCCCACAGCTTACAAGTTGTTTGTGCTCAGAAGTTTCTGGAATACAGAATGTGTCATGAATACAGTCACCTCCCTTTCCCCAACTCATACCCACCACATGCCCTGGCTCCTGGATTGCAGCTCGAAGTTGAGTTTTTAATATGCTACAAAAGAGGGAGATCTTTGCCCAGAAACTTTCATTTCCATTGAGCTAATGAGAGCGCTGTCACCTAAATTTTCATTGCTTTAAGAGCAAGTGGAGGCTGACAGTTTCCTTTCAAGCTTGAATGATGAAGAGAAAACATCCCACGGTCTCATTTGGCTGGCTTGCTGCGAGGTAATGAGCCCTGTGCAGCACCCATCTTTGCTAGACTGGGATGACCTTATGTCTAGTAATGCATCAGGGAAGAGTGAAAACCGTACCACAGTCCTGCCAACGATTCACCCAGTACGTGCTGAATGTGCCAAACAGTTTAGTAAATAGATCTCGAGTTACCGTGTTGAAACATATTCCAAACTCTTGCAACAGAGAACGTCTCAATCTAAAGGTCATACCTTACTTTTGCAAAGGCTCTACACGAAGGGGTTGCTGGAGGTGGGGGCACTTTGGGGAGATGCTGGAAGGGGGGATGTCATGGAGGTGAGGGTTAGGAGGCAAAAATATTCATAGCATTTTAAAAACAAATTTCACAACCTTCCCCGGCTAATTGCATTCTATTCTCAGCCCAGGCAGGGAATGTCAATTTGCTGCCAGTCTTCATTCCAAGACTTGCTGGAGTTGCTTGGGGGATAGGGTGACAGCATAGGGTGAGGGGCTGTGGAGGGCGTCCTGCAAAAGCTAGGAGAGTGCAACATGATGGAATGAGTTCAGGATGAAGTTCAATAGACTCTAACTTCCTTGACGCCTTTGCTTTTAGAGGACTGGAACAAAGAGGAAAGATAAGTGAAGGATCTGGAGATGCTATTAAGGATTTCCTGGGAGGAGACAAGAGTGAAGAGTGAGAACACTTGGGTTAAATTGACTTTGCAAGTAGAAGATGTAAGTGACTGCCTTCATAGTTGATCTGATGGATGCCTGGAGAAGGGGCATCCCATGTCTATCACGTGACTTCACCAAGTACCGGGGTGGTGCAAATATAGCACTCAGGTGCTATACTTGGGAGAAGGCTAGGTAGGCTCCTCCCTTGAGATTTACAGCCTCAGAAACCACAGGGAGTCGGTAGGAGTCTGAACCAACTCCACAGAAGTGGGTTTTGGCCTGGTGGAGATGCCTTGGAAGCAAGGTTGGGTGATCTACTTCCCCAAATAGCCAGTGCAAATTGTATGAAACACAACTTCTATGCAAACACATCTGTGGTCACCACGAGTGGGGCTGTACCAGATGGCAATGGTTTCTACCTAGAGTTCTGAAAGGTAACAGTAGTTTACAGTGATTCAACAGGAACTAACGGAAATGTTCTTATGGCCCAAGTGGTGTTTTAACATGGTCAGGGTGATATTTTTTTTGAGTTTACTACAGTTTGATGGACACACACTAATTGCAGGGCTTTCAGATTGTGTCTTGTCCACACTTTCTTTTTTGGTCTTCTCCTCACTGTCATTGAATTTGAAATCTCCAATACACGTGTTTTGCAGTGTGCAGGAGAAATCCCAAAGAAGAGGACATGGAAGTGGAAAGAGGCAGCTGCTACTTTTCAATACCTATTAGTGCTGAATTGGAAGGTCCCACAGTGCAGTTCTGGTAGTGGGAGGTGCAAACGAAAGCCAGGCTGCGTGTTGTCATTACTGTTGTGCAGCATCAAATTAGAACCAACCCACAGCTGGGTTTTCAGAAGCAGTAAATTACACTGGAGAAGACTGCCCATCCTTATTCTGCAGCTGGTGGGTTTGAACTAAGTGCCTTTGGAATTGCCTCTCAGCTTTTTACCAATAGGCCACCAGAGCTCCCCATATCTGTGTATTAATACTGTTTTAACCAAGAAGTCCACTAAGACGAGGACCTTAACTCATGGAGTGGCTACTTGGCAAAGTCACTTTGAAAAAGGGAGACTTTGGAGACCATAGGGCAACCTCAGGCCCCAGGAAAGCACATCCCTATGGTATTGTATAGGATTTTATGAAATTACTGGTATTTGACAGCTTGATAAACAAAAAATAAAATGACAATATTATGGGGCTCATCCCAGTATAAGGCAGAACTGGAAATGGTCATGATGGAAATAAAGACAAGCAGAACAGAGAAGTGTGAGTCATTGAGTGATTTGTATTTCTTAGGCTTCCATTTCCCCTTCTTTTTTTTTAAATACTTCCCAAACTTGATAACAATTGTTCCACAAATATCTAGTAAGAGGAGAGGCAAGCCTCATGGCTGGGAGTTAGACTCTGCCGAATGATGTTTATCACAAGGGGTCACTTCTAGGGAACGATAAGAGTAGGTATTGGAAAAGCAAATTCTACTGTTTCACAACTTTGTAAATTATCATTCCATTAAGGTAATTCTTCCTACGATCTCAATGTGTTTGCCTAAGTTGAAAACATTAAGGAGAATATTGGTATTTGTTGTTGTTGTTAAGTGTCGGGTTGTTAAGTGTCGTCGAGTCGCAGGTGACTCATAGCGACCCTATGAAGGAGAGTCCTCAACGCTTGTGTGTCCTTCTATCCTCTCTCCAAGTTCATAGGGTTTCCGGAGGCAAGCTATTATGGAGGTGGATGCTGCTCCTCCTACCAAGTATTGGTATTTATGCAGAAAAACAACAAAACACAGCTTGCTTCCCATCATAATTGGTTTACTCTGTAGATTCTTACGAGGCCACAAGTTCTGAATTACCAACCTCATCACTACTGTGTATCAGGACACAGCTAGGTGAAAAGTTTGTTTTTGTTTTGTTTTGAAGCAGGACCATTATAAAATTGTTTCACTTGGCCTCTACATCGCTTGTCTATTTTTTTTTTTTATTCTTCTCATAAACGATGAGTAAAAGGTTTGAGTGACTTTCAGTTTAGCAATTCAAGCATTGGGAATACTGGGCTAGGCTGGATGACACTGAAGGGTCTTCCAACTCTAGGTTGCTTGAGGTCTCTGATAAAGTAGAGAAAGCACTAGGTTCAGGTAACCAGGGTTCAGGGGCAAATAACTATGTGATCTTGAAAAGAGATAATAATACTTGATAAAGTATCAAAACCTTGATAAACCTTCTCCCCACTCCTATACATAAAAAGGAGAGGTTTACACAGAAAACTCATTATAGTCCGTATAGCCCAACTATTAATTCCTTGAGAAGTTGAACAAGAAATAAGAGAACTTCATAGTAAATGAGAGAAAAGGAGGAGATTGCTCATAAAATGACATTTGCTGACCTGAAATGTTATGAATCTACCTGAAAGGTCAAACAAATGCGTAACATTTACCAGATCGATTGCACTTGCTTTGATGGGAAATTGCACGTGTCAGAGCATGATGTGCAAGTCTCATTCTACCCTTGTGTGTGAAGTTGATGTCATTAGCCAATTTTCAATTGGCTCACCCTGGGAAATGTTTCTGTGAGCCCTCACTAAGTGTTCCTTGTTATTCTTTACTCAAAAAGGGGAGCTGACACTCTGAGTCACTGATATTTTCTTCAAATGGCCCCAGCCTTCACGTGCTAGGTTCTAGCCAAGGATATTTACTGACGTGTGTGCAGTATTAAATGATATGACTTATTTATGAACAAGGACAGATCTCAACCAGGACGACAACACTGCAGCTGCATAAAAACACAGAAACAAATACTTGCCATGCATTCCTGCTTTGTAAGGCTTCAAAATAAAACTGTTCCTTTATTCTTGTGGAATTCAAATCATACAACTTATTCAAGAAGTGTTTGGCCACCAAAAGCATCTCTAATCCATTATGTTTCCTTTTCCTTCCTCTCATTCCTTCACCCTTATGTCCCTACCTAACCTCAGAGTAACAGATAAAAATCCAACCCAAACCATCAAAGACGGACTAGCCAGGCTGATAATGACTCAATTGCCAAGAATTAGCCAGAAAGGACATGCCAGAACCTCTCCCCCTTCCTCCTGACAGGTGCCCTTCGGGACTCTCTCCAAACATCCCTCTGTTTTCTGCAGTGACTCTAAAAATAGCGGATGACTGCTCAGTACAGGTGCTGCTTGTGGAAATATTCTCTTTGCATTTAGCCTGCCTGCCTCGGTGATTATTGCACTACACTCAGCATCCCCCGGACTGTGCTGTGTCAGCTCTTCTTTATAATAGCGCGGGTGCTGGAGGATAATTCCGGGACTGCTGTTTATAGGGACTCGCTCGCTCTCCCAGAACAGAGCAGGCTCTCTTCCCTCTAAGCCCACCATTAGGGGCTTCACGCTCCTGAACAGCCTGGAGGAAACTTTATGACAAGCCTGTGATTTTAGTGGCCGCTACGATTGACTGGCTTTCTCAAATGCATCCACTTTCTAAATAGAACTGGGACACATGGAGGGGGACAGAAAAGAAAAAAAAATCAAGCTGCAAATATATGTCTGTTCCCCGCTAGTGTTCCCTGTGTACTGCGCAGTATTTATATCTCCCAAATTGTACACCAGAAACTTAGAGCTCATCAGTCTATTGCTTGTTCAGCTTCGGTATGCTTAGCAATTGTCTGCTAAGTGTGTTGTGGTGCCAACTTTGGCCTCCTGCCCCCACTCTTACTACTCTGTTTGAATAGACCGAAGAGACCAGGATCTGCCATCATGAGCACAGACCCAGGCGATGTGGAGCAGCTGACCTTTGCTCCATGAGAACCCCTGCTCTGAACTGATTATCTCATGACTCGATGAGGAAACTGAGGCCAGCAATGTGGAAGCCAAGTGCTATCTGGGCTGCAGTTAGCGTGAGCTGTCTTCTGGGATGGAATTCTTTCCACAATAAAGCACATGGTTCAAACTCAGCTTAAGTCCACGCGGGCTTCCTGTAGGCACTCTCATGGATAATGCGCAAAGGGCACTTCTCCCAACAGGGGATACGTGGCATAGTGGGGTGTCCTGATTGCTGAACATCAGCATGAGTGACTGCACCTCTCTAAGCACTGAATTAAAAAGAAAGAAAGGAGAACAAATGAGCTGTCCTTTTCCTCTAAGGGGCACTGTGATCTCAGTTGATGTAATCACGTCACTGCTGGAAGTACTTGAACGGAGTCCTTACCTGGGGCTGAACTAAAAAGTCCAGAACATTTCAGCCTTGAAACAGACGACAGTTCCTGCCATCTCGAAGGATCTTATGGCTAGGACCATTGATATACAAGGTGAGGTTAGTCTCAAGTATGGCAAGAAATCGGCAGGGCAGCACCACTAAGAGTCAAGTACCGTGACCCTCACAGAAGTAGAAGGACAGTCTTGCCAAAGAGCACACAGCATCATCCTGGGAAATCTCTCCACCAGGAAGCTTTGGAGAGTAAGCCTTGTGGGTTTTCTTTGTTACAATCTCATGTGAACACATTTGCCTGTTTTTATTCATTAGACTGGGAAACATGAGATTCCTTGGTCCCACATTAGGGGAAAAAAATCTTATGCAGGGGTCAAGGTACAAACTTTTGAACTCAAAACTCTTAGTAATGAAAAGGTAAGCTGATCCAGTTCAGATTCCTCATCAGGAATGATTCCACTGCACTGCTTAACTCACAGGGAGCTCTGGTAGCTTAGTGGTAAGGAATTGCACGGGCAACTGAAAGAACCTTGGTTCAAATCCACCAGCTGCTCTGTGGGAGGACAAATGATCTTCTACTGTGAGGTTTACTGCCTCTAAAAACCCACTGGTCAATGACGGGTCAGTTCCAACTCAACAGTACACAATAACAATAACAACTCATCGCACAGATGCAAGAAATCAGAGCTAAATACATGAGTAAGTTCCATACACGTATTTAAGGATATATATGGAAGCCATTTGTAGTATTTTTATAGTCCTTAATTCAACAGATCAGAAAACCCACATTGCCTCAGTGAATTGGTTCAAAGTCTCATGACAATTTAATGGTATAGTCTCCTGAACCTAGGGATGAGATCTTTGCCCAAAACCTCTCTCACAGCTGAACAGTACCCAGTTTTACAAAGTATGTTGTTGTTAATTGCCTTCATGTCGAGCACGACTCATAGTGACCCTATGAACAAAAGGCTGGGAGCCCCTCTACGACTATCGACATTTATCAAAGTCCATAGAGTTTCCGGACGCATGTTGTTTAGGAAGTGGATGCCACTCCTGCTTCCAGACCTGTCATAGAATGTTATTGGTTGAGTTGCCTGCTATGCATAGTGACCCTGTGCACAGCAGCTCTGAGCCCTTCCCTGTCCTGGGTCAGTCTCACTAATTCTGACACACCAACCCCCCATTACCCCAGTTACTGTATCAATGCATCTCATCTGGGGTCTCTCTCTCTCTCTCCTGCGCTGTCCATCCGTCCTTCTGAGCAGCATGTCCTTCTCCAAGGATGAAAATCCTATGCAGAGTATGGATTGGGCTATTAACCAAAAGGTCGGCGGTTCAAATCTACCAGTTGCTCCAATGGGAGAAAGACAGGCAGTCTCCTCCTGTCAAGATTTACAGGTTTGGAAATCCAATGTAAGGTCATGCTGAGTGGCCCTGGGGTGAGTAATCTTGCTCCTGGGAATTCTTGCGGTCACCATGTCTGCACTGGAAGAAATATCCTTTCATCTGTGCACTAACCAGCAGGCAGGAAGAGCACTGTGAGCTCTTTTCTAGTATCTTAACTCTCAGTATCTACCATTATCAAATACTTGCAGCTCCGGGTTGGATTCAGACTGGCAGTGACAGAGAGGAACTGCCCTGTGGGCTTTCCAAGGCTGTAAATCTTTATAGAAACAGAGAACCAGACTGCCCCGTCTCTCTTCCTGCCACGTCTTTATCCCTGGGAGTGGTTCAAACTGCCAACCTTTTGGTTAGCAGCAGAACTCTTCACCTCCACACACCACAGCTCCTCACAGCTACACCTGGGGCTGGCAAACAAATTTAACATATGCACCTAAGTTGGGATTCTCCGTCTGTCATGATGCTGCCTATCCGTCCGGTGGTAAGGACTTTTGTTTTCCTGATGTTGGCGTGTGATCCATAGTGGAGGCTGTCGTCTTTGATTTAATAGAGCACGTGTCTCAAGCCTTCTTCCCTTTCAGCAAGCAAGGTTGTGCTATCTTGTTTCCGAGGCCATTTTTAGAAGAGGAACCAGCCTTGACGGAGTTTCCCCACGGAGTCTTACTGTTGTCTGCTGCTCTGAGCTTGTGTACACTCCTACCAAGTGAAGCTGTTCCCCAGAAACGCAAGGGACAACGGTGAGCGATGTCCCAGGGCTCAGAAAGGCAGCCCTAACCTGATCCTTGTGTCCCCCGGGGCAGACAGGAGAAGCTGCTTTCTCTGTTTCTGGCCAGTCCTTGCCAGTCCAGGCCTCCCCACAACTGTCTGCTCCTGGCCCTTTGTTGCCAGCTGCTCCCACTCCTGGCAGCCTGCCAGCATCAACCTCCAAAAGAGGCGCGTCTCAATCAAGTTATTTATTCACCTAATCAGAAAGGAAATAATGTATACAATTTACAGACTTCCCAGATCCTAGCGCCCACAGTGGCTAGGGAGGGGGAAATAACCACGCTGAAGCTGTGCTCCAGGAGGAGGGCTTCTGACAGTCAAGGGTTTGGGGACCTGAACCAGGAGCCACATAGTCCCTGAGGTACAGCATCAGATTCAGAGGAGGAAAGGACAGAGCAAGAGGCCAGGCTAAGGGTGGTGCTGCATATGACATCATTAGAAATGCTGTGGTTGTTGTTACATGTCATCGAGTCACTTGCGACTCATAGCAACCCTATGTACAACATCCCTAAACTCTGCTCTGTCCTGTGCCAATTGCACGTCTCTGACATATAGGCACAAAAAAAATCAATTGACCATAGGTAGATGGGATGATTTCTGGATTTTCTATTCTATACCATTGATATGTGTCTGTCATTATACCAGTACCACTCTGTCTTGACCACCACCATGGCAGTGTAGTAGGATTTGAAACCAGGGATTGAGATGCCTCTTACCTTATTTCTCAGGTAAGTGGGGAAATGACTGCCTTTTTAACAAGTGGTGCTGGCAAAATTGGAAAACTACCTGTAGAAAACTCAAGCAAGACCCACACCTCACTCCACACACAAAATCGAACTCAAAATGGATCATGGACGTAGGACTAAAACCAAGGACTATACATTTCCTTAAAGAAAAGCTTGGACGAACTCTAGAAGTCCTAATCCACAATATAAAGAGTTTTCCAAACATCCTGAAAAGTCTACAACCAGGAGAGGATAAAATAGATGTACATTTTATAGACCTTTGCAAACTTACTTCTTTAAGGACTAAGGGACTAAGTCCCATTGTGGGAAGTTAGCTGTGGTGGGGAAGAGCCTGAGACCTTTCTGGTCCACAGAAGTGTCTGAAGAGCTCATTACAATACCTGGCACAAACCAGCAATACCAGTTGTTATTGGCCAGTTACAATTTATAGTGACCCCATATGTCAGGGCAGAAGTCTGCTCCATAAGGTTTTCTGCGGTTATTCTAGTGGATCATCAGGCTTTTCTTTCGAGGTTCCTCTAGAGAGAAACAACCTTCCAAGCCTTGGGTTAGCAATGAAGGATGTTAACAGTTTACACCGTGGATGCCTAAAAATTATCTGTCGATATTAAGACAGAAGGAATGCATGCATGGGCTATGTTTTAACATTTAAATATGTTACCAGTCTAGGTTTGAATATGAGCAATATCTATATCTATATCTCAGTGGTTTTTTTATATTCCCACAGAGTCTAGCGTGTGAAGTCATAATCTAAAATAGCTTTAATATCAAAGAATGAGTACACTCACTCAGGGCTGTAGGAAGTACTAGAAAACAGTGATTCAGAGTCCAAACTATGGAATCAAGTGACCTGAACTCAAATTCTTTAACTTCTTGTGTTCCAATTTTCCCACCAGTAAATAGGGATGTAACTAGGGGGAGTTCTAGGTCAGAAGCTTGTTATGAACATAAGTGAGAAAAATCCATGATAAATGCTAGGCCCCTCTAGGTGGTACAAATAGTTAATACATTTGCTGCTGACTGAAAGGTTGGCCGTTAAAATCCACTCAGAGGTACCTGGGAAGAAAAATGTGCTTATTTATTTGAACCTTATCAGCCACTGAAAATTCTGAGGCACACAGTTCGCCTCTTGACACACAGGGAGTCACCAGGCACTGCAATCATGTTGCTCATGGCTTTTAGAGAGTGGATACTCCACACATGCAAGCTTTCTCAGACTGGACCTGGATAATGCAGAAACAAGAGAGCTCTGGTGGTGCAGTCCAGAGAGAGTTTTACTGCTAATGTAAAGGGTCGCCTCTCTGGCAGTTCGAATCCACCAGCGGCTCCACAGGAGAAAGACTCAACAACCTATCGTGTGATTTACAGCCTCTAAAAACCGCTGGAAGGTCAGCGGTGAGCTGGTTCCAAACCAATGGCAATGGGGGAAAGGGTGGGAATGGGCTACTTGGAAATAACCTCCTTGGAACCGTATCTCTGAGCTGGTTTTTGAAGAACAGAAGGGGAAGGGAGCAGAAGTGACTGCCGGTCCACTTGCCCTTGGAAGCTCTGTACATGCACAGAGCAGTTGAGGTCACAAAGATTGTCAGTGACAACAAAGCAGTTGATCTACAGCATTGTTATTTTCTCTTTGCCGTTTCTTCTCACAATTCTCCTACTGACAAATTGTCAGAGGTCCAGACATGAAGAAGTGGTTAGAATCCAAGCCCTCTCAGCTCCAGAATCCCTTTGTTGTGTATCACAGAGTCAGAACTGAGCCATAGTTGACCCTTTGATGGGTTTTCAGAGCAGTAAATTACACAGAAGTTGATTGCTCATTTTGCTCCCATGGAGGAGTTGGTGGTGGGTTCGAACTGTGTACCTTGCATTAGCAGTGCAATTCCTTACTACTAAGCCACCAGAAGTTCCTCTAGAATCCCTAAATGGAAAGAAAACCTTCAGCTATGACCTTAGAAGTGCTTGAGCAGTGAACTTTCTGGGAACACACACCACAAATCCACTTGTAACAGGGAATTTGAAATGCCAGACAGGCTGGTTCATTCAGTGAAGTGATGAGCTATGTGTCCCATGCAACCTCTCTAGTGGACAATTTGACATCTGAGTTCTTCCTACTCTGGCCTTGCCTTCTCTTCAATGTGTCTTCTGCAGTATCCCTGTGACAAGGAGTCTCCTGGGCGCTGTCATTCATTCTACCTCCCTACAGGATGATGCCCTCTTAAAAATAGTGATGAGTTTATCTCTTTCTGCAGATTTTGCCTCAACAGCTCAATATCCCCCTCTAAATGTCCACACACCAGGTTTTCAGGAGCCATCAACCCATAAGATTGGAATGTTGGAAGAAGGAGTGGCATCCACTTCCTAAACAACCTCCCTCTGGATACTCTAAGAACTTTGAAAAATGTCCATAGTTGTAGAGGGGCTTCAGGCCTTTTGTTCATAGGGTCGCTGAGTCGTGCTTGACTTGAAGGCAATCAACAACATGTATATATTAAGGATATAAGGTTGTTCTGAGATGGGCAGAGCCTTCTTGGGTTCCCCCGAGTAGAGAAATCCCCAGTCCTATGTCCCTCTCCTGTCCACTGTGAGTCAACCAGTAGCTCACTGTCTCCTCTGGGGTGGGGGCCAGTCCAGGAGAGTCACAAGGAAAAATTAGATGATGGTGTTTTCTAACCTCCATCCTGCCAGCAATGCTGCCCCCCACCCCCCAACTTCTGCTGCACAAAGAATTAAACAATCATCTTTTCTGTCCTTGAATGTCAAAGTCTGTCTGTCATCAGAGTCAAAGGATCTTTCCATGCATACCCATGTTTATTGCAGCTTTGTTCACAATAGCTAAGAGTTGGAAATAACCTAAGTGCCCATCAACAAACGAATGGGTAGAGAAACGCTGGGTATATTCACACAATGGAATACTACACTGCATTGAAAAGCAAGGAACTCATGAAATAGTATACAAAATGAATGCCCTGGAGGACATTATGCTCAGCGAAATATCTCAGTCACAAAAGGACAAATACTGCATAGTGCCACTGTTGTAAAACACGATTGATAACAGGGTTGGGGGGGGTGACTGAGAAAGATGGGATAAACTATGTAAACTGCATTGAAACAGATGAGGGAGAAAACGGTTTAAAAGGGATATGTGATTAGGTATTATTGTTATGACAGGAGTCCAAAATGAAGGCTGCATAGTGGAGTGGACTTGGGGGGAAGGATTGTATAACAATGAAAGAGTTTGTATTTTTTTACTTTTCAAAGAGAAGAGAGAACTGGCGGGGAGGGGTGAGAAGGGAGAAAAGTACAACAATGAATGGATGGAAATCCAAAGTCTCTGTAAATTTTCATTAAAATTGATAATAATAATAAAAATGATAATAATAAAAAAACCTTTTTTAAGATCTTTGCATCAGACTACGACTGAGAGCAGGTTTGTTGTTTTCCTGCTTTTTCTGGTGCCATCATTCTCAGCCTTTTCTGGACTGGGAGTCCTCACCCAACTCCTCCTGTGAGACGTTCTCATTGAAAGCCCAGCCCAGGTCCGTCTGATCCCCGATGCTTTCTCTGATTATACCTACCTAACAATTTTTCATCACCAGGAGGCCAGCGACATGCTTCTTGGGATCATCTCTTACATGAATCTCCTTTATTTATGATGACTCCATCCAGCCTGCAGTAACAGATGCCAACCTTCTTTCAAATGCTAAGCCGCACCCACTCCACACAATCAGGGCCGCATTACTACATGCTAACACGAAATTTCCTGCTATTATCTTCTCGAGTTTATGATACATCAGAAGGCCTAGGCAGCATCTTATCCAGCTTTGCATCCCGCCTCTTAACTCTGCTTCAGTGTCTTGCACACAGTAGGTGCTCTATAACTATTGTTATTGTGCACCGTCAAGTTGGAACCAGTTCGTACCCTGTCCTCCGGCAGATTTTCAGAGATAGTTAATTGCACAGGAGGAGACTGCCCATCCTTCTCCCATGGAGCTGCTGGTGGCCTCAAAGTGCACTCCTTCAGGACTGCAGTGCACCTTCTTACCGCTAGGCCACCAGAGCTCCTCATTATATAACTATTAGGTGCTTGATTGCTAGTGCTAATAATTTTCCCTAGATCTCTTGACCAGGAAAGCCATCACAATATTGAGGAAGCTCCTTTGCTCCCTAATCTTCAGCTTACACAGCCATACCTTTCCACTGCCACAAAATGGCTATCCCTCCTTCCCAGAGTCTGTCAAGCATATTTGTCAGTAAATATTTCCTTTGTTTCATGGATGAGTAAACCACGGAGAAGAGAAGGTCAAGTGAAGAGACCTAAGCTTAAGTTTCAGATGTGTGACCTTGGGAAAGTCCCTCAATACCTCATTATCCTTTTTTAAAACAATACAAAACAAAACACAAACCCCCAATAAACCACCCAAACCCTGATGTTAAAAATATACATCACAAAGATGCACTGATTCAAGAATTTCCACATATATCACACAGTGACATCGATTATGTGAAAGTTATATAGTCAGTCTCACCCTCCTTTTCCAATTTGTTCTTTCCCCGTTGACATAAATTCACTTTTCCTTAAGCTTCCCACCTAACCTCTTGCGTTTCTGTTATAAACTTAATCCCAGATAGTAAATCTTTAAAATAACAGAATGCTTATGGCAGACATTATTGACTAGTTAACCTAGAGTGCAGCTTGGTTTAAAGAAGGCTCCAGGGAGTATTTTGTTTAAGGTTCCAGGCAATAGTTTAAGGCCCTCAAGGCAATAGTTTTGGAGGCTCATCCAGTCGCAGTGGATCCAGAATGCCTGGGTGTCAAATTTTTCCTCTCTTTAAATCAAGATGATTCTTAGAATCTTTGGTTGAAATGTTCAGTAGTACTAGCTGGGTACCATCCAATTCTTCTGGTCTCATGACAGCATACATCATTATTTGTTGAATGTTGTTGTTGTATGCTATGTATTAATCTCTCTCTCTCTCTCATCTATCTTTATCTCCATCTTTCTATCTATCTATCTATCTATCTATCTATCTATCTATCTATCTATCTATCTATCCATCCATCCATCCATCCATCCATAACCCATAGCAACCTTAGGAACAGCAGATCTGTCCCTGCTGTGTCCTATGCTGTCCTTATCATCTCCCATATACTTGACTCCATCTTTACAGTCATTGTGTCTGTCCACTTTGTGGAGGGTCCTCCTCTCTTTTGACGACCTACCACCTTACAACACATGATATCCTTTTCCAAGAACTGGCCCCTCTTAACAACATGCCCAAAAGAGCTGACATGAAGTTTCACATACAGTTTATCTGTAGAATAAAAATAGTCAAGAAGGTGCTTTACAAATTCAAGTCAATATGGTGCTTTCCAGAGTAGAGAGGGATTAGTTTGATTTAATCACTGCCTCTCCCCTTGGGTCTGAGGGATGTCAATCATAAAGAAAAAAAGGTAAAATCGAGTTATCGCCAATGTTTCCTCCAGCTCCATTACCAATTTCTTCAAACCACATCCTGAAGGTGGCATCTTCTCCAGCTCATCAAAAGAACCCAAGTAGTGGGATGCTGTCACTCTGATAATGCTGTGTTTGTCTCCTGAAAGCTATTCCAGCAAGGAGGCAGTGGTGGCATCAAACCTGAGAGCAGAAATCCAGCTGCATGCACCTGGTTTTGTTTTCATTGTGTACTGTTGAACAGTACAGATCCATAGCTGACACTCCAGTGGGTTGTCAGAGGCAGTAAACCAAATCACACACCTTTCTTTACCACCAAGCCACCAGCGCTCTCTGCATGAGACTCACATGTGCCTATTTATCTTGGGAGAAAGATCTAGATGCCAGCCATGGGTATTTGGTGGGGCTTCCCGGTGTGTGTCCCTCTCTGCCTGGGGTTTCTGTGCTTTCCTGAGCCTTTCATTGTGGAATAAGAACCTCACACCTGCCGTCAGCAAATTTCCCACCCTCAATGGTCTTCAAGCTCCAGGCCCTCCGCTCCCTAAGGAGAAGTTGGGGAGGGGAGTGGAGTGAGGCATGAGAGGAGCCTAAGCTTTCTCTTTGGCTAAGTAGACTGGAAAACGTGAAATTAACACACATTGTTTATTTCACGCTCTCAGCCTTGCCTGCACAATAGCACAAATTAAATTCTGCACTAACCAGACGAGCAATTAGCCCACAGCAAAGAGGATTGGGCTTTTCAGCTGATTGCTGCAGCATTCCATTCACACTATTTATGAAAGGGAACAAACTTACTGAAAATATTTTTGTAGCAATAATTTTTTCTGATACACATTTTCCCCCAATTTGCTGCATTACCCCACACTTCCTGGTATTTGAGATGATTTGGCTAGGTTTTCTGAAGAGCAATATGTAGTTCATCAAAGAGAAATTCTTCTTGGGTCAATACCCAGTAATTAGCGTCATTTTGATTGAAAATGAAGCTGCTATCATTTTTGAAAAAGCAGGGTTTGTTTTTTTGTGGTTTTTCTCCCCTTTCTACTCTGAAGGTAGCCTGCAGAAGATAAAAAATCTTACCACATCTAAGACCAAAGTCTCTAAATCTTAGCTTACTGTCTGGGAACACATTGCTCCTATCATTTCCTACCAATAAAAATAATAATAGTGAACATTTATTGAATATATAAGCCAGAAACTGCTCTTAGCATTCACTATATATGTATTTATCACCCAATAAGGGAGGTATTATTATTATTATTATTATTACATTCATTTTGTAAATGAGGCAGTTGAGGCACAGAAATATTAAGCAGCTTGTCCACAGTCACACTGCTGTAAGTGACAGAGCTGTAAGTGAACCAGAACGTTAAGTCTTAAAATTCATGATGTTGAACTCAATGACATGAGGACTTTCTCAGCCTCCAAGTCTTCTGGGCCTGTAGATTTTGGTGACTCTCTTTCCCTTTTGATAATCAGATGGTTTCGTTTCTGTTTGCCATTTTGACCCAACCTCTCATTTCCTGTTTGTCACCCTTTGTATACAATCGCCTACTCTCTTTCCACTCAGTTCTCTGAATAAACACAACTGCCAAATGATTTAAAAAAAATACTACTTTATTATGACACTCTCTTGCTCAAAAGATTAATTTTGCTTATCAGATACCTGATGACTCCCAATACCTGGAAGCCATGGTTCTCAACTAGCAAGTGAGAACCTCAAGGGAAGTCCCAATATCAGAGATGCATAATGTATACTGCACTGAAACAGAGGAGGGAGAGAACCGTTTAAAAGAGAGATGTAACTGGGTATTTCTGTCATCACAGGAGACTAGAGCGAGGGCTGCATGGTGGAGGGGACCTGGGGGAGGGTTTGTAAAACAATGAAAGAATCTTTTCTTTTACTTTTCCATAATTTTTGGACTCATGTACTTATAACTTGTTAGTCAAATTTGTGTCTTCTAGGTTGCAACACCCCCATGATACATCTTGAAGGATATGTACATGTACAGCCAAGCACAATCAATAAGAGTGCATCTGAATTCCAAAATCAATCTCCATAATAGTCTATGTGTTTCCTACTGCCAAAGGGGCCCTTTAGAGTAGTGAGAGAAGATCTTCACCCTGAAACCCACAGCGTCCCTTTTCAGCAGGAAGTAGCTAAGAGAATACGCCATCCCCTTTTCCTTATGACTCAGGGTGAAGTCTCTCTCAGGGAGTAGTGATAGGGAATGGCAAAGGATACACTGACAAAGAAGATTAATCAGAACTGGCTTTGACAAGCACTGTGGCATTTGGACAAGAACAAACTGGGAGGAGGGTAGAGAGAATAGTGCAACAATGAATGAGTGGAAGCCCAAAATCTCTGTAAATGTTTATGAAAATTAATAAAATATAATTATAGAAAAAAAATATCAGAGATGCTTCAAGTATGAATCCAGCAATGAAACTAGGCATTCAGGAGTATTGTTTGTGGTTTGGTTTTGTGTTTTAAAGTCTCAAGTCTTTGAACTTGTTTTTACTTAAGCGAGAAGCAGGAATACAGCATGGTGATTTAGAATCCAGACCCTGTGGCCACATGTTCTAGGCTTGATGCGTGACTCTGACATTTAGTAATTGTAAGGTTTTTCAATAAGGAGTTAAAAAGACAAGACGGTAAAGAATTCAGGAATCAATTTTGTAACTGTCATTTCATGCGCCTTGGTATCAGTTTCCTCATCAGTACAATGGGAATTATAATGTGCTTCCTAGGGGTAGCTGTGAGGTTTAGATGAGATCATTATGTCTGGATACTGATGAGAATCATGGCCACCATAGTAAGAGGGTCCCTGGAGTGTAGAGGGAAGAAATGAGTAAGAAATTATATGAGAGCCATTTGAAGGAATCGAGAATGTTCCCCACACAGCAGAGAAATCTAAACAAATGACATTATCATGGTTTTAAAATATTGGAATGTCTCTGCATCTTAATATCCCTATTCTGTGTTGTTCCTGAGAGTGGAGCCTGTACACATGGGTAAATGTTTCAGGAAAAGATATTCACTGGCATATAGAAGAAGGGAGAATTTCCTCATAAATCCATCTCTCTATTACTAGTTCAGGAACCTCCATAGAAGGAACTCTAAAGCCAGAAATTCAGTAGAAATTATGCTTAGAAAACAGGGAAGGAAGAAACAGATGACCTGCATGTCCCTTCCAAGCCTCAGTCCTTTGTTCAGTGATTCTAACATTGTCTGAAATGCCACCTTGTGCTGTCACAGTCACGAAACCCTAAAATAACCAAACGACTCAAATGATGTCAAGAACTGATAGGAAACAACATATGGCCCCAGTGGCATTTGAAAGTGTTGTGTTTTTGTTATGTTCGGGGGTGGGGGGGGGAGAAAAACCTGAGTACGAACCATAAATATTAGCTTTAGTTAACCAATTATTTTTATAATGAAGTTATTATTTGGCCATCTGGATGGAATCAGACTGCAGAGGATGGCAAGGCAACCTGAGAGGAAGGGAGGCGGTAGAACCAACAGTTCTGAGGAAAATCACCTCCTAGACTTCGGTAGGAAAAAAAGAATCCACCCCCTTGGCAAATTGTGAATGAGGCAAGGAGAGCATATGGCTGGAGGGCACAGACAACCTCCTGCAGAGGAAATGAGAGGCGGCTGCACAGTGTGCATGATACGTGGCGCAGGCAGGCTCTTCCAAATATTTTTCTTCTGCTTAGTGACTCTCCAAATTTTACCACTGCAAAGGCAACAGAAGGGAAGAGTGACAGGTCTCAAGTCTGCCTGCTTGGGTTCAAATCCCAGTTCTGCCACTTAATAGGATGTGACTGTTAGCAAGTTACTTAGTCTTTCAAGTTTTAATTTCCTTATCGGCAAAATTTCAGGAAGAAAAATACACATGCTTAACACACACAGAGCTTAGCATGTACTGAACCCAAGATTGAATCATTGAGTTGATTCCGACTTGTTAAGACCCTATGGGTAAAATTACTCTCCAGTGGATTTACAACGGCTGTGACCTTCCAGAAATAGACAGTCAGACCAAAGTGACTCTGGGTAGATTTGAACTGTCAACCTTGTGGTTAGTAGCTAAGCATTTAACTGTGCCACCAAGAACTCTATACTAAACCTAAACCAAATTAGCTACTGTTGACTTGATTCTGAGTCAGGGCAGCCCTCCATGAGGTCCCCTAAGGAGTCAATTTTAAAAGGAGCAAATGGCCTCAGCATTTGCCTACAGAGAGGCTGGTGGACTTAATAACCAACCTTTATAGCAGCCCAACATGTAAGATAGCTTTCAAAAAACACAAACAAACAAACAAACAAAAAAATTGCGCATGAGTTGATTCTGATTCACTGTTTTGCACTGTCGAGTGGGAACCAACCCATAGCTGACCCTCCAGGGTATTTTTATAGACGATAAATAGCACAGGAAGAGACTGACCATTTTTCACCCAAAGGGCAGCTGGTGGATTTGAAGCACACACCTTTGAGTTGGCAGGGCGTTTCTTTCCAGCAGGCCAACAGAGCTCCCTTCTGATTCATAGAAGACAGAGCAGAACTGCCCTGACAACGTTCCCAATACTGGAATGTTTATGGAAGCAGATTACTATGTTTTTCTTCCATAAAGTGACTTGATGGGTTTAAGGCATTGACCTGAATTCTTATGGCACCATACTATGAAGACTTCCTAGCACATGCCAAGCAAATAATGATGTTGACTTTTAGAGTTATCAACGTCTAATTCTTTCAGAATTTCTCCAATGTTTAAAGGTTTCAATCATTGTTTTTACCTCAACAAAAATGACCAAATGATGCCTCTCTCCTGAAGGCTGATCTTTGAGTAAAGGAGGAGACTCTGAAGAGATCTCTCTGTTGAGAGACAGCATGTCAAATGGGAGGCTAGAATGAGCTTAGGTGGGTTTTGTTAGCAGCTTGAACGTAGCCATGGGCCGGAAGTTGGAGGGAGACATGAGCTGTGTCCTCCACATCCCACAACAAGGCTCTTGTTTGCTTTTGAATTCCATGGATTTCCCCTGATTGCCAGAGGGCTCTGGAGGGGTTTTCTGGATGGAGACTCAGAAGCTGTGAAGAGAAGGAAGGTTCTAAAGAGAACAGAGGAAGCAATCTCTTTTTTTTAAAAAAAAATTTTTTATTTTTATTTTATTATTTTTGTGTGAGTGTACTGTCAAATCAGATCTGACTGGTACAGGAGGAGATTGTCCCTCCTTCCCTGGCAGAGCATCTGGTGGATTCGAACCGTGCACCTCTGGGATTGTAGTTGCAGCTCCTTACCACTAGGCCACCAGAGCTCCCCAGGAAGCAATCTCTTGTGTTCCAGCCAAAGCAAGAATGAAGACCTACTGCCTGACCAAACTGAAGATCACTAGCTTCAGATGCTTCTGGACTTGCCTTTTTACACTTTTCCTACTTCTAATTAGCCTTCTGGTAGCAGAGGGGAAATATCTTTAAGAAGAGGTAAAACAGAATTGGTGGGCTCTGTGGCCCCCAAAAGGGGATCTGGACAAAGTTGGGGAAAGAACTCATCCTTCAGCAAGTCTTACCTGCCATCTAGGCCAAACTTTTATTTTACAGCTGAAAAGAATGGGTCCCAGGGCCTTTCCCCAGAGTCCCTTGTACACCTAATGGCAGAGCCGGAATAAGACCCTTCTATCTCCTGACCTCATTGTAACATGGGAGCAAACTATGGCCGTGGGACAAATCACAAGGTAAAAATGTCTCATCTTCACCCTGAAACCGACAGCGTCCTTTTTCAGCAGGCTAAGAGAATTCGCCATCCCCTTTTCCTTATGAATCAGGGTGAAGTCTTACTCAGGGAGGACTTATAGGGAATGGCAAAGGACACATTGATAAAGGAGATTAATCTGAACTGGCTTTGACAAGCACTGTGGCAATGGGACAATTCAAACAGACTTTCAAGGGGGGAAAAAAAGAGGAACGAACTGGGGGTGGGGGGTAGAGAAAATAGTGCAACAATGAATGAATGGAAATCCAAAATCTGTAAATGTTCATTAAAATTAATAAAATTTAACAAAAATTAAAATAACAACAAAATGCAACGTACTTTTGTGTATTTTGTGACCTACACACATGATAAGAAGTTCAAATTTCAGTGTCTATAAATAGAGGTTCTTTCTCTCTTACTTTAAAAAGAACAATTATATTGTTATTTAGGCAAAAATTCACATAGCAAATTATGTTTTCATCTAACCAGTTTTATACACGTTCCAGGGCATTGGTTACACTTTTTACAATATGTCAACATTCTCATGATTTCCATTCTGTTTGTTCTGTTTCTGTTTATCTAGTTTATCTTCTCCTTGTGAACTCTTCATTTTGGAGCAAATGGTGACAGTTTGGTGTCACACAGTTTAATTGCTTGTGAGCACGTTTCTTTGGGGCATTATAAGCCAATCTATGATTTGACTGGAAGGGAAACTCTAGAACATAAATCGGTCTCACTGACATATAGGTATATGCTCATTTATTTACAAATTACTCTATCTTTATTAAAGAACTCTGTTCATCAGTACTTGTGCTAATCCAAAGGGCACACCTCTTTAGCAGTTCAAAACTACTAGCAGCTGCTCAGGAGTAAATATGGGCATGTGATTTATGACCATGTGATTTATAACCTCAGAAACCCAATGGACAGTCAACTATGAGTCTCTTCCAATGGAAATGAAATGAGGTGATATCTCTATTAATGCTACAAAAGCAAATTGAGTAATTTCCACAGAAACAATATGTGGTATGTAAATCTGGAAATAGTTATTGTCTGGTCCTTTTTGAGGGGGGGGGTGTTCAGACTCCTACTCTAAATATGTTATGCCTAAGCATAAGGAAATGAATTAGAATAAGAGGAAATGTGGTACTTTTATGGTATATAGATTTAAAAAATCCTTCATGAAAATGGACAGCAAGTCTAATTGCCTTCAAACATTACTACTTCCAGTACCATGACAGCAGAAGAATGAGATGGATGCCTGGTTACTATTTTGAATGATTCTAATAAAAACTCTACTAGATGAATCATATTCAAAAGGAGAAAAAAGTATGGAACTGATTTTAAATTCTTATAGAAACTAGACTTACTAGCCCTATTTGGAGAGAGGAACCCCTGAATATATTGTCCTGAAATAATCTTTCAACACTGAGCCAAAATTATTCCATGAAGTCATCTTTAAACAACAGTTGAACTCAATTATTGTTGTTGTTGTGTATTGTCAACGTGGAACCAACCCATAGCTGACCCTCCAGTGGGATTTCAGAGGCAGTTAAATGCCCGGGAGGAGACTGCCATCTTTCTCCTGTGGAGCAGGTCATGGATTCGAACAGTCGACCTTTGACACTGAGCCACCAGAGCTCCTTCATAAAAAGTATGCTATTTGTAATGTGATCTTTTAAAAAATTATCTACATGAGATCAAACTGACAACAGTATAACTCTGATCTTCACAAAGTCTAGAGGGTCAAAGTTAGTGATTAGAGACGGTAAAGAATGATGAAACAATGTGAGGAATCTAACCAAGGTCATGAACTAAACATGCTGAAATAGAACAAAGGTCATCGAACAAAGAAAATGGTGACTGAGCATTTGTATATTTCGGGGCTTAATTAGAAGGGTACATGTAAAAAAGATCCCAGTGATTTGTACATTCTATGTGTAGATCCTGATTCAATATATCCGGGCTGGAAAAACAAATTCTAAGCAGGAGTTGAACCAGGATGAACTGGTCAGAAGACCTGGTATATTTCCACTCAAATGAATAAATTGCATCATTAAAAAGAAAAGTTTCTTCCTGCTCTGTGAACTGACTTGTTCAGAAAATCTATGCTGTGCTCTTGTGTACAAAATGGCAGAAGACTCTTGATCACTCCAGTGGGAAAGCTAATAATGAGAATGTTAATTGTGCTCCTGACCAATACAGTATAATGGACTTCTATTCTACTGGGCAAAGGAAGCCAGACTAAAAAGAAAATGTGTCTACTCTATCGGTCATCGAGAACCATGGAGCCGTAATAGCGTAACCTTTCCCTCTCTGAAAGGGTCTTGATCAAATGTTATTGGACATTAAATATGCATTACTGCTAGTGTTAATTGAGGATTTAATATGCTCCCTAATTAAAATTTGGTGGAGAGAAGTTCATCATATTTAGAAACACAGTATTTAAAATCCTCAGAAACTTAATAAAATTATAAATTGGGATATCTCCTCTGGAATTAATGAGCCAAAATATTATAGCCAAGCAAAGAGGCAGCCGTGTCTGGAATTCTGAAGGTCACTCGGAGTCATAAAAATGCAGTTTTCAGTTTTATGGTTTCTGAACAATAATAAGTCTGAGGGGAAATCTGGCAGGGGGTAAAAATCATTTCTGCTACACACAGCAATTAATATAATAAACTGTAGGCTAGTGACTTAGAGAAGCAGGTCTAATTGAGAGTTCTAAGTTTCAAGTAGGTGGAAGGGTGAAGAGTGATGAGGTCAGGAGCTTCTAGAGCCAGACACGGTAGGCTGAAGGAAGAGCATGTTAACAGGGGAAGAACAGGGTAACAGAGGACATTGAAAACCAGGGACTCTCCTAGTCATGAAACTCAGGCAGGAAGAAAGATCTACAGGAAGTGGTGAGCTCATGGCCAAAGGAAGAACTCAAGTAGAAGCTGTCTAAATTTCTGGGGTGGAGGCTGTACTAGATGACATCCAAGATTAATATTATTTTAAATCCTGGGACGTTTGAAAGGTCCATTCAACCAGGAAGTGATAGGACCTTTACAAAGCACCATGAGAAGGCAGCATATGGTGTAACCCACGTGAAACTGGTTATTATAGATCGGTAAGTAAGCACAAGTATCCCCATGTTTGCTTGCTTATTGGATAAGCTTTGGGGACTCTTGTGCAGGCTTCCTGATGGCACAAAAGTGCATATTGCATTCTGCTCTAACAGGGCATCGTGTGATGCATGGTAGACATCTACGCATAAGTGAAGTGTCAACCCATGTCCCTAAATGAAAGAGGAGCAGCGGCCTTTGCTCATGTATTTTAATGGATTCAATAAATTGTGTTGCCAGATGAGATGTTGAAGTTCTAACTCTTGGTCCCTGTCAACATGACCTTGTCTGGAAATAAGGTCTCAAAAAAGATGTTCTCTGTTAACAGGCGGTCGTAATGGAGTAGGCTGAGTTCTAATCCAATCTGAATGCTAATCCTATAATAGAGGGGATGAGACACAGAGAAACAGGTAGAGGCAAAAATGCCCAGGGACGCTGAAACGGTCAGCTTAGCTTTTCCAGAAAGCCAGAAGTGGCAGAGCAGTGGAAGACCTTAGAGGTTTCCTCACACCTCCCAAAATATCTCATGTCAGTGGAAGCTTGAACTCAGCCCTCCCCACCCCTTCCTAGAGACAGCTCAGAAATACAGATGAAACAAAAATGCATTGCTGACCGCAGCAAAGGTGGAGGACCAGGGGGCCTCCACTTCGTCATTCTCACTTTTTTCTGTCCTTTGTTAGGAAAACTCCGCAAGTGAAAGTCTTATTTTGTTCATACATTTTCTCAAATTGAATCCTGATATTTTTAAGTATGAAGTCTTGTAAAATAAGTGAAAATATTTTTCATTGTCAAAGTCCAGATGATAATCCTTGTACTTTTGCTGTATTTTTTTTTTAAGAAAACAAATGCACACATGTGAACAACTGAAATCTCCTTGCAAAGGACACTCCAGTCTTCCCGGGGCCAGTGGTCTTCAGGTTGGAAACCTCTTGCCTCAGTCATTAAATTTTCATTTGCAGAAAAAATAAAATTCTAAAGATACGATCTCTGGGTCATCTTTTCCATCTGTCAGAATGTTAAGTAATTAGGGGAGCACTTTGGCTGTCAATTAATCACCACATCTGCTTAAAGTGTCTGCTGTGTGCAGGACACGGCATTGAAAGTTGGAGAAACAGAAAAGAGCAAAGACAAGACCAGGTTCTTTCTTCCAGGGGTGTCCTAGTTTCCAGGTGCTGCTATAATATAAATACCATGAAAGTACAGACATTTGTTTTTTAACAGTTCTGCAGGTTTAAAGTCCAAATCAGGGTCATGCTTGATCCTTTATGGAAGCCACTCAAAATACTTGAGTCCACTGCTACAGTCACTGTGTCAATCCATCTCGTTGAGGATCTCTTGTCGACCCTCCACCTTTCCCAACATGATGTCTTTTTCCAAGGCTTGGCTGCTCCCAACATCCTGCCCAAAGTGAGCTGATGCTTCACTATCCCTGCCTCCAAAGAGTACCCTTGTGCTTTCTTCATGGTGCGTTTGTTCTTTGGAAAGGATCAAAAGGTCAGCACAAGGGAGTAGTGCACAAGTTTAGGTTAGGCCATTACTATTGGATCTTCAGAGAACTGAATTTTAATGTGACAGACAGATTGAGACCAAGGTCTTCACAATTACCTGCCATGCATCAGAGAGTTGGACAATGACTAAGGATAACAGAAGAAGAATTGATGCCTTTGAGTTGTGGTACTGGAGAAGAGTCTGTGGACTGCCAGGAAAACAAATAGGTCTGTTTTAGAGAGGGTGAAACCAAGTTTCTCCTTGAAGGCTAGGATTTTGAAGTTCCGTCTCACATACTTTGGGCATGTGGCCAGGAGGAACCAATCCTTGGGGAAGGACATCATGCTCAGAACAGTGGAAGGACAGTGCAGGAGAGGAAGACTCCGGATGAGATGGATTGATAACAGTAACTGGGGCAATGGAAGTAGGTGTCTGAGTCAGTAAGACTGGCTCAGGACAGAGCAGGCTTCAGAGTTGTTGTACACAGGGTCACTATGAGTTGCAGGCAACTCGATGGCACCTAATAACAACTATACACACACACACACACACACACACACACGTGTACACATTTATACACACATATATAATATATATACTGAAAAAATGAGTATGAAAGCTATTTCTTCAGCACTCAGCTTTCTCTAATTGTTTAAAGAATGCCAATGGAAACTAATTAAAATAGACTAGTGTATCATTAGAACCTTTTAACAGATAGGTCCAATGTTTCTGTTGCTACCAGTTTCTTTTGCTACAAGTAGAGTGTACATTTAACATGTCTGGGCCACATAATTTATTTTTGGTGAATGCTTCATTCTTGATTGCTAAGGACAGTCAAACTTCACTCCACTGTGAATGTTTTGGACTATCTCCTTATCATAAGGACTCCACCTTGATCTTGTTGCCAAATGGAATAAAAATGGAGCAAAAATAATATACTGATAGATTGTTGTTTGTTGTTGTTATATGCTCTCCAGTCACCTGTGACTCACAATGACCCTATGTACAACAGCCCTAAACTCTGCTTTATCCTGTGCCAAGCTTATTGTCTCTGATACACCAACCTCAATTAACCCAGTCACTGAATCAATCCATCTCATCAAAGGTCTTCCTCTCTTGCACTGTCACTCCACCCTTCTAAGCATGACATCCCTCTCTAAGGATTGATCCAGCTTGCAACACGTCCAAAGTATGTCAAAGAAGCTTCAGAGTCCTTGCCTCCAAGGAGCAGCCTGGCTTCACCCTCTCTAGGATGAACTTGTTTGTACTCTTAGCAGTCTATGATATATTCAATACTCTTCTCCAGCACCACAGCTCAAAGACATTAATTCTCTTTCTATAATCCCTAGTCATTGTCCAGCCTTCTAATGCATAGCACATAATTGCAAAGACTATAGCCTGTATTACTCACACTTTAGTCTTCAGATTGACATCATTGTTCTTTAGTACTTTGGAGAGGTCTCTGACAGCAGACTTTCCTAATGCAATTCACCTTTTAATTTCCTGGCTGCTGGTATCAAGAGTGTTGATTGTAGAGCCAAGCAAACTGAAGCTGTTAACAATCTCAATCTTTTCCACCAGCTAACATGATGCTGCCAATTGGCTCAATTGTTTTCTTGATGTTGGGCTTCAACCTATATTGAAAGTTGCCAGCCCTTGACTTTCTGCAGTAAGTGCTCTAGGTCCTCCTCAGTTTCAGCAAGCAGGGTTGCGGCATCTGCATAACGCAGATTGTTGATGAGTCTACCTCCAATCCTGATGCCACATTTCTCCTCATAGAGCACAGCCTCCTGGATAATCTATTCAACACATTGATTGAGAAGATATGGAGATAGGACACATCCTTGAAGCACACCCTTCCCAATTTTGAACCATGCAGGGTTTCCTTTCATTGTTCTGATGACTGCCTCTTGGTCCAAGTATAGGTTTCGCATTAACACGATCAAGTGTTCTGGGATTCCCATTTTTCTCAGAGTCAGACACAGTTTGTTGTGCTACACAGTCAAATACCTTTGTATAGTCAATGAAACACAAACATTCCTCTGGTACTCTCTACATTCAGCCAAGATCTATCTGACATTAGCTATAATATCCCTAGTACTATGGCCTCTTCTAAACCCTGTTTGTACTTCAGGCAGTTCTCTATTGATGTGCTGTTTCAGTTGTTTTTGGAAAAACTCCAGCAGAATTTTGCTTGCATGTGATATCAGTAATACTGTTTCATAATGTCCACACTCTGTCAGGTCACCTTTCTTTGGGACTGGAACAAATATAGATCTCTTCCAGTCAACTGACCAGGTGATTGTCCTACAGATTTTCTGGTACAACTTGATGAGCACATCCAGGGTAGTGTCAGTTTGTTGAAATATACCAAAATTGGTATGCCATCAATTCCTGGAGCCTTTTTTTTGGTCAATTCTTTCAGAGTAGCTTGAACTTCTTCCTTCATCAACACAGGCTCTTGTTCATACATTGTTTTACGAAATTCTTCTGTGTCCACCAATTTCTTTTGGTACAATGACTCTATACTCTTTCCATCTTCTTTTAATGCTTCCTGGATCATTTAAAGCATCCATAAGTACTGCATCTCGAGGTTTGAATGTGTTACTCAGTTCCTTAAGCTTAAACAATGCTGAGGGAGTTTGACCCCTTTGATTTTCTGACTCTAGCTCCTTGCACATTTCATTGTAGTAGATCGACATATTGAAGCAGTTCTGAGTGTTTCAACTTTTTATCTGGGCTATAAACTGATATTCCAAGCAGTCTCTGTCATGAGTGTTATTATGACATTTCAGACGCACCAATATAAAAAACACAGTGTAGAAAAAGGTAGAGGTGCCTTTTTAGTTGACACATCTTGGGCCTGAGTCAAGGTTGTGGATGTGCCTCAGCGGGGACAGCAGCAGCCAGTATTGATGGCTATCCACCAGGAAGTCCATCAGTGAAGTCCTGTCTCTCCCAAGCTCCCCAGGCCTGGACACTTTAGTGAAATTTCCTTCTTCAACAATGACATCACACCTTGGCTTTGTTATGTGACAAGCAAAGATGGCTTTTATCCAGAATTACTTCAGCACTGACTTCAGCAGAAAAGCTCTTTGTGAGGAATTCTTTTGGTAGTGGTTCTCGAGTTAATGCACTTTGGGCATTTATCACTTACTGCTGTATATTTTTGTTAGCATTTCATGTGCACATGTCCTACCTTCTTGCTTATACCACATGTATCTTGTAAGTAAAGGCTGTTTCTAATATTTCTTAGGTTTCCCACGGTGGTTTGTACTAGGCTGAGCATATGAGCTTACAATGAGTTTTATTTCTCTTTCTATTTTATTTTTTACTATTTCTCTTTTTAATAAAGTAATCAGAGTTTCTGTTGGCTCTAGAAAGAAAACCCTGACCCAGGGCTCGATAAAATCATAGAACGGTGACTAAAGAAGCAGTAGAGGAACTCTTTACCTCTAGAGAATGTCAGAAAGCCAGGCAACCTAGAGGTTTCCAGTAGCGTGATGAGAGATCAGCCAAGGGGCCCAGACAAGGCATCAAGAGCCTGAGGACCTGACCCCAACTCCATCCATAACTTTCTGTGAGAATTTGGACAGAGTTTCTCTTGTTGGCTCCCAGTGTGTCATCTATAGAGTGAAGTGACTGGAAAAGATTTTTTTGTAAGGTTACCAGTGCGACTGGTAGTTTATGAAAACAATTTTTTATAATCTGGTTATTTTACAACAGCCAATTGGCTGCAAGTAGGAGCATGCGCCAACTCTTGCCTCATTCTTCATGTGAACATTGGATAATGGAAGACCAGTAAGGAATCGGTGCCTTTGACTTGTGGTGTTGGCAAAGACTATCGACTCCACCACTGATAACCGGAAGGATGAATAGGTCTGACTTGGCGGAAGCACAGCTGGAGTGCTTCAGATGGGCAAGGATGCTGAGACTTCGTCTCATACTTAAAAAAAAATGATTTGCATACAATTGTGGTTCATACATATACTTTTTATAGGCAATAATTCACATACATTGTATTTTATAGAATTATGATCTATGCCTATTAACACCTTGTTTTTTCAAATTCCCATTGGATCTTTCCCATTCCTTCCCCTTTGCCTTCCACTCACCAAACTTTAATATGCCTCTGATTTTTTTTCCCCTTCTCCTTTTTCTGGTCCCATCTTCTCTCTTTCCCTTTTCCTTTTTGAATATTTATACATATCTTGTTCAGTTATCCTTCTATTTTCACAATAGTGGTCTTATGCAGTATTTGTCCTTATATGACTGAGTTATTTCACTCACTATAATACTCTCTAGACTCTCTCATGTTAGTATTTTATGGAATTGTTGTTCCTCAGTTCCACATAGTATTCCATTGCGTGGATGTACCACAATTTCTCAGTCCACTCTTTTGTTGAGGGACATTTGGGCGACTTCCATTTTCTTGCTATTGAACTGCTATGAGCTTTGATCTGCATTGTCTTACATAGTATGGGAATGTTATTAAGAAGGACCAGTCTCTGGAAAATGACATTATGCTTGGAACAGTGGAGGTCTATGAAGGAAAGGAAGATTCTCCAGGGGAATCTGAAATGATGTGCTTAAGTATAGCTGAGATTATGGGGTTAGTGCATGATTGGGCAGAGATTGTGTCCCGTGCATCGAAGGTCACTATGAACTGAGGCTGATATGATGACTCTCAAGTGGATGGACTGACACAGTGACTACTTAAATAAGCTTGAGAATGACAGAGACCATGAGCGTGATGCATCCAGGGCAAGGTTTAGGTCTATTTATAGGGTTGCTCTGAGTTATAGTTGATCTAATGGCACCCAACAACAGCAACAACAGGTCAAGGCATCTGCTTCATTTACCCATCCGCAGCCAGAGATAACTTTATCTAAGAACACACATGCCAGGAATTGACCTAGTGTACCTTATCTCTCCATTACCAGCCTCATCAACAATAACAAAGGATGTCCAAGAGACCCAAATTAGGCAAGATTTGTGAGAGTCTTGATTTCTCACTTCCTGGAATTTTCCATTGTGGATAAAGACAGAGGACACATATTAATGAGCAGAATGGGTAGTCTGGCCAAGGTGCAACAATACCAAATAGAGTATAATACCAAATACCAGCATAATACCAAATGGAGCACTGGAAGACCCGAGACCTCTATTGAGGTAGTAAGACCTTGGGGCTATTGGAGAGAAAGGCTTCAAACAGGTTTCCCTTGGGTAGAATTTCAGAGACACCTGACTGCCCAAAAAACAAGAAGATGGATTTTTAAAGTAGAAATTTGTCAGTGTAAGCACTATAGTGGGGAAATGTGCAGCATATCCAGGGACTGATAAACAATCCAAACTGTCTGGAACAGAGGTTGGCACAGAGGAGTAAGAGGAGATTAGCAAGGGTGCAAAATCCTTCCAACCAACCAGTTGGCATGATGGAGACAAACCAACCTGGTCTGTCAACTGCATTTCCCTTCTTCGAAGCTGTTGTTTTGGCTTATCGTTTCACCACACACAAAAACCATTTTGATTGAATTGAGCAACAACAAAATGTCTGAAATCAGTCACAAAATGCCTGTGCCAAGTGCAGATACAAATATGGGTTTCTTTGATGCCAAATAACCAGTTTCCTTTAGTTTTTCTCAGCAACCCCCACTATGGAAGAAGATAAGACAGGGAGGTGAAAGCCACAGAACCGGAAGCTTCAGTGGAGCCCATGGAGACTCCAGGGCCTGCCCTGGCTGTGCAGGAGTCAGAGCTGTCTCCAGTCACTGCTACAGCTTTTTCTCAATGCAAAACAGAACTTAGAGGAATCAAAACCTGCAGCCAAACAATGTGCCTGAGATGGCAAGTGGAGAATGACAGAGTCAGCATCGAGTTCTAGTCCTGACTCAGCCACTAACTCCACCATGTGACCTTGAGCAAGATGTTTAATCTTGAGGAGCCTCAGTGGGATAATATTATTCACCTTTCCCATTGTTCAAGTTGTGAAAATGTTTTTCACATTGCAAAGTATCTAAGGGAAAACAGCGATAGCAGTGCCTCTTGTTCAGCCACTAGGAAGAGAAACTTATTTCCTGCATCATTGGCCCCAATTCCTGTGCATACTTCAAAGCCCAGGTCACAATCCCTGTGAAACCACATAATTTCTCTAACCTGTTAGCTACCAGATGATTTTCCTCTGTTAACAGCACCCGATACTGTGTTTTGGGGCAAAGCGGTTGGTGCACACATCTCCCTCCTTTACCCAGCAGCCAGCCCTGAGAAGACAATCTATCAGCGGGTGTTTGCAGCTCAAGTCACTGTTCTGATGAGGGTTCAAATCTATGCTGTGCCTCGCACTGGCTGTGTGATCCTGGACAAGCCACTTGCTCACCTGTGTCTCCATATTTCCATTTGTAAAATGGGAATAACAATAGTATTTTCCTTGGAGAGTTGCTGTGGGGATCAATCATCTTAACATAATCAAAATGCCTAGTACATATGACAAGTAATCAGTGTCTTCTAGAATCGTAACATAATCAGTGCCTAGTACATAAGACAAGTCATCAGTGTCTACTATAAATTATTTTTATTTCTGAAAATACAGGAAAGTTAATTTGTGTTATTTTAAAGTTTTCCTATATGCAACCAAGGTTCTCCTTAGAGTCAAGGGTGATGCATATTTTGATATATCTCACACACTTTGGGTACACTGTCAGGAGCGGACAGTCCTTGGAAAAGAATATCACACTGGGAGAGACTGAGAGTCAGAATGCGATGAAGACCCCCAACAAGATAGATGTAATAATGGGCTTTAACATATCAGAGACAGTGAGGACGGCGCAGGAAAGAACAAGGTTCAGAACTGTTGTTCGCAGCGTCGCTGTCAGTTATATTCGACTTGATGACACTTACCAAGAACGACAATCTCTCTTACATCATCTAGTGTAATCATCTGCACATTAGAGATTGTAAAAGCAAATTCTTTTTTATTGAGTGAATGACTAACTCACAAGCAATGTTGTCCTGTATTTCAGATTAAATAACAGAAACTCGGCTGGGTTTTACAACCATTTTCTTTTGAAGGATGGCAGTAAACAGCCTATTGGTTAGTTATGAGGATAGCTGGCCTCTACCACTTAAGGAGCTGTGCAAGTCTGGAAAAGCTATGTACCCCTGAAAGCCCCAGTGCCCTCGACTTAAAACAAAGTCACAGTAATTCCTGAGTCACCTGGGATGTTGAAAACTTGAAGGGGAGCAGAGTTCACAAGACGACTGCTAAAGGGTTCCTTCAGTGCTATGAGGATGATGGTGGCGAGGAAAGAAATGAGACAAACCAAAGGCTGTCTTTTGCACTCCACACCCAGTCTTCTCTTCTGGAATGTACCCTGTTCATGCCGGAGTCCAGGCTGGGTCTCAGGGCCTGGACTCCAACAGGGACCTTGGTCAGGGATGTCTGAGAACCTCCTCCCCTTGGTGCTGAAAATGAACCAGGTGTCCTGTCTACTC
Source organism: Elephantulus edwardii (assembly GCF_000299155.1). Taxonomy (NCBI): domain Eukaryota; kingdom Metazoa; phylum Chordata; class Mammalia; order Macroscelidea; family Macroscelididae; genus Elephantulus; species Elephantulus edwardii. The sequence continues at coordinate 14,469,207 of NW_006399826.1, read as the reverse complement.
AATTCCCGGGCCACTAAATAAAAAGAACTAGAAACTTAGATGTTATCTCTCTGCACATCTTCATCCCCGCCGCAGCATCAGCACCCGTGGGAGAGGCTCTGACAGCAGACCAAAGATGGGACAGGGATCAGAAGCTACTGATGTTCTTACACCTGGGCAGAGACAAGGAATGGCCCGTGCAGGGCATCTCTCCTCCCCCTTCGTATCAGATAGAGCCCTGGTGGTGTGATGGGTTAAGCA
>NW_006399826.1:14428168-14468778 GCF_000299155.1 Elephantulus edwardii | reverse complement strand
CTTTCCCCTGAAATCTAATCTACCGAGAGGAACCTCTGGGTGACGCCAACAGGTAATGCACTATTCGGCTGCTATCTGAAAATGCGGAGGCAAAGATCACTCAGTTTTTCCTCAGGTGATCAAATCAGCCATTAAAAATGCTACAGGGTACAGTTCGACCCTGACACAGAACAATTCGATGGGGACTGTGTTTTTAATCTATGTTAAGTGATTGCATCAGCAAAGATCAAAAATATAGAAAAAGGCAAAAGTCAACCTGGTATATAAAGAGTTGTCTCCTAACACCTCATCTTTACAGAGGAATCTGTGGTTGCTTTTAGGTCCCACGAAGCTGACCTGTGAACACAGCGACCCTGTCCTGTCCCGCACCGCCGTCCTCGTCTGCGACATAACGTGAGCCCATTGTTACAGTTCTGTGTCAGTCCACCTTGTTGAGGGGCTCCCTTTCCATGTCAGGCCCTCTGCCTCTCCCAGCTTGATGTCTTTTTTCTCAAGGACAAGCTTCTCCTGATAATACGCCCACAGTAAATGAGAGGAAGTTTCACTATCTGGGCCTCTACAGAGCGCCTTGGCTGCCTTAGAGACTAGCAAAGAACCCTGGAGACGCTCTAAGGAGAACAGGATTGGGATTCTCATTTGCTAGCGGCAGCCTGAGCTCATAAACTGTGACAGCAGCACTCCAATGTGCCCCACTGGTTTATGCATTGGACGCTGGGAACATCATCACCAATTCAGAACCTGGGCTGAAAGCTCCCTCTCTTTTCCTGAATTCCTAATGTGTCAAAGAATCTAATTTGCAAAACAAAACTACTTGTTTAGCCAGAAGGCTTGTAATAGGCTTTATCAGTTACCTTGCATTTTTCACAGCTAAACTACACCAATGGGTCAATCACTCCGCTGACTGCAAGCTCAAAATTGTCTAAATTTTTTTTTTAAATTGAGACTGAGAAAGCTGTCATATTAAAAAGCAAGAATGAAATCAGGTCTTTGAGGCTTCTAAGATTTCCTTCTCCCACGAAATTAGGTCAAATAATTCCCTTCTTTCTTTTCCAGGCAACCCCACAGGATGCCGACTGGAGGAGAGATTTAAATAGAGCATTTTTTTTTTAAAAAATCCATTTTCATAATTAAAAAGAATGTTAATATGCAATCAAACATTAATTGCAGTTGTAAGCCAAGAGATAGTTTGTCTTTGATCAGGTGTGCTGTCTGAAGGAGGAGAAGTAGCAATGATTGACTGTACCAATGGGCTCAGGGATGTCAGAGATGATGGAGGCGCGGGGCAGTACAAGGTTCAGATCTACTGTTCATCACGTCACTCCGAGTTATGTCCCATTCTATGGCACACAACAGCAACTACAAGAAATATCTAAACAAGAGGAGGAAAAATAAAGTCATAATGGAGCAAGGGCTGGGGATTAGAGTGAGGGCTAATGGGACCTAAGGAAAAGAAATCTGTATTTTGAGATGATCATGCCAATAGAGAGTAAGTTTCCCCACCACACTTGATTCTGATCTTGACCCTGGAAAGTTTTTGCTTGAGCCCCCCAGTTGATGTTTGCACAGCATGCTGTTACATTTGTACCCTGGGGGAAACAAAACAAACTGCTTTATACAAATGAGTATTTTGTGAACTTTTCCTCTAAGCAACAGTCAGCAATAAACCTTGTCCTACAGACTTGCTTTCCCAAAGCTGCCTCATCAATTCTTGGGATGTCTCTGTGGACAAATGACTCAGGGATACATTTTCCTAAATTCAAATAGTCTCTCTCGTGACCTTACAGAAAATGATAGTAGGAAGAAAAGAAATGGTGTCTATGTCTGGTTAAAAGTAATAAATATTCAGGAGATATTTCATTAGGGTTATAGGCTGTCTGTGGCTTCTATTACAGCTTGATTAAGTGAATTTGCCCTTGAAAGATTTTCTACTTGCAAAATGGAGTTGCAGCCACAGATTTCCGAATGCTTTCTGTGTCTTTAAAGTGAACTTGTTTTGACCTTTTGAGTGAGTGGCTTGTCACATTTTATCTGTGTCCTAAAAAGGACTGTAAACTCTCTCTTTCGGGGTAATTCCTGGCAGTAAACAGGTGTGGCCAGCCCTGTGGGCTGTGTCTTCTGTGAACAAGACTCCTGACCTGGACCCTGAAGAGGATCAGTCAGGATGCATCTGTCCATCAAAGACGAAATCAGGTCTCTGGTGGCTCAGGGACAGGTTGAATTCCCTTAACAATTCAAAGTGTACAAAATGTGCCTTCATACACCTTATAATCCTGTGGGAACAACAGAGTAGCTACTTTCATTTTATAGATTAAGTGACTGAAAGTCATGAATGTCAAATGGTTTGTACCAAATCCATTAGCCAGGACTTTATTATGCATATCCTTGAGGGGGGAGCTAGCAGCCATTGTGTTATTTCCAGCGCTCTCAGTGAGTCTGTGGGTTAACAGAATGCCCCACAGCGCTTACTTTTTCTCAGGAGAAAAACTGCCAGGCCTTTGTCCTGGAGCACATCTGGGTAGGCTCGAAGCTGTAGTCTTTGGTTTAGCAGCCAAGCACTTGGTGATTTACACCTTAGAGAGCCTCCATCTAAGTCCATAGCTGGCAGGTAATGGAGCAGGTATTCCTTCTAGACCCCGGCTTGGTTCTGCATCTACCCGTGCGACCTCCTGACCTGATGATGTACTTACTGCCTGCTCACATTTCCCCGCCAAACACTCTCCTCCACGTTCATCCTTAGAGGATGGAATATTCAACATGCCTCCCTGGATAAGTATCCTGTCAAAAAATGCTAATCAAATCTGGCCTCATTTCATGTCAGTTTTTCCCTCTCTTCCCTATTGTGAAGCTAAGCTGTAATTAATACATAAAAGATGGTGATTGCACTGAATTCGACAACATATCGAGGGAGACGGCAGTTGCAGGCAGCCTTTCAATACTTACTGCACCTTTAAGAAATACAATCTTTTAACAAGGCAATTATTTTGGGGTTAACAGACCATCTAAATGTCACTCATGATCTCTTGCCTTGATTGTTTATGCCCCATATTCTGCTTCTTTCCTTCTCCAGTTAAACAGGTTCCCGTTTAGCTTCCCCATTCTTGCCTTCTTCCTGTCCTGTATTTTTATTATTTTCTTCTATAAGGGAGCATGTAACTTCAAATCAAAATAAGAAGCAGGATAACAGAGGGTCTTGCATCTGGCATCCTTACTCAGTATCAAAACATCTTACAAGGCCTCCAAAAGCAGCTAGCAAAGAGGCATAAAGGAAACAATAAACATGAAAAGAACAATAGGAAGAAAAAAATAGGAAGAAAAGAAAGAAAAAAAAGATCTCAGTTGGCAGAGACTGACACATTCATGATGGCTACCCTGGGGAAAATACAATCAGAAAAGAGGTGGTCCAATGTTTCTACTCAAGATAGGGAATTGGAGACTACTGTTCAGAAGCTCTGGTGGTTTAGTGGTAAGACACTGCACTGCCAACCCAAAGGTATGTAGTTCAATTCCACCCACTGCCCCACAGGAGAAAAATGGGCAATCTCTTCCCATGTGATATACTGTCTATGAAAACCTGCTGCAGGGTTAGCTATGGGTTGGTTCCAATTCGACAACACACAACAACAACAGCAGCTCTTCAGAAGCGGGAGCTCTGGTGGTCTCATGGCTGTCAGCCCAAAGGATCACTGGTTCGAATCTTCAGTTGTTCATTGAGATAAAGATGAGCAATTTCCTCCTGTGTGATTTACTACCTCTAAAAACCCACAGGAGAGTCAGCTATGAGTTGGTTCCAACTAGACAATACATACCAGCCACAATAATAACTCTTCTGAATAACTTCTGAAACAGAGTCTAGGGAATGCCTACTTACGTCAGTGAGTCTAGAGAGCTGGTCTGGCCACCTCGCGGGGGAATGTAGTGTATGTAACAGTGGGCCTGGCAGCCCAATGTCAGAGAAGGTACATTCTCTAAGGCTCACCGGAACCGTGTGAAGTCAGTGTTAGCTGTTTCTCTGTTGTTGTTGTGAGGTGCCATTGAGTGGGTTTCTGACTCACAGTGACCTCCTGTAACAGAGTAGAACATACAGTTGTCTTTTGTAATTTTTGCCACTTGTTATATGTATGTGACCAATCACCAGGGTTTTTTGGTGTGGTTATTTTTTGGTGTTTTTTCCCGTACCCATAAGGCTACTGCTGTTGTGGTCGTTAGGTACTGTCGTGCTGACTATTTCCACAGCAACTCTGTGAACAATACATCCGAATCCTGCCCTATCCTGTGCCGTCTTCACCATCTCTGAAATACTCAAGCCCACTGTTACAGTCACTTTGTCAACCCACCTTGTTGAGGGGCTTCCCTCCTGCTCCCCTATTCGCTGACACTCTGTCTTTCCAAGCATGATGCTCTTTTCCAAGGAATGGCCTCTCTTAACAACATGCCCATAATATGTGAGATGACATACCACTAGCCTTGCCTCCAGGGAGCACCCTGGTGGCAGCTCTTCCAGGACATGTGTGTTCACCCTTTGGCAGTCCAGGGAACATTCAGTCAGGAATATTTTCCAACAGGTTATTTCGAAACACCAACCTCTCAGTCAGCAGGTATGTGTTTAACCTTTGTGTAACCACCAAATCAGACTGAACTGTTCCAGTTGCTCCTGAGCTCACAGCAGCTTTATAGGCTGTGATCTTTGCAGAAGCAGGCTGGAGGGTTCGAACCACCAACCTTGTGGCTGGCAGCTACATGCTTAACCATGGCTCCTTTGTTCCCATTTGACGGATGGGTAGCTTTAGCGAGAGGTTAACTCAGCAGCCTCAGATCATATAACTAAAGTCAAGATGGAGCAAAGTATTTTTGTGATAAAACACACTAGAGAGGAAAAGGACAAATTTGATATTTTGCCCACTCTGTGGGCCATTAGCGAGTTCTCCTGGCTAACGCGATTGATGGTGCAGAAATCAGTTATCAAGGTGACAAGGCAGGCGCGTTCAGATAAGGGCTGTAATAGTGGACAGAACACGGCACATCTCACCGCGAGGTCTGATGGTGAGGATTGGAACTGCTTCTGAGAAATGTGCTGATTCTTATCTGTTACTGACTAGCCCTGACCTTTTCTGAGGAAACACATCTAGAAATTGTTTGTAATGGATGCTGCCCTCGCTCTCCCTTTCAGATGTAGAAAGTTACCGGCTGCGAAGGAGGATGGACAGCTTCTTGATGAAGATCTTGGTAGCTGTACGACAACTGGTAGAAAGCCCTGAATGGTCACCATCGTTGCCACCTCGGCAAGTGGAGGCAGGTGACCTAGAAAGGGTGATCTGCTACAATGTCTACAGGTGTCTCCTTGGTTCAGGAAATCTGCTTTAACAAATGTTATGTTGCTGTATTTGTCATAATGCACCAGGGGTCAGAACTGACCCTTCAGAGGGTTTTCAGAGTCAGTAAGTCGCACAGGAGGAGATTGCCTGTCCTTGCGTGGAGCTGCTGGTGGACTCTGTGTGCCTTTGGGGTGGCACAATCCTAGCCACTGAGCCACTGGAGCCCCCTGTGTTATTGTTAGATGGTCAAGTAGGGTCTGATTCCCAACAGCCCTGTATGACAGAGCAGAATTGTCTTAGAGGGATTCCTACACTGTAAACCTTTGGGGAGAAAATCCCTGGCCTTTCCTCCTGTGAGAGGCTGGGTAGGTTCTGATCATTTAGCAGCGAAGAACTTAGTATTAAACGCTTGTGTTCGCATTTAACCATTGTGACACACATACACAGGAAAGCCCCTTTCAAAGTGAATGCACACTACAGAACCAAGTCAAAACCAAAAGGCCATCCTTGGCCTGTGTTGGCCTCTCCCACGGTTCAGAACGGGAGGCATTTGCCCCTTTGTGACTCAGTCCCTTTATCACACACCTCATTGGCACTCTCCAAGGACAGGTTTTCTTCTCTGAAATTTCCCTTGATCTGTGGGCTCGTGGCACATGACCTGTTGACTGTCTCCAGAGTATGTTAGACAAACAAGTAATTGAGTGAAATGGTGACTATTAGGGCTCATTAATGATTTATTAAATAATTAAAAGTAGGAGTGGCATCCACTTCCTAAACACCACGCCTCTGGAAACTCTATAAACTCTGATAAATGTCAATAAGTTAAAGAAAGGCTTCAGGTCTTTTGTTCATAGGATCATTATGAGTAGTGCTTGACTTGACAGCAGTCAACAATAACAACAACAATGATATACTAAAGAACGTTGCATGCTTTCACAGACCAAAACCAAGTTCTGATGGTTGTACAAAACCATAAGCATAATTAACGTATGAGCATGAATTGTGTAAGAAGAAAATGGCGAACCAACAGATATATTGTTACCTATATTTTTATCAGAATGAAAACCCAAATGTAAGTACATCTATTCAAGGATGGATACCCAGTAAGCAAGCTAGCATGAGCTAAAGGTGACAAGAAAGCAGAAGCACTAGTTGTCTAAGGCAAAGCCCCTCAAGATGCTCCAGGAAAGGTGAGCAATACAGTGGGAGGGCAGAGCACTAAATGAAATAAATGCATGGTAACTCCAGTGAGTGAGAATGAAAGAATTGGAAACAAAGTTCATACAGGGTCATGAGGCCATCCATGTGCTAAATTATTTAAGATAGGAAGCCCTCACCACTTCAAAAACTTTGTTAACATGTGCTTAGCATGGTCTTCTCATGTGCAACTGAAGCGCCTTAACTTCCTGTTATTTTGGGAGTATACTATTTCTTTCTAATAAGAGGGGAGGGTGGACTGTTGACCTAACTCTTGCTACATTCAGTCGTTTTGCAATTGGTTCAAATAGGACTGATTACTGGCACAGATAGGTTTTATACAGAGATAACAAGTCTCTAATTTATTTGAGAGAATAATCTTGCATATCTGTAATTGCTGATACAGCAACTTAATGCAAACACAAAGGTAAGGTATAGTCTTGTGCATGTCCTGGTGCCCAACACATAGGCACTCCAGTTCAGAAGACATGCAACAGTGAAAGAACTAGAGTAAGTTGACCATTACAATTCATTCAACTGAATGACTTTTATATGCATAGCATTTATGTAGAATTGTGTCCTAAGTTTTGTAAACAATTTTTATAACTTTCAAGTACGTTTTTCATAAACTTTGATGTTATTTAGCATATATTTCATATCTTTAGTTCACAGGCAAAAATATAACACAACACTAACATAGCACACTGCAAATGCAAATATTAATATTTATTTAACATGAAAAGTTTTAATTTATATATCAAGTGAACTCCAGTTTTTTAGTTCTATATAGTGTGGGGAACAGTCTTAATTTTACTCTATATTGTAATAAATGAGGTACTAGGCATATTAAAAGGATGCAAAATATTTACTTATGGTACAAAATATATTTCTGTTTTATAATAATGAGTGTGCTTCTAAATTCATCCTCCAGGAGAGAAACAAAGAGTGTTTATCCAAACATTACATTTATATTAAGTAAGAATATTTATGTATCTTCATGTAAAGACATTAAACAAGTTTTCAAAGAAATAAATTAAATGGATATTTAAATAATAAAAATCATACAACTGGTTTTTATTTTCCATTTTCCCTCAGCTTGACTTTTCTTTTAGGAAGTTGATTAATGTCATAATGACTTGAGAAAAAAGTTGTTCATCAAAAAGTAGGAAGGCTATATCAGTCATGTATGTATCTCTGAATATGAGAGTTGTACAACTCTGTAAATATATAAAAGGTATGTGCCATAAGTTTTACATATGATTACAATTATAATTTTCATTTAAGACAAATTTGGTATGGTTTCATATTCACTCCTCTCTCGTCAACCACATAAGAAAGTGCCAGCAACATTATGATAATATTACTTGTCATGTATCTGGCCCTAAAACAACTTGAAGTATGTCTTTAGATGAGAATAACCTGGTATTTGCATTATGCACTTTGTTAATGCTCTTTCCCCAGATAGATGCAATAGTTCAATGAACTGTGAAGACACAGCATCAAAGGACCGAAAGTGAATGTGCAAGGTTTTACATATTTTTCCAAGAGGGAAAAACACCCACACAGCTCTGTAAAGTGTCTACCAACAAACATCATGTGACAAATGAATGAAACTCCAACTGTCTTGCAATTACTGTATTTTTTGACAATCCTGGACTTGTGTTCAAAGCAAACTTTTCATTTACTCATTTTTGAACATAATTTTTGTGTTAACATCCAAATTTGAATATAAATTTTATTTTACTTGTTTTGGAAATTTTGTTTCTTTTCAATTATTAAAAGTTCTTTTCCTGTAGAAAAATTCCATTCTATAGTAGAACAAAATTTCTAAAAATTACATAATCTTATTTGTAGGTAAAATAAATGACAAATAAGCGTAGTGAAAAACAGAAGTTTGCAGAAAATAAAATGAAAAAGATTTGTCACTTCTTAAAGATTATTCCAAAATTAGCTTCCTTTTAGAAATGTAATGAATAAAAAAGTCTTCCTCTATTGAATGCTCAAATTTAATGAGTGCAAATTGCTATACTAATACCACAACTACTGAAATTACAAGGACTGAAAAATATAAATATAACAGAATTTGTTTCATATTTTGCATTCAATCCCTGCTGTACTAAGAAAAAGAAAAAGGTGTACAAAGTGAAACTATTTTAGAATCTCAAACTATCTCACTTATAGATGTAATCTTCAGGGAGTTGAGATGTTGACTCAAAAGTTGTGCCTCTCTAGAAGTTAGAATCTACCTCTAGATTCTTGGGGAAGAAAATGGACCATCTCCTTCTTTAAAGGCAATGAGTGAAAAGTAATTGTTATCATGTGCCATTAAGTTGGAACAAAATAATAGCTGACCTGGCAGTGGGTTCCCAGAAGCTGTAAATTGTATGGGAGGAAATTATTCACCTTTCTCCCTTGGAGCAGCTAGTGGGTTTGATCCATGTGACTTTGAGTAGAAGCACAACTCCCTATCACTAGACCATGAATGTTCTTGAAAGATGAATTGCTGTTGTTAGGTGCCATTGAGTCAAGTGCGACTCATAGCAAACCTATGAACAATAGATTTGAAAACCCTGTCCTGTCCTGTGCCAACCTCATCACCACTGACACTGTGGAGTCCATTGATGCAGTCAGTATGTCAAGCCATCTCATTAAGGATCTTCCAGTTAGACCAGATTTAAAAACCTATCTTGATTTGTGGCATTTATTTTTTTCAAAATAATAAAAAAATGCTGAATTGAAAGAAGGCTGAATGATTGTAAATATTACAATGGATTTTTTTAAAATCCATCTCAAAAAGGTCTGAGTGATAGACAAATAAGGTGCAAAACTTACAAGAGGGAGAGGCTACTTTGGTCACTTCTATAGATTGTTTGTCTGCAAACTCTTTAAATCATTTAATTCTCATTTTACTATGGATGATTATTGTTGTTGTGTACCATGGAGTCAAAACCAACCAATAGCTGATCCTTCAGTGGTTTTACAAAGGCAGTAAGTTGCACAGAAGGATATCATCCATATTTCCCCAATGGAGCAACTGGTGGATTTGAGCCATGTATCTTTGGCTTGGTAGAACAATTACTTACCACTAAGTCACCAGATCTTCTTCACAGATGGATTTAGTGATTGATAAAACTCAAATATGCTTGGTAGGTATGAAAACATTTCAATAACAGAAATTACATACTGTCCTATGTAAACCAAAGATATGGTTTTAGCTTAATTCATGAACTAGAATTACACTTCAATTAACATCTGTATTGAAAGCTATTTTGCAATACGTTGTTGCTGTTATTATAATTGCTGAATGTGGACTATTTTCCTTGAGGAAGAAATTAAACCTTTAGTTCCTCACAACTTGGAATTTTTTTCCCCACTTGAACTTTTTTGCTTAGTTTTGTCTATTTCTAGCTGTTCAAATCTCAAAATATGGTGACAAGAAAGAGCAACCCATCATATGTATCTAAAACAATGTGTGAAGAAATAATAAACCTAATAAAAACAAAGTATTTTCAGCAAAGTAAGTATAATCTGCTATTTCAATTTGTAGATTCTATTCTTGAACTTTCTCATACAGATCAGCTAAGTATTGTGTTAAGACGTGCGTCTCCAACAGATTGAAAAGCTGTCAAGTTATTTACCACATTTACTAGCTTGAAAATGCATACTAGTAAAAAAACTACAAAAAATAATTCAGTGTTTATGCAAAGGTTGAAAACCTGAAGTTTTTCAAAGGAATTTTAGTAGAGGCAACTCATGATTGTCGTGAAGCTGAACACTGTGACACTGATGTGTCAAATGTGAGAATGGTTACCCATGGTGGACAGTGTTTGGTGGAGCCAATTAAAAGAAGCTTGGAAACAGGAGTGGCATCCACTTCCATAATAGCTTATCTCTGGAAACCCTGTGAACCTGGAGGAAGGACGAAAGTTTTACAGGTGTCCAGGTCTTTCATTCATAGGGTGGCTGTGAGTCACCTATAACTCAACGGCACTTAACAACAACAACAGTTTTATGACAATGCCACCAATATCTACACATCTCCCTATGCATCTGAAAGTGGGACAATCAGTAAGGATCACCAAAGAAAAATCAATGCCTTTGAACAGTGGTGTTGGAGAAGAGTACTGAGTAGCCCATGGACTATCAAAAGAACCAAGAAACCTATGTTGGAGGAAATGTAAGCACATGCTCTTTGTTGTTGTTGTTGATTGCCTTCAGGTAGAGCATGACTCATAGCAACACTATGAACATAAGACTTGATGCCTTTCTATAACTATCAACATTTATCAAAGTTCATAGAGTTTCTGGAGGTATGTTGGTTAGGAAGTGGATGCCACTTCTGCTTCCAAACAGTGTTCTTAGAGGCAAGGATTATGAAACTTAATCTCATACTCAGAGTATATTGTCAGGTGAGGCTAGTCCTTGATGGGAAGACATCGTGCTGGGAAAGGTCAGAGAAGGGAGGAAGACCTTCAATAAGGCTGACTGACACAGTGACTGTAACAATGGGTTTGAGCATATTAGAGATGATGAGAATGGTGCCACATGGATGAGGTTCTCCTAAGCCAATGTAAGAGGAGTTTCTCTAGGGTGTAGCCTGTGATGAATTTTCTTTCCTTGGAGCCAAAGGTTGAGGATATAAAGGGAGTTTTCCCCAGGGCGTGACCTGTAACACTTCCTATCTCAAGAGATAAATGCCAAGGTAGGGAGTAGGGAGAAGACTTTGTTGCCAATAAGAAAGCATTACCAAGAGTAAAAAGAGTGTCTTTTTAGACACAGACCTCTGTGCAAGGAAGCTCTTTGACACCTCGAAGATAAAGAAATAGGAAAATCTTGTGGGAATCCCTGACCTGCAAATGCTGAAGGAAATACTTTCCTCCAGAGCTGGGGGAGAGAGAGAAAGAAGGGGGACAGAGAGACACCTCCCAGAGCTACTGAATTTATACTTTTAGTCTTCAAAATGAAAGAGAATGAACGTCAGTTTATTAAAGCCACCACCTTTTGGTGCTCTGTCAACTCAAAGGCATAAGGTTTGAATTTACCAGCTGCTCCTCAGGAGAAAGACGGTCAATCTTCTCCCGTGCAATCCACTGCCTCTAAAAACTTGCTGGAGGCTCAGCTATGAGTCAGTTCTGACTCAAAGGTCCATAATAACAACCTGTGATATCTTTGATTATCAGTGTTTAAGACTCTTGCTGTTGTTGTTGTTAGATGCTCTTGAGCTGAGTACAACTCATGGTGACCTTATGAACAACAGATCTGAACCTTGTCCTATCCTGTGGCATCCTTGTCATCTCTGACACCACTGAGTCCATTGGCACAGTCTCATACTGTAATAGGGGCCCACAAATATTTGTAATGCCTTCTATGTCTCAAAATGAATTAGGTTCCCAAAACTGCATTGCATATAGCCCCTACATGTTGGACCAGAAGTAGAGGTTGAAGGTAAATGATCAATTAAGTTTGAGAATTTAGGGTTCAATAAAGTCCAATATGGTCTTCAAAATGCCAGTACACACTGTGAGTTTTCACAAAAGTGTTAAATTCTGTAGTCAAATATCTTTGACAAGAGATCTTTCTGAGTTTACGCTTACTAACATTTATAGAACTCTTCTGCAAAAAAGTGTAGCTTAGTAGGCAATTAAGAATTGTATAGGATGCTCTAGTGACCTATTGATTACTGTGTTGCAACCCCAAAGTCACGTGGTTCAAATCGACCAGCTTCTGCATGATACAAAGATGGGAAATCTCTTGTTCGATTTACTGCTTGTGAAAACCTGCTGGACTGTCAGCTATGGCTCTGTTCTGACCTGACAGTACTTCACAACATCAACAACAAGAATGCCTGGTAGGATCAACAATCAACAGAGTCAGGAGATTAGGAGATGTATTGCATTGGCAAGACTGCTGTCAGGGATCTTTCCAAAATATTTACTAACAATGATGTCAATTTGAAGACCAAGACGCATCTTACTCAGGCCATGGTCTTCTCAGTTGTCTGCTATGCATCAAGGAACTGCATAATAAATAAGGATGACAGAAGAAGACGAAATGATGCCTTTGAGTTGTAGTGCTGCAGAAGAGTTCTGAATATGGACTGCCAAAGAGCAAATAAATATGTTATGGAGAAAGTGCAATCAGAGTGCTCCTCAGAAGTAAAGATGACAAAGTTGTGTCTTTCATACTTTAGACATGTTGCTAGGCGAGGCTGTGCCTTGGAAAGCGACATCGTGCTTGGAAAAATGGAGAGTAAGGGAAGAAGAGGAAGACCCTCAATGAGACGCATTGATGCAGTGACTATAGCAATGGGCTGGAGTATGTCAGTGATGAAGAGGATGGCACAAGGTAGGACAGGGCTTGGGTCTGGTGTTCACGGGGTCACCATGAGTTCTACTTGACTCAATGGCACTCAACAACAACAACAACAACAACGACAATAAGGCTTGCTAGGAAGCCTATTATCTTTCTGGAAACTCGCATTCTGCAGACTTCTATGTTATGAATAGAGCATGGCTTGAGAAGATAATTGAAGGATATGGTAACCAGATGACAGCTCGTTCCTGTCCTTAGAGATCTTACAGTTGAATGGGAACAAGAGTAGGGATTATCAAAATCAGCTAATATTACCATAGTGCTTGCACTGGCAAGTGCAAAGTGCAGGGTAATATTATTAGAAAGAAAATTGTATTTCGATGTTAAGGATAGAAAATTTGGAAGCAGGAGTGGCATCTACTTCCTAAACAACATGCCTCTGGAAACTCTATGAACTTTGAGAAACAATAGTTCTAGAAAAGTTTCAGGTCTTCTGTTCATGGACTCACTAGGAGACATGCTCAACTCAATGGCAATAATCAGCAAAAACAAGGATAGAAAATAAACAAATGGGCCCAGAATCTTTGGTATAATCCAGAAGTTACTTTCCTGAATAATATTCCAATTCTCAGTTGATTACTCACATCATAAAATGGAAAAAAACCAGGTTGAGCTATTTGAGATTTTTAAAAATGTTTTCCTTTCTGGTGAAATGTGAAGATTATCATTTTATATAGAAAAAAAATTTTTGATAAATTGTCATTTGCTTGGAAATCGTAAGCACCATGATCAGGTTAACATGACATTCATGGTCCCACCAAAGAAAAGCCGTAAGAGGAACTGTTCCCTGCATCTAGCAGCCTTTCTTTCAATCCCTTGTGCTCCCTAGACCTTCTGGCCTAAGGGTCTTTTGTACATTGTGTCCTTTTCTAGAAAATAACTTTTATCTTGTTCTCTGACTCTCCCCTCCTCATTCTTCAAGTCTTAACTTAAATAGCCCTTCTCAGTGGTCTTTAACGAAGCTCTCCAGTTGAAATACAGTACCTCCTAGGATGGACTCCTATTTTGGGTTCTGTTCTAATTGTATTGTGGTTGTTGTGATGTGCCATCGAGTCCCCTGTGACTCGTAGTGACCCTATGTGAAACAGCTCTAAAGCCTGCCCTGTTCTGAGCCAGTCTCACTGACTCTGACATACCTAGCCCCATTGGTCCAGTTACTGTATCAATCCATCTTTTTCAAGGTTTTCCTCTCCTGTGCTGTCCTTCTCCAAGGATTGGTCCCTCTTGGCCATGTGTTCCAAGTATATGAGACGGCATATGTGTATTTAATATACATCTTCCTCAATGGATTAAATTCATGAAGTTCATGTCTTGTCCATGCCATTTACCAATTTATCCTGACATACAGTTCATAAAACTCAATACATATTTGATGAATAAATACATGGTCACAAAAATTAAAATACAAAGCTAATCTTGGATTGTGCGATAAACTCACATATCTGTAGGCTTTGTGCATAAACTTGTCCCCCCCGGGAAGCTGCCTGCCTGATCTAATAATGCGATCACTGTCTAAGACATGTTTAAAATTTCTTTTTGAACGGAATGCTCCGATATGTGAAATAGCCAGAAATCATTCAAAACTGAAATTTGGGGAGTTTAACGAAAGTTCAATCATCTTCTGGGGAGTCTAGCTGAAAAGTTCATCATGTGAGTTGGAGAACGAAATCCACATTGGAAATCAATCTTATCGATGACATCGTCTTTGAGACCTCCAGGGATACACACAGAAGGGGCCATGTTCAACGTGGGTATTGAATACAAACAAATGAGTCTCACGATTTTAAAGTTTTGTTTCTTAGAGGGTTAGTGAGATGCCAGAACAAAAATGACTGATGAAAGAATGAGGAGAGACCACCTCAGCCTGCCTTTTCATGGTACAGGCCACATGGAAGCCATTCTATCCCAGCCCACCACCAACACGGTTTCAGAATCATTGTTCCAAGGGAGTTATCAATTACCCATGAGACTTATTTGGGGGACCCTATTTAAGGGAAAAGAATAATAACTGACTAGCATAATGGGGAGTCATTTGGTCTGGGGACAATTGCCCCCACAACCTACTCCTTTTTTTGCACCATAATGAGATCATGTGTAAAGGCCTAAATTATGTAAATGAAAAGACTCCACTAATACCGCTGAAATATTCCTGGAGTGTTACACTTGACAACCTCAAAGTACACTTCACACTGCTAATGACTTCATCACTAACACAACTGCCATGAGTCAAGCAGTTTCCATGGCAACGCCCTAGTACAGCTGTTTACCCATATAAAGTATTGCACCTACTTAGTTACATATACAGACAGATCACTAGATTCCTAGGTACTGAAATTGAAATAATTCAATTTTCAATGTCTCTCTTTATGAAGTGATTCTGCCAGCTATAGGGATTAGCATATCAATGTGACTTTGACAGGGGTTGCTGCAAAAGACATATTTTGCAGGCACTTCATGTCAATTAGAGCCCTAACTGTTTCATGGAATAATCATTCCTGCCAGATTAAGGTCGGGCTGCAAGGTAATTTAATTGGTGCCATTATATGTAGAAAAAAAATGCTCTAATAGAGTGCACACACTGTCTCTGCCAGGAAAGGGAGCGCCGCACAAAGCGAATGACTGAGAAGAATTGCCTGCTTAGCCACTTAGAAAGGATTTTAAAGCACCACCCACGCCAAGACGGAGACCTCTGAGATGCTATTTCCTGAATTATCTGGGAGGGGAGCTTTGAAGGAGAGAGAGAGGACATGGGCCAGCTCGTGTTTTTCTCCAAAGGGTTTTTCCCTCCGTAGAGCAAGCCAGAAATAGTACAATGATGGTGCCATTGATTCATTGTCACAAGGCCAATGCAAGCCTCATGAAATGCTCCAGGAGCATCTAAGATGGGGGGCGGGGAGGAGGTGCTGGTCTGTGGTAGTGTGGGAAGAATGCTGCAAAGCAGGCTGGGAAAATCCTTAGTGTGCCCAGATGTGATGTGCAAGCACCACTTTCTTTCTTGGCCCTGAAGCGTGTGTAGCCTTCACACCTTTATTGTCTGTTCTCCTCTGGAGCCTTTAGACTTAACTCCCATTGCCTACGAGGAGGCTCTCATCATTGCTCACCTTTCTGTGCTTGAATGTTAGGAAAAAATGGCTGAGGTGAGTCACCAGGGACAACATGCAGTGAGAGAGTGAGAGAGAGAGAGAGAGAGAGCGTGCGCACGCAAGAGAGAGAGCAAGAGAGAAAACATATTCTGCCACTGATCACACTTTAGTTAAAGTGGAGTACAGGCAGATGAGACTGATGAAGACACAATGGTGAGTGATCAAGAGATCCTCAGGCTGCCACCGTGGCATCTGCTTCCTCCCTGAAGTTTCAGTTTCAGAAGTTGAAAGAACAAAGCTGCAGGTGGTGAAGCCCAGGAGGGAATCCTCTTCTTCCCATCACCAAAGTCTCCTGGCAGACTGAGGATGAGCTGTTTAAGCTGCTTTGGTCATGAGGTGTTGCTTCTCCAGGTGTCCACACGGTGATCTACTCCACCGGGCTTTGGCGCATGCTCTTTCCCCAGCATTCCCGTCCCAAGTCTAGTGAATCGGTTTGATCCTCAGAGTCCACAGAGGTGGTCACCAAATACGCCGATCATCATGTACGTTACAGTGATTTTCTTTTCCCTAAACGTATTTACCAGTTTCCATTTCTTCTTAATTAGTGCTGGCAGGTAATCCTCTTCTCATAAGCAAACAATTCCTCTCTTCCAAGTAGGTGTGCAGTTATCCTTCAGCCATGACAGCTTTGACACAAACAAACAGGAGTAACATGCACCACCTTCCAGAGGCTATTCAGGAAAAAGGTCTTTCTTTTTTCTTTGAAGTCTCTGTGGGGTTGGCTTGTTTGTTTTAAATGACACAGTGTGCAAATGGCTCCTCTTCGGAGAAGGGAGTTCTAATGAACAAGCTTGGCCCATTTTCCACTGGGTAATGAGTGCGCCCAAGTAGCTGCCGGGAATAGTGATGTATTCAGTTGTCACCCTGATTTTACACTGGGGCTGGGTGGCCTGTTTAATACAGGCACATAAATCTATCAGCTGTTTTTACAGGTTCCCATTTGGAAAGCCAAAGTCTTGGAATAATGCATGCTTGGTGTTTGCGGGTTGGCACAGCTCTTCCATCATTCTCATAACATCCATGAGCATTTACAGGTACTGTATATTACAGACCTTAGCACGTGTGCACACTCACACGCACATTCACTCACTCACACACACACACACATACACCCAGAATCATGCATGCATTAGAACTATGAATGCAAGAAGAAGGATATTTACTAACACTGGATTCCCTCAGAGTCCCTTAATTTCTGGGAGGGAGATGTGGAAGTGTGGGATGAACAAAAATAATGTTGTTGTTGTTGTTGTTGTTGTTGTTATGGGCCATTAAGTTAGAATTGACTCATAGCTGACCTTCCAGCAGGTTTTCAGAGGCTGTAAATCACATGGGAGGAGATTGCCTAGCCACCCTTCACAGACCAACTGGCGGGTTGGGATTGTCTGCCTTTGGGTTGGCAGCACAGCTCCTTACCACTAGGCTATCAGATAATATTCAACCTAAAGTCAGAGGATGCTCCACTATGCTATAAAATGAGGGCATGTGTGGTCTTTTAGGGTTTTCCTTTCACTAAATTCTTAGATTCTAAGATATAATATAAATAATATGTGTCAGTATAAGCAAGAAATCACAAATCAAATTTGAAGAAAGGAGAGAAGAGAAGTTACAGTGAGAGCACTGGAGCTGCTGGGGCAGGGAAGCGGCACTGGATGAGGAGGATGGGGTTGGCAAGGACAGCGTTCAAAATGATGACCTGCTATTGCTGGCCCAGCGGACAGAAGGTGGTGCTACCAAGCCGGAGGTGGATGACTTTTAATCTGCGGCCCTCAGACCTGTCTTTCATTGTTTTTGTTCAGACATTCCTCTAGGTCATTCAGCCCGTGGTCACTTGTGGTTGCTGTGAGGCTGAACACTGTGACACTGATGTGTCAAATGCATTAATGGTTGGCTACCCAATGTGGACAGAGAGTGGGGTGGAGCTCCCCAATTAAAACAAGCTTGGAAGGAGGAGTGGCATCCACTTCTGTAATAGCTTGCCTCCGGAAACCCGATGAACCTGGAGAGAAGATGAGAGACACCCAAGCATTGAGGACTCTCCTTCATAGGGTCGCTATGAGTCACCTGCAACTCGATGGGACTTAACAACAACATTGAGTGAAAAATCTGCAGTTAGGCATCTCTCCAAATTATTGAGGAGTAATGATGTCAGTTTGAGGACTAAGGTTGCATCTGATTCAGGCCATAGTCTTTTTGATCACTTGCTATGTATCCGAGAGCTGGACAATGAATAAGGGTGACAGGAAAAGATCGGATGCCTTTGAGCTGTAGTGTTGGAGAAAAGCACTGAACATCCCATGGATGGCCAAGAGAACAAACAGATATGTCTTAGAAAGGGTGCATCTGGAGTGCTTTTTGGAGGCAAGAATGATGAGGCTTCGCCTCACATACTTTGGGCATGTTGCTAGGAGGGGCTATTCTGTGGAGAGGAACATGATGCTGGAAAGGGTGGAGAGTCGGCTAAGGACAGGAAGACCCTCGTCCAGGTGGACTGACACAGTGACTGCTGCAATGGGTTCTCCTAGTGTGTCAGGAAGTGTGAGGATGGCACAAGACAGACAAGGTTCAGATCTTTTGTTCATAGGGTCGCTATGAGTTGTACTCAATTAGACAGACAGCACCTAACAACAACAACATTGAGTGAAAATAGGCCTGAGCATGTAATCAAGGTAGTGTATGTAGATAAACAGGCATGACAATAAAGGAGATATAGACAATTGTGTGCTAAGGGGAAAACCAAGAGTGGTAAGTCCCCCAAATGACTTCCTAGGAAGTTTGAAAGACATGTAACCAAATAAAATGTACATGGAACTTTACTCTCTGAGAGGGGGGTCAGCTTCCTAGAACAGCAAATGAAACAGTTAACCAACCAAATTATTGTTCCAACTTCTAGAGTTACTACATTAGTAACTCGAGATCTTAACCTCAAATACACTTAGAAACACACTTGTCACATATCAAATATTCTATCATCTAGCATTTTACATTTATGTTTTCAAAGTCTATTACCTCCTGAAGGTACGTGGTTCGAATCCAACAGATGCTCTGCTGGAGAAGGAGGGGCAATTTCCTCCTGTGCCAGTTGGATCTGATTCAATGGCACATGACAAGTTAAAAAAAACAAAACAAAACTAGTACCTGATTATGAGTCATCTATGGCTCGATGGCATTTAACAACAACAATAACAATGAAAGAGCTCTGTTGGCCTACTGGGTAGAAAGTTATGGTACCAAACCAAAGTGAGTGATTTTAATCTGCAGCCCTCAGGTCTGGTTTTAGTTGTTTTGGGTCAAACATTTTACTAATTGGAATAACCCTGGTCTGTCCATTGCTGTACAGAGGTAACTCGCCATTGCTGTGATGCTAAACACTGTGACATTGATGTGTCAAACATGATAATAGTTACAGATGGTGGAGAGTGTTTGGTGGAGCTCCCGATTAAAACAAGCTTGGAAGCAGGAGTGGCATCCACTTCCAAAATAGCTTACCTCCAGAAACTCTATGAACTTGGAGAAATGATCAAAGTTATACAAGTGTTCAGGTCTTTCTTTCATAGGGTCACTGTGAGTCATCTACGCCTTGATGGTACATAACAACAACAACTACCTGACTATTTTTCATGTTAATAATGTACTTCTGGAAATAACAAATGTCAAGAGATGAAGTGAGAGTAATATTTGCTGTGAAAGTTAAGATTTTGTCTCAATGTGGCAGGACCACGATTCTCAGTAGTTTGGGAGTTAAATAATAATGTAATTTGGTAGTTATGCAAATATAAAATTTGTAGTTATGTATCAATGCTGATTGTCCATTTTGTGATCTGATGCAATCACTCTCAATCTTTGCATGGCGGCTTAATGATAAGGACTGGTATTGTTAACCCAAAGATATGCAGTTTGAATCAACTAGCTGCTTCATGGGAAGGACAACCTCTTCCTATGTGATATATTGCCTCTTAAAACCCACTCTAGGGTCAGCTATCAGTCAGTTTGAAATCAATGATAATTAACAACCACCACCTGGTGTTTGGGACTTAATCATGTTAATAAATGAGGAGTGGGTGGGTATATTTTGGGGAGCTTTCCCCCCCTCTTTTTTTATATTGAGATTTTTATGAAAGTTTACAGAGAACTTGGATTTTCATTCATTTGTTGTTGCACATTTTCCTTCATGCCCCCCCCCCCAAGTTTGCTTTTTTCTTTGGGAAAAAAAACATTATTTCTGTCTCTCTGTCTCTCTCTCTCTCTCTCTCTCTCTCTCTCTCACACACACACACACACACACACACACACACACACACACACACTCCACTTCACTATGCAGCTCTTATTCTAGCCTCCTGTCATAACAATAGTGCCTAATCATATATTCCTTTTATACAATTCTTTCCCTCATCAATCAATGCCATGTACATTACTTATTCTCTCTTTTCTTAGGTTCCCCCCAACCTCCATGTCCTGTTTTATAACAGTGAATGGAATTATTCAGTATTTGTCTTTTTTTAAAATTTATTTTATTTTTATTGTGTGTGTGTGTGTGTGTGTGTGTACCATCAAATCAGATTTGACAGGTACAGGAGGAGATTATTCCTCCTTCTCCAGCAAAGCATCTGGTGGATTTGAACCACACACCTCTGGGATTGCAGTGTAGCTTCTTGCCACTAGGCCACCAGAGCTCTCTTCAGTATTTGTCTTTTTGTGACTGAGATATTTCACGCAGCATAATGTCCTCCAGAGTAACCCATTCTGGATAATATTTTATGAGTTCTTTGTTTTTCAGTGCTGCATATTATTCCATTGTGTGAATATACCAGTTTCTCTATCCATTTGTTTGTTGATGGGCATTTGGATTGTTTCCGACTCTTTGCTATTGTGAACAAAAAAGCAGCAATAAACATGGGCGTGCATATATCTGCTTGGGTGGCGGTATGGTTTCTTTGGGGTATATTCCCAGTAGTGGAATTGCTGGGTCAAATCGTATTTCTAGTTGCAACTTTTTGAGAAAGCGCCATCCTGCCTTCCGTAGTGGTTGCACCATTTTACACTCCCACCAGCAGTGAATAAGGGTTTCAGTTTCACTGCAACCTCGTCAGCATTTGTTGTTTGCTGCTCTGTTGAATTTTGCCATTCTTACGAGGGTGAGATGATATCTCATAGTTCTTTTGGCTTGCCTCTCTCTTAAAGCTGCGGGAGCTTTTTAACAATACCAATATCCAGGTTACAAACAGACCAGTTAGATGAGAAGCTATGGGCTGTGCACTATCATTTTAAAGCTTCCCAGGTGATTCTATTGGGTAGCTAAGGTCAAGAACCAATGCTCTGAGTAAATGTGGGCAGCTGCTAATTCCCTCAATCGATGACCCAATCTGTGATCCAAGCAAAAGAACTGCACAGACACAGGCCATGAGAAATCCTATTCATAATACCTTCACTGTGGTGTACTGTTGACAGTTGTAGACAATTACTTTAAGAACAACATAGTGACTGATGGAATAATTACTGGATTGCAAAGAGGTAATTTTTAACTCTTGTCTAATTTTTCCATTAATCAGTCAGGTGACCCTCACCCCACTTTAGTCAGGTGATTGGATAGTAATATATATTTATCGTACCAATAAAAACACTTAACTCCCACAGACATTGGGCTTCCGATCTCATAAAACGAAATGATTACCTGACACAATCTCTGAGACTCCTTCAAACTCTAAACTTTGGAAATGGATATAGATTCTTTATCATCTGCTTCCATCGTACCCATAGAACCTTATCACTTTTCACATTTAAAACGAATTTCCCATAGTTTTGTAAGGTGCTAATACAGGGGAACCTAGGTGGGAAAACCACACAGGAACCTCTGCACTAAGTTGGCCACTTTTTAAACACGTTTCAACTGCTCAAAATTATTTAAAAATTAAAAAGCTATCAAAAATTATCTCCATACCTTTAGGCGGTTTAGCTCTGTCTTCCAAATCAAAAGAAAAAGGCAAATCAAACCCAGTGCCATTGAGTTGGTTAAGCTTCAAGACTTTCCCTGAACTAGGCCATCTGTGGCTTGTCTGTCTAATGCTTGTCTGTGCTGTTTCTACACCTAAGACAGAGCTGCCCATGTTGTTGTTGTTGGGTGCTGTCAAGTTGTGTACCACTCACCGCAACTCTATAAACAACAGGCTGGAACCCTGTCCTACCTTGGACCATCCTCATCACCTTGGACACACTGTAACCCATTGGTACGGCCATTGTGTATCCATCTTGCTAAAGGTCTTCTTCGCTGAATCTCCACCTTTCTAGGCATGACATCCCTTTCCCAAGTATAGGCTCTCCTAACGGCACCCCTAGTGGAAGAGAGATGAAGCTTCACCATATTTGCCTACAAGGAACACTCTGTTACTTTCTCCAAGACATATCTGTTCTTTTGTCAGTTCATGGGATATTTAAAACTCTTCTCCAACACCGCAACTCAAATGTATCATCCATTCTTCTGTCATCCTTATTCACTGTCCAGCTCTCAGATGCATAAAAAGTGACTGAAAAGACCATGGCCTGAATCAGGCACATTTTCATCTTTAAACCTAGATCGTTGCTCCTAAGTTCTTTAGAGAGGTCCTTGACAGCTGATTATAGGTTATAATAGCCATAAATGTAAACCATACAAATAACTGAAAATATTCTAACAGTCACATTTTAAAAGTTAAAATACTTGAAATTAAGTTTAACAATATTTTTCACTTAACCAATATATCCATAGTTGTTGTTGTTGTTGTTTTTGTTATGTGCCCTCGAGTCATTTGCGACTCATAGTAACTCTATGTACAACAGCCCTAAACCCTGCTCTATCCTGTGCCAATCGCACTGTCTCGGACACACCCATCCCGATTACCCCAGTCACTGAATCGATCCTCCTCATAGAGGGCCTTCCCTTCCTGCGCCTGCTCTCCACCCTCCCAAGCATAATGTCCTTCCCCAAGAACCAGCCTCTCCTTACAACATGTCCAAAGTATGTCAGATGAAGCCCCAGAATCCTTGCCTCCAAGGAGTAGCCTGGTTTAACCCTCTCCAGGATGAATCTGTTTGTTTTCTTGGCAGTCCATGGTACATTCAGTACTCTTCTCCAGCACCACAGCTCAAAGGCATCAGTTCTCCTTCTATCCTCCCTAGTCATTGTCCAGCTCTCTGATGCATAACAAGTGATTGCAAAGATGATAGCCTGTATCAGAGGCACCTTAGTTTCCAGAGTGACACCATTGCTCTTCAGTACCCTGGAGAGGTCCCTAGTATTGTTTCAATACATGTCTTTGAATTGTGATACTAGAGAAAAGTACTGAATATCTTATGAACTACCAAAAGAACAAGCAAGTCTGTCTGTCTTGGAGGAAGTGCAAACAGAGTGCTCTTTAGAATCAAGGATGATGAAATTTCATCTCACATACTGACATAATGACAGAAGGAACCAGTCCTTTGAAAAAGAATTATGCTAGGAAAGGGGAGGTTCAGAAAGAGAGACCAACCTTCAATAAAGACGGATTACTTCAGAGACTGTAACAATGGGCTTGATGAAAAAAATCATGAAGATGGTATGTTGTTGTTGTTGTTGTTATGTGCCATCGAGTCGTTTGTGACTCATAGAGACCCTATGTACAAGAGCCCTAAATGCTGTTCTATCCGGTGACAACCTTGCTGTTTCAAACCCATTCATTCCCACCACTCCACTCACAGAATTGATCCATCTCATCGAGGGTCTTCCTCTCCTGCATCATCCCTCCACTCTCCCAAATATGATGTCCCTCTCCAAAGACCAGTCCCTCCTTGCAACATACCCAAAGTATATCAGACAAAGCTTCAGAATCCTTGACTCCAGGGAACATTCTGGCTTCACCCTCTCCAGGACAAACCTGTTTGTTCTCCTAGCAATCCATGGTATATTCAACACTCTTCTCCAGGACCACAACTCAAAGGCATCAATTCTCTTTCTATCATCCCTAGTCACTGTCCAACTCTCCAATGCATAGCACGTACTTGCAAAGACTATAGCCTGGATCAGGTGGACCTTAGTCTCCAAGCTGATGTCATTGTTCTTCAGTACTCTTGAGAGGACCCTCACAGCTGACTTTCCTAATGCAATTCGTCTCCTGATTTACTGGCTGCTGTTACCAAGAGTGTTGATTGTGGAACCAAGTAAATTAAAACTGTTAACTATCTCAATCTCTTCACCATCCATACTGATGCTGCCAATTGGCCCAGTGGTGAGAATCTTTGTTTTCTTGATATTGAGCTTCAGTCCATATAGGAGGCTGCAGTCCTTGATCATCTGCAGCAAGCACTTCAGGCCCTCCTCAGTTTCAGCAAGCAGGGTTATGTTATCTGCATAACGCAGGTTGTTGACGATTCTTCCACCAAAGTTCAGATCTGTTGTTCACAGTATCTCAATGAGTTACAGTAGACTTGATGGCACAAAACAACAACAATTGATGCGCTTCGTGAAATAGTTGACCTTTCTTTTATGCTAAGCATAACAATTCACAATTCAACCTAACTCCATTTCAATTGCTCAGTAGGTATATATGCCTAAGCACAGGTGGCCTAGTGACAAGAAGCTGCATTGCAATCCTGTAGGCACCTGGTTCAAGGCCACCAGCTTCTCTGTGGGAGAAGGATGGCCATCTCCTCTCATGGGATTAACTGCCTCTGAAAACCAACCAGAGGGTCAGCTACGGATTGCTTCTGACTCGATGGTATACAACAATAACAACAAGCACAGATTTATTATTTTCAAATTATTTGAGTTTCAAGTTTTAAAAGAGTGGAAGGTCCCAGATGTTAGAAAAATAATCCACCAGAGCAAATATCAGCCTTTAAAAGAAACTTCATGTAAGTGAAAGTTCTAACACACCCTTCTTGAAGTCAGAATTGAAAAAGGAAGAGAAAACACAGCAGAAACACGTTGAACATAGATCTTGGGCGTCTGGGAAAGACAGTTCTATAAGGCAGATTTAACAACATTTAAAACTAATTCACACATCATATTAAGTAGCTTTAGAATCATAAGCTGTGTTGTTGATGTGGGATTTTATTTGGATGATAATACATTAGTATTTGATATTTTCTCCTTTTATTACTAAGAAGATAGACTGGAAGAGTTATTTGTTTTTTTAAAAAAACTTCCCCCTAGTAAGGTTCTAAATGTTGGAAGGAAATCTTTCATAGAGGAAAAGATAACTCAGTATTTGGAGATCTCTTGCCATACCAGTCTCAAACAGAGGTATGATTCTCATGGTCTTTTGAGATAGGTTAAAGTAATTATTATTTCTCATGGTGGCAACAATGAGATAAGTTGTAGCTATTTTCTATGCCTTTCTTAATCCAGTGATTGGTCCATGACCCTGGGTTATTTTGCTGTTGTTGTTGTTGTTGATTGTTGTCAAGTCGAGCACAACTCACAGCAACCCGGTGAATAAAAGGCATGAAGCCTCTCTGTAACTATGGTCATTTATCAAACTTCATAGAGTTTCCAGAGGCATGTTGTTTAGGAACTGCATGCCATTCCTGCTTCCAAGGTTGTTTTATTAGTCTTATATATTCTATACATACTTTATCTATATTTTTTAACCCATTTGATATTTCAGATGATCACAAAAAGCAATTACTTGAATATGCACAAAGCAAAGGAGGAAAAAACCAAGTAAGGAAGGAGAGGTGAGAAGGAGGGAGGAAATGAGAACATATAAGAAGGATAAATTGTGCTGAAATCCTGGTGATACAGTGGGTTAAGTGCTTGCTGTTACTGAAATGTTGGCAGTTTGAACCCATCAGTAGCTTTACAGTAGAAATATGAGGTAGTCTGCTTCCTTAAGTATTTACAATCTTAGACACCCTATGAGGAAGCTCTACTCTGTCCTACAAGGTCCCTATGAGTTTGAGTTGATGAAATAACAGTTAGTTTTATATTAAATCTCAATCAGGCCCAGAACATGCTGGCCAGGAAGATGGCTCATTGTATTTTGACGTCTTATCTTGTTCATCTTCTCCACTGTACAGCTTCAAGCACTGTAGGACAGGCCTCTCGTAGATGCAGAGTCTGCTCCAAGGTGGATGGAACTGGACCTTAGCTTGTCCCTTGACAATCCTGTGCCCTCAAAGAGAAGGTTCTATGAAAGGAGACTTTCAGGTTGGTGCAAGACACTAAGGGAGGGACTCATGATTTGCGAAACTCAGGACACTTTTGATGTGCTGAGAGGGTTCCTGTACGTGCTCTGATGCCAGGTGAGTCTGCAATAGATCAGGTGTTCCCCTCACTCTCAACTCCACAAGGATGGAAGCATATACACCATCGAGTTAAGTTGGGATCTTAAGTCTTCTCAAGCATTTGCTGACGATTCATGGAAGCACTCCCTGCTGAGTCTCCTCCCATTCACTGCCAAATGACTGTCCACATGCCTTTCTGGGCAGAACATACTGATGGAGGCAGATGGATGTCCTCCTGGGGTGATCGTCAGTTCTCTGGCCTTATATCTGAAATCACAAGTCACCCTGGGGACAATGGTTCATCATCTCCTGTCTGCACTGGACATTGCTTCAGTCTCCTCTGTGGCCAAGAGCACCAAGCCCAGGAACTTGCCTCTTCAGGTAAAGACTTAAGGAGGCAGGAAGGCTTAAGTCTAGATGGGGAAGAAGCTACACCTGAGAGGACGCAAAAGTAAAGCAAGGGCTTGGTCAGGAAAGGCAGAGAGGTGCCAGGCTTGAGTGGGTCAGAGGCTAAGCTTCTGGAGGCCTGGTGAGCAAGATTCATTCCAGTCCCAGAGGAATGACTGCTTTCCCTCTTCTCTGTCTGATACTCCCAGATTTATAACAAGACCGTTGGACCTAAACACACTGAACGTTTAACAGAAAAATGTCAGCTTCTCTGATTTTCCCTGGATGGCGAAAGTGGTCCTGTTCCCACAGATAAGTAAGAAAGTAAAGGGTGTGTTTGAGAGCAGGCGATACTTGTAAACTCTCTCCCCTCCACCTGCATCTAAGTTAGGAAGGTGAGAACCATGACAAGCATTCTCAGCATATTTCAACTGACAGAGCCACTTGATTAAATTTTGATTGGAAAGAGTCTGAAGAGGCAAACAGAAAAAAACAACATCTAAACTTATCGCATATTCCGCTCCCTCACCTCCAATAATTCACATTGGCTGCAAATGCAGGACTGATGTCAAACTGCTTGCTGTCCTAGTAAGATAAAATACCCAACAGCAAACGAACAAAATATCCAGTTGCTGTTAATCCATCCCTGACTCATGGTGACTGACCCTTTGTGTGTCAGAACAGAACTGTGCACCACAGGATTTCCAATGAATGGTTTTCAGGAACAGATAACTGGACCCTTCTTCTGTGTTGCCCCTGAGTGGACTTGAACCAGCAGCCTTTTAGTTAACAGCAAGAGCATCAACTTCACCACCCAGGTTCTTCCATTCTGGCTAATAGTAACCCTGCCTGCAGCCTGTATTACTGATGATGTGGCCGAGACAACAACAGTGTATCTGTGCATGTGTACACACATGTATATGGGCTGTACATTTGTGTGTATGTGTGTTAAGTATGTGTTTGTATGTTATCAGGAGCATATAAATAAGGGGGCTGAGTTGGAGATGTAGTGAGTAAACTCTGAGAATAGCAGGGACACTGTTAACCTTCCAAAAAAAAAAAGATTTCGAATTTAAATAGCAAGTGTTCAGAAGTGATAGGCAAAATAAACCTGGGAGACTGTTTGCGATACAGATGGGATCTGATGCTCTCCGTGCGGGGAGAAGGGCTGTCAGTATTTTGACAGACACAGAATGACTGTTTAGACTGATGTTCAGGACAGAGCCAAGGAGGTGCTGGTTGGCAGAGTGGAGGGGGTGTGTGTGGAGACCTCTGTGACAGATTGACAGGTTTGCGCAGGAATTCGCTTCAAAGTGGAGGGAAGGGAGGAAGGGGAGAAGAAGATGAAGGTGCAGCAAGACTGAGATGCTGTAGTTCAGTGAGGCTGGAGGGCAGACCTGTATTACCATGTCTCCCTCTTTGGGGATTGTTAAGAAGGAAAAGGCATGGGCAAAAGCCAGACCATGGGGGAATAAGCATCACTTCCCAGTGCTTGCTTTCTCTCGTCATTTGTGGAGTGGTCAGGCTTGCTTTGAGCTCCAGGAAGGGAAAACTCAATGACAAATGCCTCCCAGGAGGGCTAAGGGGCAGAGGGCAGAAAGCAACCAGAACCGATTCTTTTCAAAGGATGTGCCCGTCTTCCAGAAGAGAGATCAAAGCCTGAGGGGACAGAAAAACCTGCAAGAAGGCAGTTCAGAATTGAATGCTTGGGGGTAGAAGCATTGTGACACCTGAGTGGTGGAAATGGTTCTGAGAGGTTGGTGGTTCAAGTTCACCTACAAGTGTCTTGGGAGAAAGACTTGATCATCTTTTTCCAGAACAATTGATTCTCTTGAGCATGGTTTTATTCTACCACAGATGAGGAACCATGAGTCAAAGTGGACTAGATACCAAGTGGCGTTGGTTGAAATGTCATGCTACAAGCTCTATCAACTGTGTGGCTTCAGCCCATTCAGACCAAACCCATCCTTCTTGCTTCTTCCCACTAAGCTCTCAAAACCTTCAGAGTAGGAAGCAGTAGGTAAAGGAAATGGGAAAGTTCCAGTGCAAAGAACAATGTATATGAGCTTTGTGAGAAAATCGTTATAAAAGAAACTTTTCATTTTCAAAAACCCAACAAACCTTCATAGGTACTTGAACCTAAATGGTTCTGCCCCTCTCTCTGACTCGATCAGTCTTTGCTGAGTGTTCCAATCCTATCTATCCAGCTTCCTTGGGTACATGTCTTAATGTCCCCAAGCACACATCTCCCTAGGCCCCTTACTGTCCCAGGTGGCAGTGTTTGCGCAGATAAAATGTCACTGGAAGGCACTATTCCTATCTGAGCTCTGCCCTCATCAGCTAGGTGTTATTTCCTCTCTCAGAATTGCAGTTCCTAGATTTTCAAAGTAAAACTTATGCTTGGTGGCCAGGCATTGGCAAAGGATTCAACAACTAGGAAACACTGGCCGGTATATAGAAACATTTTTGATGTCACATCCTGGCTTGCATCAAATGGACAGAAGACTCAATGTTGGTGACCATTCTGAAACTCACAGGATGTCCCCATAACAAACAGTTATCTGGCCACCAACATCAAAAGCACTAAGAATGACCTGGGCACAATGGATTCTCAGCCAGTCACAGCCTCTGTTATGTGGGTTGCTATGTACTTTTTACCTATAAATGCACTTTTTACAAGATTTCAAGCTCCTCAATCGAGGGCAGGGGTAGGTCTGTTTTGCAAACAGGGAACAGGTTCAAAAGCCATCAGCCCCGTGGGAAAGAATATCATGGCAAAAACATAGAGTCTCTTGGTAAAAAAAGATAAACCTATATTTGAAATGTAGATCTCATGTGCCCCCAGGGAAACATAAGTTTCTGCCCAAACCCCATATTAAAAGACTATGCTGTAACCACATGCAGATCACTTAAGAGGGTTTTAAGGAGAAAAATCAGTCAAATCATTGCTTTCCAACAAGTTGACAATAAGAGAAATGTTACTTGACTAAATCTGTACCCCTTTTCCTACAAGCCATCACAGTAGTATGGGAAGTGGGCCTTGCCAGTCAGAAGAGATCGTTCCCTGGCACAGAAATTCATCAGGAATCCTTCAAGTGGTCTGCTTTTGCTCAGAAATATGCTAGCTGAATTTCAAGGTCTTCCTATCGCCCTTCATAATGACTAAACCACCTTTGACAGCTGGTTGCTGCTGTTAGCTCCTTGTCTTTTGACACCTGATGGCCAACATGGCACTTGGCATACTGGGTGGTCAGTAGACATTGATAAGGAACTTCCTGCAAAGAGACCAAAGTGAGGCTCCAGAGCCAAGGTGTCTGTGGCCTTGGACGTGCTCTTGCTGTCTCTGGTTCTGTTTTCTCTCTGTTAAATGCCTTAATTTGCAGTTGTGGTGAGGTAGTATAATCTAAATGCATGCATAGCATATGATGAGTGTGCGCTGGTAAACCTAAATCAGCAAGACAAAATGCTGTCCCCTCAGTTTTGGCAGGGAGAACAAAATGATGAGTATTTGTGCAGCACATGATGATTTCTAACCCATCATCATGACCTGGGTTATTATTTCTTGCCTAGTCTGGTAGCATCAGGATGGATGGTGAAGAGATTGAGATTGTTCACAGCTTCAGTTTGCTCTGCTCCACGGTCAACACTCTTGGCACCAGTATCCAGGAAATAAAAAAACATATTGTGATGGGAAAGTCTGGTGTTAGGGACCTCTCTAAAGTACTCAAGAGCAACGGTGTCTCTCTGGAGACTAAGGTGCGCCTGATACAGGCCATGGTTTTTGCAATCACTTGTTATGCAGAGAGTTGGACAATGACTAGGGAGGATAGAAGGAGAGTTGATGCCTTTGAGCTGTGGTGCTGGAGGAGAGTACTGAATGAACCATGAACTGCCAAGAAAATAAATAGATTCATCCTAGAGAGGGTTAAACCAGGCTGCTCCTTGGAGGCAAGGATTCTGGGGCTTCGCCTAATGCAGGAGCTGCAGGTGCTGACGTATCAGGAAGTATGAATGATAATGGGCAAGTGTGTTAGAAATTGATTGGAGAAATAGAGTTAAGTATTAGCCAATAAGAAAATGTTAAGTGTTAGTTATAAGTCAATAGGAATAGAGAGTTATAAGCCAATAGGAATAGTTAAGTTAGTAGAGTAAGAGCCAATAGGAATTATGTTAGAAGTTATCTAGGCTAAGGGTATATAAGGGGCTGAGGGGAAGAAGAAGGCGGAAGGCGCCATTACCAGAATAAAGAAGTATCAAGCTGCAACGAATCCCAGTGTCGTGTTTTCCTTTATTCCGCTGGCGGGGTTGGAATGCGGCAGCCTAACATACTTTGGACATGTTGTAAGGAGAGACAGGTCTTTGGAGAGGGACATCATGCTGGGCAGAGCAGAGGGACAGCGCAGGAGGGGAAGACCCTCTATGAGGTGGATTAATTCAGTGACTGGGGTAATCGGAATGGGTGTGTCAGAGGCAATGAGATTGGCACAGGATAGAGCAGGGTTTAGGGATGTTGTACATAGGGTCGCTATGAGTCACAAGCGACTCGACGGCACATAACAACAACAACAAGTCTGGTGCCCAGCAGGGTCAATGTCAGATGCAATCACTGATATTCTAATATAGTGAGTCTCAAGTAAAGTGCCTGTTTCTCCCAAAGAAATGTGGGCAGTGTCTAGAGTCTCCGTCTTTCTCTCTCTCCCATTGTTGACTGCCTTTGTGTAAAGCACAATTCATAGGGACCCTATGAACAAAAGGCCTAAAGCCCCTCTACAACTATCAATATTTATCAAAATTTATAGAGTTTCCAGAGGTGTGTTGTTTGGAAAGTGGATGTAGTTGTTACGTGCCGTCGAGTCGTCTATGGCCTATAGCAACCCTATATAGAGCAGCTCTGAAGCCTGCCTTGTCCTGGGCCAGTTTCACTAATTCTGAAACACCCGCCCCCATTACCCCAATAACTGTATCAATCCATCTCATCCGGGGTCTTCCTCTTCTGTGTTATTCTTCCACCCTGCCAAGCATGATGTCCTTCTCCAAGGTTCGGTCTCTCCTGGCCACGTGCCCAAAGTATGTGAGATGGAGCTTCAAGATCTTAGCTTCCAAGGAGAGACTTGGTTTCACACTCTCTAAGAGAGACTTGTTTTCTTGGTCCATGGTATGTTCAAGATTCTTCTGCAGTACCACAATCCGAAGGCATCAATTATTCTTCTTCTGTCATATAATACATATATGTAGCAAAAGATTTGCCATGCCATTATTCTTCATCTTTATAATTGAGTGATGCTAATTATGATCACTGCGGGGAGATGTGATGTCAACCCAGAGTCACACAGTTCTAATCCACGAGCTGCTCCATAGGAGAAAGATAAGCAATTCCCTGCCCTCCCCATGCAATTTACAGCCTCTGGAAACTCACTGGAGGGTCAGCTATTAGCCAGTTCTAACTCAAAAACACATACAATAGCAGCAACAATTATGATCACCAGGGAGAGCTGGTGGTGCATTCTGTAGGGAGTTGGACTATTCACCAAAGGCCACATCACTCTCATGGCTGAAATACATGAGTGGCTTTGAGAAAGATGAACACTCTCCTCCCTGGACAGGTATAGCCTTGGAAACCCAATGGATTGTCAGTTATGAATGTGTTCCAACTTGACGGCAGTGAGTTAAGCTGTTGAGTTGAATTACACTCATCGCATTCCTCAAATATCATTGTTATCCATTTACAAACGTTACAATCACTATTAACACAACTTCAGTGACACTGAGCAATGAGTCCCCTTTTCTCCTCTCACCCACCCATACCTGGTGCCACTAATAAACTCCCATCTGCAGACATGTATCTATTCTCAATATTTAATATATGTGGGACCATACATGTGGGTCATCTTATGTGTCTTTGTCACATTCTGAGGCAGGCATGCTACTAGCCTGTAGTGGACAGAGGTCAAGGATGCTGCTGAACATTCTATAAAGTATAGGACAGCTCCAATATTGAAGAATTATCCAACCCAAAATGTCAACATCACAGAGGATGAAAAACTTTGCTCTAATAGGAAGACAATGAACAAATATTAGGAAACACCACATTCTACAAGGACGTCATTTAATCATGGAAGAGAAGGTAAAGCAAAATCATGTTATTCAGGTTGTATTTTATTGGAAAGTACCCATCAATTGAGACTTCATTTAATGCCAAGTATGTTTAGAAGCTGGGAATGGCAGGCCCTTTTAAAAAGATAGTAAGAAAAAAAATGGAACTTTTTGGTGTTTGTACAAAGGACTCAGATGCTGAATCAAATGGTTGGTGCTTAGAACCTACCAAATGTTCGACAGGAGAAGAATAAGACAATGTGATTCTGTGAAAGATTTACACCACCTTGCAAACGCTATGGATCAGCCCAGCTTTGTCCTAAAGGTTGCTATGACTTGAAATTTACTTGAGAGCCATAGCTTTGCTTTGATGTTTGGTTTGATATGCCAGACCAGTGTTATGTGCGCCATTCTATTTGTCCTCAAAACAACCTTATGAGGTAAGAAGTGAGGCTTATAAAAACAATGTACATATTTTATAAATTATAAGACAAATCTATTTTTCACATTTGGAAGAGATGAGAACGTTAAGATCACTGGTATCAATGTCAACATTTTTTTCTCTTTTACATTTTAATATATTTGAAATAAAGATGCATCTTATAGCCGCTGATTTCTTGGTTCATGAAATATGGGCATTTGTCTGGGATCATGTGGTTAATATACAAGAGAGCAGGAAATCTTAAGATGTATAGTTTCATTCTCATGCAGTAACTAGACATTCATTTGGGAGCAGACTCTTGAAAAGTCAGCTTTGGTTTTGTAGTTGCCACTGGAGTCAACCCCTAATGCATCTAAATTCCATGCATACAATGAATGAAATGTTGCCCAGTCCTACTTCCACTTGGTGGTAGAAAGCAGAACTTCGGGAATCATCCTTTAGTGAAAGTTACCTTTTAAAATTATTATTTAATACATGCAGGAACCAATTTTGGCTTGTGACATTTATTTTGTCATTTGTTGATCACAATAGCCCTAGGGTAGCAATATCATCAGCTCTCAATTTAAAACGAAGAAATCTGTGTTTTTCAAAAACAGCTCAGGTTGTTGATGATTCTTCCACCAATCCTGATGCCACAATCCTCTTCGTACAGCCCAGCATCTCAGATGATCTGTTCTGCGTACAGATTGAAAAGGTATGGAGACAGAATACATCCCTGATGAACCACCTTCTTGATTTTGAACCATATAGTGTCTCCTTGCTCTGTGCTGACGACTGCCTCTTGGTTCAACTATAGGTTTCACATTAGCACAATTAAATGTCTGGGATTCCCATTCTTCTCAGAGTCAGCCACAGCTTGTTGTCATCCACACAGTCAAAAGCCTTTGCATAGCCAATGAAGCACAGATAGATATTCTTCTGGTATTCTCTGCTTTCTGCCAAGATCCATCTAACATTAGCTATAATATCCCTAGTACCATGACCTCTTCTAAATCCAGCCTGCACATCTGGCAGTTTTCTGCTGGCATATTATTCGAAACATTTTTGGATAATTTTCAGCAGAATCTTGCTTGCATGTGATATTAATGATATTGTTCGATAATTTCCACAGTCCGTTGGGTCACCTTTCTTTGAAATGGGAACAAATATTGATCTTTTCCAGTCAGTCGGCCAGCTGGCTGTCCTCCAGATTCCTTGGCACAACTTAGTGAGCACATCCAGGGCAGTGTCTGTTTGTTGAAATATGTCAATTGGTATGTCGTCAACTCCTGGAGAATTGTTTTTTGTCAATTCCTTCAGAGCAATTTGAACTTCCTCCTTCATCACCATAGGCTCCTGCTAATGTCATTTCATGAAATTCTTCTGTGTCAGCCAATTCCTTCTGATACAGTGACTCTGTGTATTCCTTCCATCTTCTCTTGATACTTCCTGGATCATTTAACACTGTACCCAAAGTATCCTTAAATATTGCCACCCGTGGCTTGGATTTGTTTTTCAGCTCCTTCAGCTTAAGAAATGCTGAGCAAGTTCGGCCCTTTTGATTTTCTGACTCCAGCTCTCTGCAAAATTCAGGTCTTAGGTATTCAAATACTTTCATTTAAATAAAAATTATTTCAAGGAAACAAAACCTTAAAATGAGAAAAAGTAATATCATAACTAAGAAAGGAACTTGATCCAGAGAATCTGGTTAAAGCACCTCTATAGCTTCTCCCTAAAACCCTTCAAATGCATTCATCAGACAGACAATCACATCCAGAAAAATAGTTCTTGGAAGAGCTGTGCTTGAGAAACAGACACCAAGATGACATTCTCACAGGAAGCAGGGGCGTGTTCAATGAGAAGAAATGATTCTGAAGAGGACAAATGAGTTATCAAGGAAGTCATAGAGAATTAGTTGAGCCAGACTTTCTCGGGCAAGGCCTGGAATGCTATTACAGAAGGAACTGTAAATTCAGGTCTGAAGATATTGCCCTAATTCTTTCAGGCTATCATGGTGCCACTTCAGCCACCTGCTGACTGGCAGTATCTTGCCCTGAAAAAGTATGAATTCACTAAGCCACAGATTTCCTAGACACTCTATGGATGACTTAAAGAGCAGAGGTAGTTTGTCAAAATAACACATTTGTGACTGGGGAGAAAATGGAATTTGGCAAGCCTGGGCCTAGTGAAAACTTGGGCTACAGCTATGAGGAAAGAGAATAATAATTTTTTTAAAAAAAATCTACAGGCAGGTTTCAAACTCTGGTGGTCTAGTGACTAGAAGTTGCACTGTAATCCTGAACTAAGGTGTTTTGAGGCCACCAGCTGCTTCGGGGAGAAAAATGGACAATCTCCTCTTGTGTGACTGCATCTGAAAACCTGTTGGAGGGTCAGCTTTGAGTTGGTTCCGACCCTACGGTTCACAACAACTACAGCAATAGGCAGGTCTTAGGTCTGGCAAACAATACTCAAGACATCACCCAACATCAAAGACTAAAAAACAATTTAAAAATAATAATTTTAAGGGATCTCAGTTTAGTTTGGAAGAGCTTAAGATCTTTAAGCAAAGAACAGACTAAGCTTTTCTCCTTAAGCCAGTTGTCTAATCCATATTTGACGTGAATTGTCCCAGGAAATATTATCATGGGTGAAAGAATTCATCTAAGTGCCACTGATCAAACCACTCTGGCCTCAGCCCCAGTAGCTGTACAGATGATCTCAGAGGAGTGCATGCCATTTCTGGCCATTAGGTGACGTTACCATCAATACATGGGATTCCTGGCAAGTCTCTTACCACACAAACAGAATACAAAGAGAGAAGAAAGTACCCTTTCCCCCCCCCCACACACACTTATGTCTCATTAATATGTTTCTGGAATTTTGATTCAAATTAAATAACATTTACTTAGCACCAAACATAACAGATTTATAGAAGAGTAGAACTTTAGTGCTCAGTTGATCTAAAGCTTCTTTGAATTTCAAAGCTGTTCTGCAGATGATCAGACTGAATCCAGAGAAAAGAAAGTCTTGTAGAAGTGGCAGTAAAATTTTATTTCCCAAATGCTGAGGATTTTGTTTCAACTAAAGGAGTAGTGCCAACACATTGAATCTGGTTTGTTCAATATGTTGAATTTGTCATCCACAGTTCCCTCACACTCCAACTCCTCGTTAATGGTGCTTTTACAGGCCGCAAGGAACTCTGGGTAATGGATACACTGCTAACTGAAAGAAGAGTTGTTCGAATCTACCTTCTGCTCTATGGAAGAAAGATGGGGTAGTGTGCTACTGTTAAAGAGTTAAAAGCCTTAGAAATTCTGTGGAGTGGCTCAAATCTATCTCATAGGGTCACCCAGAATTGACTCAACAGTCCTGACTTTTGGTTAGACATCATCGGAAATGTATTTGATGACATCTACATCTATTTACTCATTTCTAGCAGTTGCCACCCATATTTCTCTCTTTACCCCTTTTGCTGCAAATACATGCATTTTTGTTATTAATTTTAATGAACACATGCAGCATTTTAAGGGGAGAAAAATATCTGCATATTTGAACATTGAATCTTGTACTGATATTTGATACATTTACTACACACTATTCATTTTCTGTTCATTATTTAGGGGGAAATCTTTTTTCTACTAGGGGAATCCTCCATCTGTTTGGGTGGCATCTTTATTTCACCCCAAGTTCCAGTGATAGTAATGGGACTTACACCTAGCCAGCTCCCACAATCCAATACCCTGGCCACAGAGATTGTTCAGGGCTAAGAATATAATCCTACCAGGACTAGGGAGGTAGTCACAAGACTTTAACTGGGACTACCGAGTGGCAAGCATTCTTTTTCATGTTACATTTAGAGCTACTAGGACTCAGGTTTGATATGACAGTGGTTAAAAGTACTAGATTGGTTACTAATAGGAAAGTCAGTGGTTTGAACCCACCAAGCATTCCATGGGAGAAAGATGTGACTGCTTTCATGAAAACGCGTAGCTTGTGAAATCTTATGATGACTCTGTTCAAAAGCAGTTGGAATGGATTTTCCTGTTGTGTCAGTGTAGAATGCAAGCCTGGAACTAGTGGATAATCATTTTACTTCCACAATAAATAGAGTCCACTCACGCTCACTCTATCAGCTAAAACGCTGCAGCCTGGACCCATTACCACCTTCCTACTTTCCCTGAGGCTAGGCCACAAGGCTCACACTTTTGTGTACGTGCTTCGAATTTGTCTCATGCCCGGTATTGGTACTGAGACTTAACATGCTCATGTGTCGATCTTGAGATGACAGGATAAAGGAAACAAAAAAACCCAGCAGCATTGACTTCCCCTTTTGATTCAAAGACATCATCTCCTGTCATGAGTTGAGTCCAACTCTTTATGAAACGATGAACTCACAGTAGTTCTATATGCCATAGTGCTACATTTGACATGAATCCAAGATTGCCTTTTATACTGTATAGTTATGACATTAATGATTAGAAACACTGGTGGTGCTAACTGAAAGGTCAACAGTTTGAATCCACAGGAGAAAGTAAGTTTTTGTCCATAAATCTATATGCCTGGAAACTCTCTCTGGTGGCAGATTGTACTCTGTCTTATAGGGTCACTATGAGTTAATGGGCAGTGGGTTTGGGAGGTTATATTATTATTATGTCTTCATGAACACCATTGCTATTTATCTTTTATATAAACATTTAACAATTTGTGTGGGGTTTCCCCCCCCTACTTCTATATAACAACATACTTTGAGAAAAGCCTGATTTATATTCTCCAGTTCCTAGAAAAGGACTTAGATATTTATATTAAAATAACCTATGCTTTACCAATATACATTTATTGAGAACTTTACGGTATTTACTTGAGCTTTGTACGTGGGTGAAAGCTGCGTGACTTTTTGTGTGGTGTATAGCCTCTGAAAACTGGCTGGAGGGCCAGTTACAAGTCTGTTCCAAATTGATGGCACTGAGTCTCAAGTTTTTGGTACTGGAGACCATGGGGTTTGCAGAAGAAAATATCATGACACTTTCCCTTCTGTGGGGATTAGTGAGATTCTGGAGTTGGTGATGGGTAAAATTAATGCTCTTGAAAAAAATACAGCTGAAAGCAAGAGACTTAACAGTCAACTGTAGGCATGGGGTGATATTTGCTGTAGGAGATTGAAAACAAACAAAAATCCCTGAGAAGTGAAGCGTTTACACTCATAGACTAGAGAGGGAAGAACACAAAACAGGCTCTTCCTTCAATCCCTGTCAAACTGGTCCATACGATTTATCTCTCCGGAGCTCTGTTTAGTCTAGTCTTGAACACGCTGGGTGTCCGGTTTCCATCAGATCCATTGGGAAACACCTTTGGACTCGAAGTGTGCCTGTTCCGGGAAGATTTCCCCAGCACTCAGCGTGCATCCCTCCATCTCCTACTGTAAAGCTCATTGTTTTGTTTTCATCATTTCCTGAATCACGGCTCCTGGAGTCTTGCTTTTCCATCTTCTCCCTGACATGCTTGGCCTGGAGCTTTGTCTGTCTTGTAGCTGTTGTTTTCCATCTTGAGCTTTCTTATCTTTTTATTTTGCCCTAATGTAATAATGACTGTATTCTGGCAGTCATGGTTTCCCAAGCTTCAAATCAGGGAGGTATAGTTGCATTATAGAAGGTAATATTTGCAAAACTTGGGGAAAAACTACCTCTCACACGGTGGATATTAAATAAATGCTTGCTTTAATACAACTTTCAGATCTTTAAAACTATTGTTTCATGTCATTATTCAAGATAGTATTTAACTCTCCTGTGTATACAATTTCTGCTTCCTAACTAAACTGTAGGTTCACTGTGGGCAGGGGTGTGAGCGAG
Source organism: Elephantulus edwardii (assembly GCF_000299155.1). NCBI lineage: Eukaryota > Metazoa > Chordata > Mammalia > Macroscelidea > Macroscelididae > Elephantulus > Elephantulus edwardii. The sequence goes on along the minus strand of NW_006399826.1, from coordinate 14,429,768 downwards.
CCTCATATTTCTCTCTACTCGGGCAGGATGCCACCGATGAGGAGCTCCATAAATACCTAATGATTGATGGGGCCCTAACGTCAATGTTCTCCAGCATCACAATCTTGCTTCTGGCCAACTTGTCTTCTGTGGATCTTTAAATGAACTGGGAAAACAGAGAACTCTTTAGAGCTGGAAGGCGTCTTTCCGGAACTCTATCAGTTTTTGCTTTGGGAACTGCTAGCTTTCTGGCATTCCTACCTCCCATCCACCTTCACCTAAAGGTCTGTCAGCACCATGTCTGAGAGAAAAACAAAACTGGACTCAGAAACAGCCATTCTGACAGTCAGTCTTTGTACTCTGCCCTTTTTCCTCTCATCTACCAAAAGAAGGAAAGAAAGTAAAAACAAAGCACAACACAATAATCTACTATCTACTTTCCCCAATTATTTCCCCCCCCCATTTTCTTGGAGAGGGGCATCATGCTTGGGAGGGTGAAGGGACAGCCAAGAGAGGAAGACCCTCGAAGAGATGGATTGATTCATTGACTGGGGTAATGGGGGTGGGTGTGTCAAAGACATTAAGATTGGCACAGGACAGAGAAGGGTTTAGAGCTGTTGTAATTATGAGTCTCAGCTGACCCGAAGACACATAACAACAACAACAATATCCAAGAGTACATCGTCAGAGTCAACTGGAGCCCCAATGCTTGGCAATTACAAAAGAAATAAAATACCAGCCTTCCTGCTCAGCATTCTGGCCACATTTTCCTGGGCACTTCTGTTTTCAGTGTCTAAAGCATAGAGCTCCCTACTGTCCTTGAAGGTGCACTCACATCCTCACTGAACACATTACTCCCCAGAAGAAGAAAAACACCATCTTTCAATTTATGAATCACTCTTATCTTTACTCTTCACCTTTTCTTTCTTTTGTGTTTCTCCCACTTATACGCTTCTAAATGATTTCGGGCCAAAAATAAGGCAGCCAAGGTAGAATCCTGGGTCTGCCTCTATCTTTATGATCATTGGTTTGGCGCCAATTGTTTGAAATTAAGTCCCATAGAATTGGGGCACACTGCAAACCTCTTTCATATTTTGCAGACAGGAGTGATTATCCCCTGGAGAATTACTTAAATGCTGTCCCTGCCCCCCTTGGGTTGTCCTTTCTCTCCAACATATTATATATCCTTCTGTTTTGCTACTTTATCTCAATAGGGGGAAATATTTCAGGATTCCAGGAGGCTTTAGTACTCTCCTGACACTAAAAATTGTCCTAGAACAATAAGAGTCTCTCTCCATCCTCTAGTGAGAAGGGAGAAAGGAGAGGATAAAATATGATGACAGAAGTCCTCCAATCTCTCTGCTTTCTGTTCCACCTGGTTGTCAGCAACTAAACCACTGGCTTCTCTTCTTAGATGATACTGGGGAGCTCAATATGAGAGCACAGGTCTAATCCACCTGACTCTATGGGGTTGTGTGTGTGAAGATTTAACAATGATAATTCTAAACATGGAGTCCCTGGGTAGAGCACGTGGTTAACAGACTTGACTATTAACTGAAAGATTGGAGGTTCAAGTTCACCTAGAAGTGTCTTGGAAGAAATGTCTGGCAATCTACTTTCA
>NW_006399826.1:14417259-14426778 GCF_000299155.1 Elephantulus edwardii | reverse complement strand
AAGAAGGAGAATAATGAGCTCTGGTGGCCTACAGGTAAGGAGTTGCACTGCCAACCTGAAGGCACATGGTTCGAAGCCACCAGCTGCTCCACTGGAGAAAGATGGACAATCTCCTCCTGCGCTCTTTACAGTCTCTGAAAACCCACGAGGAGGGTCAACTATGAGTCAATTCCAGCTTGGTTGGACATAACCATATTAACAAAGGAGAATATCCATACTCAGCCACATTATCAGAGGACTAAAAGGTGAAATCAACTTCACAACAACTCTTTGATAGATTTGAAATCACAAATGCCACGGTTGATGGGACGATCAAAATAGCTGAGAGAAGTACAAGATTGGAAAAATCCTTACTAAGTCTCAATTTAACCACCTTCAAGATCTATAATGAAGTTATATATGTTCTTCTTGAGACAAGAAGGGATAGAACTCATCTCTATCTCACTGTGCTAACATGGGGATCAAGGACTCAGTGTTTCTCAAGGCATTTTACCAACTCTCAAGTGCCTTGCTGACGTCTTAGTGTCTGTTCAGTTGATTCTCACTCATGGCTATCCCACATGGGTCAAAGTCCACCTTGGCCTTGGGTTCCTGCTTTATTAGTCCAGTGATCTCAGAGTCTACCTTGGCCTTGAGTCATGCAGTATGAGTTTGGTGGTCTTAGACTTCTTTGTAAAGTACACACGAGGGAATTCACTACATGAGGATGATAAAAGGGAGAGAAACTACAATTTATACCTATGCTAAGCTTAGTGGAATGCCTTAACACAAAGCCAACCGGAAAATACTATTAACTGCACTGTTAATGAGTTTTTAAAAGCTGTTAGGCATATTTGGAATATTTTTATTTAATCATTAGCTCCTTAATCAATGGATTAAAATTGATTGAAATGTTGCCTTTTCTTTCTGGTCAATAATTGACTAGCTCTTTTAGGAAAATAAGCAGAACATAAGAATTGTCACACTTGGCCTCCCTGATCTTTGCAAAAGTCATATGTTGAAGAAACTGTATATGTCATCCATTACAAGCAAAACAAGTTAGAAATAACTCTCTGGATTGTTTAAATTAATCTCTCACATGTGGATTTACTTTAAACTCTTCAGCCTGCAGTACCCCTGGAACAATGAATCCTATCTAAAGGACACTTAATAAATCAGGATCAGTGTAGCCAAATACACTGCTTGGCTTAATGTTCACCTTCAAAATCTTTGAAATTTATTGTATCTTCTATCCCTAGCCTTTGCATGGACCTACTTTGACTATGTTGGTGCTTGTTGAAAAGACATATAGCAGAACAACAGTGGAGGAAAGAAGGTAAGAGTAGTAGAATCTGACAAAATGTAACTTTTGGTTCTGTTTCTTGTAAAATGAGTACATTTTTCCATATTGGAGTATGTGGTCTAAAAAGTAAGGTAGGCAGAGGTAAGGGTTCAAATCCATCAGATGCTCTGCTGGAGAAGGAGGGACAATCTCCTCCTATACCAGTCAGATCCGATTTGATGGTACACACACAAAAAAATAATAAAAAATTTAAAAAAAAAGCTTAAAATGAAATGTAGGATGATTCATGTACAATGATATTTAAAGATTCCAGGAGTTTGGTGAACTGAAGTAACACCTGAGCCCAGGCTTTGACAGGCATCACAATGTGTATGTGATGTTTGATACTTTGTGGGGTGTTTTCAGGGCTGACATCCTATAGGAGCCTGGATGGCCCAATGGTTTTACATAGAAGTTATAGATAGATAGATAGATAGATAGATAGATAGATAGATAGATAGATAGATGATAGACAGATTATAGCTAGCTAGATAAAGCCATAGATAGATAGATATGGAGGTAGGTATATGTATATGTAATATACGTATAAAAATGAAAAAACAAGAAGCACCCAACTTTCACAAGAACTCAAAGAGATGGAAAGAAATAATGTAAACTAATTGGGCTTTAGGCTAGCCGAGTCTTTGACATCTTTTTCCTATACAACAGCTATCATTTTTAAAATTTCCTTTATCTTGACTCCCAGCAAGGAGTTGATTATATCTTTCAAGCAGAATGGTGTATGAAATCTAACTAGGAATTTTATAGCAAGTGCCACCTGTTTCTCCCAGGGGAAAATCAAGGACCTGGTTGTGTCTGTGTGGAGCATAGGGGGTAAGGAGATACTTGTTCAGCACAGGAATCCCTATAACTCAGAATATAAATGAGTCTACCAGTTGATGAGACCAAAACAAGTGTCAGAAATCAAAAGCCCAATGAATATCCTAAATGTGAAAGACCGTTTACAAAGCTGTCTTTTAAAAAGGGAGCTCTGTTGCCTTAGGGGTAAGGAGTTGCACTTCCAACCCAAAGGCAGATGGTTTGAATCCACCCACTGTTCTGCTGGAGAAAGATTGGCTATCACCTCCTATGTGATTTATAGCCTCTGAAAATCAACTGGAGCATCAGTTCTGATTTGAAGACACATAACAACAGAAGGAGTCCTGGTAGCATAGCAGTGAACTGTTCAAGTAGTTAAATACTCAGTTAGTGGTTCAAATCCAGCCGCTGTTGCTCAGGGAGAAAGCCCAAATAAAGACTGTAGGTAGGCAAGGTAGAGTCAGTTCCAACTCATGGTGACCCCATGTGACAGAGAACTGCTCCCAGAGTTTTCTATGCTGTCATCTTTAGAGAAACAGATTCTTCAGTTTTTTCTCTCCAGTGGAGCTGCTGGATGTATTAGAACCACCAACCTTTCAGTTAGCAGTGAGAGCTTAACCATCACCAGTGCTCTTTCCTCAGCATAGATCACATCCTAGAAAACTTTATGGGGCATTCTGCTCTGTCATATGAGGTTACTATGGGTTGACATTGACTCAATAATAACAATGACAAGAGCTGCTGAAGGTCTCTGGGAAAAAGTCTTCACCTCTCCACCCTCTCTGAGATCCCTGTGTCTGCAAACATCTGAGAGTCAAGGTCAGAGCTGTAGGCTGCTCATGTCGCCACCGAGCCAGGTGGTGGTATGCTGGTGGCATAGGTTTCTTTTTAAAACATACATATAACTCTTTTTTTTTTTCATCCTGGTTAAAACCACAAGTATTTGAAATGCTCCCAGGGGAATGAAATCTCAGGCCTGAGGAATGTCAGTCGTGGAAACTAAATGGCCACCATGTGACCAAACAAATGCCACTGTGGAAAAGCAGCACATGATGCCCAGCTGCCCCGCTGTTTATTTGAACATTTTGAGATGACAGGCAATCACTTTCCAAATCCACGGCCAGAGGTAGAGCTCTCGAAAGGCTTAAATTAAGAGTCTTTGGAAGCAAGTTGACTCTTCGGCTGCGATTCTCCAGCAAATTAAGGATCTGCTCTTGAAGACTGGACAATGAGACTTCATACAAAGCAGCTAAACACACACAAGCTTGCTCTAACTATTTGGCAACAAAAGACTGCTTGCTAAGTACCGTCTTGCTTGATCCCATTTGCAGCTGTTGCAAAACCCAAGTCTCTTCATCATGAAGGAGTAAGGAGACGGCTTAACTCTCCTGTGATGTGATGAGGCAATGCATACTGAGGCTGCAAGACAGGAAACATCATGCTAGATGAACAGACTGGAGGAGAGAGGGTGCTTATGAGGCAAAGGGAGCAGAAATGAAGAGAGAGCTGAAAAGATGCAGAGAGACAGAAACGGTGGCTAGGTGTGTGAAGAGGAATCGGGAAGTAGGATGAGAGGGAGCCAGATGAAAAGAGGAGGGAAGGCATAACTAAGAGGAGAGAAGGGGAGGGGAGGGGAGAGGAGAGGAGAGGAGAGGAGAGGAGAGGAGAGAAAAAAGAAAGAAATGGAAGTGAGTATTGAGGAGAAAACCAGAAAGAAGCCAGCATGGAGGAGCTCAGCACAGGGAGCTTGCCCCTCCCTTCATCTCCAAAACAGAAGACCCAAGGCCTGGCAGCAAACAGCTGGAACCAATCGGAGAGAATGTGGGTGGCTGCCTGGGTGCCCAGTGAAGCGGTAGGAAGCCCATCCCTCTGGCTTGGCAAGGCCAGGAGGGAAGCTGCCAGCACCACCAGCCTCCTCCAAGCAATTGCTAGAGCAAGAAAAACTTGGCTCCTTGGAAGTTGCAGAACTGAAACACAACCCTGAGCCCCAAATGGGCCCTGAGTACATTTTCATCACTGTTAAAGACAACTCAGATGGGAATAATGTATTCTTTCCTCAGAACCAAGGAGTGCAGAGTCTTCCCAAAGCCCCAAATCCAGTTTTGAGCATTAAAATGAATATCCATTGTTTTCTAGTATATATGAATAGATAATCGTATCTAGGTATGGATTGCATTGTACATCTATCTTCAACAGAACTTCTTCTCCAAATTTGGAGCATCTCAGGACATTTGCTTAAAACATGCGTATCCCACAGAGTGACTGGTCACATTGAGTCGATAGTGGCCAGTGACTAACACATGGTCAGTAACTGTCTTCAGATTGCTTACAAGCTGAAGTTCTTATATCTCTCCCCAGCACCCAAGACCTTGGGTTGAAATTGTCAGAGCAAGGACATGGAAATTTGTGCAGCTATCAGCAACAGGAGGGAAATGTGGTGGCTCAGTGGGGTAGGAGTTGCACTGCCAACCCAAAGACAGCTGGTTTGAATCCACTAGCTTCTCTACAGGGAAGAGGTGGGTAATTTCCCCCTCATATGATTTATAACCTCTAAAAACCCTCTGGAAGTTCAGCCATGAGTTGGTTCTGACAGGATGCACATAACAACAATAATCTCAACAGCAGCTTTTCATTGGTTCTCTGGGTAAACAAGATAGCTGCTAGAAAAAAAAAATTCGGGTGAATTGTGAGAAAACCTGGGCTGTGTTCCCAGGAAATATACTGCCTGGTTGTGTGACCTTGGGCTCTGGATTCCTCTCTGGAGACCTTGGATTCCCCATCCACAAAGTGAAGCTTCGGAATTGGAAGCCATATGTTCCCCACTGCCACGAGCTGTTACTGACTGGCTCCGGCACACGGCTACACTATGTTCGATGGAACGAAACACTCTCTGTCTAGCACCATCTTGTTGACTGAGAATTGGACCATTTCTATCTGTGTGATTTTCTTCTGGCCTTTGAACTGGTACACTTCAGTTTGATACCCTGTTGAGAAAGTGCATTTTCATGCCAGACGGATAGACTCACAGTCTAAATTCTAACAAGATCCTGAGATGAGTCTTGGAACTTCCTCAGGTGATTCTGGTAGAGACACAAGCATTTTACAAAGATCCCCAGATAATTCTTAGAGAGCTCATTAACACGTAGGCTCTGATTCAGTCTACCTGGGGTAGAAATGTAGCTTTTCAGGAGTTGAACTGATAAACTGTTTGATCCTGGTTTTCAGTAGTAGATGCCAAGGACTTTCTTCCTAGTTCATCTTGGCTCCACTGAGATTCAATTGACCCATGGCAACACCTAAGCCCTCACTGAGAAATGAGTGGTAAAGATGCTCGATCAAACTGGGGTCTCCTCCATAGAAAGTGAGAATCTACCATTGAGCCACCATTGTTCCCATAAGGTCCATCTGATGCCGCAATTTTGATATTCTAAAAAATCTCCCATGCTCACCTCCACCAATTTCCAACAAGCTTTGGATTCAAATAACTTATGACTTGGCCAGATTTGTTTCTAGGCATGGAATAAAATTCCCTCACCCATTCAGACACATAAAAACCTCTGTGATAAAAAATTACTCATGATGAAAATTTAATTTAAGAAATGGGAATGAAATAAAATATTTCTTAAATCACTTTAATGAGTTTACAAAATTGAAATAAATCTATTTGTTCTCTAAAGATAAGACTTGGAGCTTGAGGTTCAGTTTCATCTTTCAAATGGCTTGGGGTGGGGGAGAGTGGAAGTATATTCATATCTGAAAATGATTAAATGAAAATTTAATCCTTAATTATCCTCCCAACAGCTGCTGATGGAAAATCATGCAGGCTCACCAAATTTTAAAGTGCCTGGGTTCTGTGCTTTCAAATTAAGATTTCCACTCCCCCCGCTCAGTCATTTGACTTTTAAAGTTATAATGAATGTCTGTTTTCAAAGCAGCTAGCATAATGCAGACAGAAAATCCTTTAAGAAATATAATGTAAAAGTAATCTGCCCATTTCCCCAAATCCACAGATCTTTCGGAACTTGCTTGGAGCTACTGCTTCATCTGCATCTTTTTCAGTCTCAGTTACTGAGAGCTGCCATAACAAAAGGGGTCCTGAGTGGATGGCTTTAAAGAACAGAGATTTCTTCTTCTAATAGTAGTCCAACGTGGCCTCTCAGTTGTGTTGTTTCAGTCTGTGAGCTTCTGTCATAGTTGATGGTGATGTTCAGCAGCCGTTGGCATTGTTTTGCTTGCAAGCAATTCTAGATTCTCAGACAGCATCCGTCTGCCCACATATTTCTGAGTCTATCCAGTTCATCTTATAACTCAAAAGGGTTTGGGTTTAGCACCCACAGGATACTAGTGTGGCTTCATTAACACAACAAGAGAAAACTCTTATTTCCAAACCAGACCTTATCCACAGGCACAGGAACCAGGACATATGTATTTATTGGGTAGGACTTAACTCAATCCATAATGCCTTCTGAAATAGTGAGTCTTCTTAACTCCGGCGCAGTTACCATCTCCACACTTCCTCTTTCCTGCTGTCACTTCCCGATCATCAAGCTGCTTCATTTCTCAGTCTGGGATTCAGCAGTGGCTCTCAAAGTGTGGCCCTCACATCAACAGTCCCAAATTCAAACTCACTACTGTGAAGTTGATTCAGAATCCTTTGGATTTACATGTGTGGGACAGCCTGCCTCATTATTATTCTACATAGTAACGTGTGGATCCAAACTGCCAACCTCTGGGTTAGCAGCTCAACACATAAGGCATTACACCATCAGGATAGGTTATCAGTTTACCAGCAGAGATGCAAATACTAATCCTCCATCTGCATGCTAACATCTTGGAAACTTGTTAGCAATGAAGATCTGTGAGCCCATCTCAGACCTGCGGAGTTAGCAATGCTGGATATGTGGCACAGCAATTTTGGTTTTAACCAACACTTTGGATAATTTTAATGTTCATTCAGGATTTACAGTTAAAGGAAGGAGATTAGGAACTGAAGCAGAGAGAGTTGTAAAATGAGTAAACTTAATCTCTTCTGTTTTGTCATTGGTTTGTTTCCTGATAAATCCAACCCTTAAAAAAAAAAAGAAACAGTCTCCTTATGTATAATGTGTTGGACTGTTAGTCAATGGTTCAAATCCACTGCCTAGTCTGTGGGAGTTGAATGAGTAGTCTCTACCCCCCAAAAATGTACGACCTTGGAAACCCTATGGACAAATATAAATCAACTTAATGGCAATGGGTTTGCTGAGACAACTAAACTATTATTCTTGAGTCAGTCTCACGTATGTTATAGCAAAACTACTTCTTAAGACAGTGATTATTTCCTTTTCAAGTAGATATATGATCAAGCCTTTCTTCTTTTTCCGAAAATATTTTTTTCTGTGTTATTGTTGTTGTTGTTGTTATGTGCCAAAGAGTCACTTTTTTAAAATAAAATTAACTTGGTGAAAATTCACAAAGAGATGGGTTTTCTGAGAAGAACATGAGTGAATTCAAACCTGCAACCTTTTGGTTAGCAACTGAGCTGTGCAACCATTTGTACCAGCCAGGGACATCTATCTAGCTGTGTAATTGTTAGGGGCAATCACATCAGCTCAGACTCTTGGTGACCCAATATACAACAGATTGAAATCCTGCCTGATGCTGCCCCATCCTCAAAGCCTCTGCTGTGCTCACTGTTGTGGTCATTGCCAATCCATCTCATTGAGGGTCTTCCTTTCTGTCCTTGACCCTTTACTTTTCCAAGAATGAGGTCTTCCCCTGTTAATGTGCCAATTATGTGAGAGAGATGAAGTTTGGTCACCATTGGCTGTAAGGAGCACTCTGGTTTTCCTTCTTCCAAGATATATTTGTTTGTTCTTTTGGCAGTCCACAGGGTATTCAACATATCTTCAACCTCACAACTCAAAGGCATCAATTATTCTTAGTCTTTAAAATCTTGTATTTAAACATATAAGAGAAGAAACATGCATCGCTTGATGTATTTCAACCTAATTATACATTCTAATCTTTCAGTCCCTGGCCAAGGACATCATGGTTGGTAGAAGGCCAACAGAAAAGAGATGGATTATCGCAGTAGCTGCCAACAGAGTTCAAACATAGCAACAACTGTGAGGAGGGTGTATAAAGCTGGTTGCATGAGTCAGAAGTGAGTTGACGGCGTGAAACAAAATTCCTTTTGACCTCCCTCTACTGAGGTCTTTCATCTATAAAAAAAAGTTCCAGACCAAAATGGTTCATGGGTATACTGGACCAGGACAAACCTCAAAGTGACAGCATTTCACTTTGAGATTAAGGTTTCACATATCGGCCTTATGAAGAGCAGAAAGTTCTCAAGTTTAAAGAGCATTGATGTAGAAGAGTGGAGGTACTAAGCGCTGGGAGATAGACTGCTTCTGGTTCACAACCACATTCTTGTCGGAAAGAGGAAAGTTGTTTAAAGGAGAGAGCTTTTTGCTTTCTTACTAAAGCCATATTTTCTATTTAAATGACTCTTTTAAGATTGGAGTTCTAGTGGCCTCGTGGCAAGAGGTCATGTTGCATTCCTGAAGGTGCACAAGTTTGCTAATATGTGTGTATGTGTGTACTTTTATGAGTTTCATTAATGTCTATATTTAGCAAAGCAAAAATTGGAAATTGAGAGCCTGCCTCTGTAAACCCTATGAACCCGGAGAAAGGATGAAAGTCACACAAGTGTTTAGGACTTTCATTCACAGGGTCATTATGAGTCGCCTACAACTCAATAGAACTTAACAACAACAACAACAACAACAACAACAGAGATCAGTTGGCCTAGTAGACAGAAAAGTGATATTACCAAGCCAAAGGTGGGTGACTTTAATCCATAGTCCTCCAGCCTGTTTTTTAATTGTTTTTGGTTGAACATTCTTCTAGGTCATATAGCCCTGGTGTGTCCACTTGCCATACAGAGGTAACTTGTGGTTGCTGTGAAGCTGAACACTGTGACACTGATGTGTCAAATGCGCCCATGGTGGACAGTGTTTGGTTGAGCTCCCTGATTAAAACAAGCTTGGAGGCAGGAGTGGTATCCACTTCTGTAATAGCTTGCCTCCAGAAATCCTATGAACCTGGAGAAAGAAGGAAAGTCACACAAGTGTTGAGGACTTTCATTCATAGGGTCACCATGACTCGCCTACGACTCGACAGCATTTAACAACAGCAACAACCACCACCTCTCCATCAAAAACTTATCAGTGCCCATCAAGAAACGAATGGCTAGAGAAGCTATGGTATATTTGCACAATGGAATACTATGCTGCATTAAAAAACAAGGAACTCATGCAATATTACTCAAAATGGTTGAGTCTGGAGAACATTATGCTGAGTGAAATGTCCCAGTCACAAAGGGACAAATATTGCAT
>NW_006399826.1:14378644-14416369 GCF_000299155.1 Elephantulus edwardii | reverse complement strand
ATCTCTGTAAATGTTCATTAAAACTAATAAAATTTAATAATTAAAAAAACCCCAAAAAACCAAAAGAACTTATCAGTGATTTCCTCCCAAAAGTGTTTGACTATTTCTGTTGTGGAAAGTCTGCCATTAATATCAAATGAGATGCACAACCCCAGCCACTCTAGCCCATCATCCAAGCACCTTGTTGGGGAAACAAAGTCCAGTTGTGTCCACAGAAATTTTACCCTTTCACTCGTGTGCTGCTCATTGGCTTATTTATTCTGCTTCTGAGACGTTCTATAGTGACTCCCCTCATTGACAGCAAGCTGTATTGTTCTGACCTTAGAGTATTAATAATGACTTCAAGGGATGATTGGGTTGCCTTAAATAAAATACTAGCTTTGTATTATTCATGGAGATGAAAATTGTAGGACTCCATCACTAAGAAACACCAATGCTCACAATCTACTCAGAGACAAATACTTAGTATGAGTGATTCAAGATGCACCAGAAAGCAGCAGCACCTGACTATGATTGTGTATTAAACATGGATATCTTTGGACCTTTGGGCCTTTTTAAGCCCCTTTATATGTTATTTTAAATAGAAATAAATTTTGGTTTTTAAAAGGGAAAAAAAAAACCCAAACCAAACCCTACCTTACTGGTGATAAAACGTGATATCTAGAAAATGCTGATATCAGATTGTTCTGGTCTGATCCTCATTTCTCTGCAATCTCAGTCTTAATGGATGAAAATATATTTCAAATCTGCTAATTTCTCCTGCATAATTACTGCTTGAGTTTTTTCATGAATAATTTTTTTTAAAGTTTATAGTCAAATGTGATAATGGTTACTCATGGTGGACAGTGTTCGGTGGAGCTCCCAGATTAAAACAAGCTTGGAAGCATGAGTGGCATCCACTTCTGAAATAACTTGCTTCCAGAAACTCTATAAACTTAGAGAAACAATCATAGTTATGCCACAGGGTTCAGGTCTTTTGCTCACAGGGTCACTATGAGTCATCTATGACTCAATAGCACTTAACAGCAATAGTAACTTAATACATAAGAGGGCAGAGTCTGTCAAGTACAAAGCTCAGTACAGAGCTCCACACACCCTTGGCATAATTGTCATTGCTGATAACAGCTAAAACTAAGCCAAAACCAAAATAAAATCCATCATTGTCAAGTTGATTCCAACTTATGGCCACTTCCCACCTGTCTTGAGTTTCCAAGGCGGTAAATCTTTATGGAGAGAGACCACCTGTGATGGTTCACATTGTATAGGACACGTCCATCTTTTCCCCGCAGAATGCCTCTGAACTTGAACCTCTGCCTTAGCAGTGGACGCTTAGCGCTGGGATAAAGGTTTTTTTTAATTGTGGAAATTGTGTGCTTCAGTATTGAAAGCTTCTGAGGCAGACTGCTGTATTAAAATGAAAGACTCAGAATGTGCACTCTTCTACCATATTTTAAAATGATTACAAGTTAATGTTTCTCCTTTTGTTCACATTTTGGATCGAGAGATACTTTGCTGGCATAGTTAACTGGAGACTGTCATTTGTGAAGATATTCTGGTCACTGCCATTTCTGGGAATCAGAACACACGGACAAGAAGTTCTTTTTATGCTGTTCTGGAGGATGGTTTGGGTTCCTTGAGTACAGTGGGAATTCTCTTAGCAGGACTCCTCTTTAATTCTGTGAAGAAATGAAGAGTTTTCACAGCCTGATTTCACAGCATGTAAATTTATATCTTATATTCTGTATCATAAACACACTTTCCTAGAATAATAAAGCTGAAGAGTTTTCAGGGATCATATGGTCTTTCTATCTTCCCAACCCTTTGTACACGGGAAGAAAACTGAAGTCCTGAAATTATATTTTCATTATTGACTGTTGTTAAGTGCCATGGAGTCCTAGACTACTCATAGTGACCCTATGAATAAAAGATCTGAACACTTGCATAACTTTCATCATTTCTCCACATTCATAGAATTTCTGGTGGCAAGCTATTTTGGAAGTGGATGTCACTCCTGCTTCCAAGTTTGTTTTAATCAGGGAGTTCCACCAAACTCTGGCCACCATGGGTAACCATTATCACATTTGACACATCATTGTCACAGTGTTCAGTATCACAGCAACCATGAGTTACCTCTGTACAACAAATGGACAGACCATTGCTGTACCACTTAGAAGAATGTTTGACTAGTTACTGGCCAATATAGATCCTGGGTTCTTTCACCACATCAAGCTAATTTGAGTCTTTGTCTGACCACACTTGTGATGCACAAGGTGCTATGAATAAAGGCTTTGGGTTAAATAAAATGGTTCTTAACCAAGACTATACAACAGAAGCACATAGAAAGATTTCTCAATAAATGGATATTGAGTTTCTACATTTAAAAGCTGGGCAATGAATGAATAAGGATGAAAGAAGAAGAATTGATTGAGCTTTGATCTTGGAAAAGAGTACTAAATATCCTATGTACTGGCAAAAGAACAAACAAATATGTATTGCAGAGGGTGCAATCAGAGTGCTTCTTGGAGGCAAAAATAATGAAGCTTTGTCTCACATACTTTAGGCATGTTGCTAGGAGAGACTATTCCTTGGAGAGGGACATCATGCTTGGAAAGGTGAAAGTTAGAGAAAGAAAGGAAGACCCTCCACCAGATGGATAGACATAGTAACTGCAGCAATAGGGACAAGTGCATTAGAGATGCTAAGGATGGCACAGGATAGGCCAAGGTTCAGATCTATTGTTCACAGAGTCACTCTGAGTCATACTTGACTTGATGGCATCTAATAACAACAACAAGCTTCTACCTCAGACCTACTGGCTCCAAAGGTGCTGTTTTTTGATAAGTGGTCTGACTGAATTATACGAAACATGCATCTGTATGTCTGTCTTTTAAAAACCCCCCAAAACCATGAAAGTTCCCTTTCATATTTCTACCAGCAGAGTACGGGGAGCTCTGACAGCCTAGTGGTAAGAAGCTACATTGCAATCCCAAAGGCATACAGTTCAAATCCAACAGTTGTTTCTGTGGGAGAAGGATAGGCAATCTCCTCCCAAGGGATTTACTGTGTCCGGCTACCTGCTGGAGGGTCAGCTATGGGTCAGTTCCAACTAGATAGGACACAACAACTAGTACAGTATGAGAATCCCAGTTCTTCCACATCCTCACCAACACTTAGGATGCAGAGTCATTTTCATTATGGCCATTGAATGGCTTACATTTTCATTCTAACCACAATAGCACACAATTTCTTAAGTCTGTATTTTATTTCATAGTAACCAAACATCATCATTTATTTAACCACTTCTTTATTGATGGACATTTAGGTGACCCCAATCTCTTTCTACAACAGCAATGCCTACCTCCTTGCACGTACTTCATTCATTAGGTCACTGCATCCTAAATCCCCTCCATGAATCATCAGTCCCACTGTAGTTTATGTAAACAACAATTCCAAATTTGTGTTTTTGCAGTAGTTCAAGTAGGTGTGTCAGAGATGATAAAGCTGGCTCAGGATAGAGTCAGATGAAGAGTCAGTAGAATCAATGAGAGAATTTGAGAAAACAAAAGCTGCAAAGAGAACACATGCTAAGGCAGAAGCCTGAGAAGCACCAACATGGAAGATGCTGAGCGTGGAAAAGGAGAAAGTCAACAAATGTGAGTGAAACATGAGCTCAAAGGGCAAGAGGAGCAAGACGCACGGACACCCGGGATGGTTAAGTGACTTGCTCAGGACTCCGCAGCTGGAGACTGTCAAATCAAAGACCACTTGTCAAATCAAAGACCACATCTGCCAGTGTCCTATCAGTACAGTTTTCTTTCTGAGAATAATTCCTGCAAAGGAATCTCCGTTTTCCCCATCCCCCCTCCCAACTTTTATCTCATTTCTTTTCTCGATTCTCTCTTGTTATCCATACTTTTTGTAGATTTGTCGACTCCCCACCTCTTCCATAACTACTTTCTCTCCACCTAATTTGTCAGTCTGAAAGGAAAACCGGAAAAGTCAAGTGTTTTTCAGCATCTACTGGTTCCTGTTCTAATACGTATAAAGGAAACTCATGCTCTGGGTGAAGACAGAAGAAGCTGCAGAGAAAATGCTCAAAATCCATAAAACTTTCAGATAGTTTGTCCCACCGTGCCTTCAACTGACCAAGCCTCACAGCTTATTGCAGGAAAGGGTGATCCAGTGATACCCTTTACAAAAATGACCTCAGTTTTGGCAGGATTTCTCCACCCCATAGTTAATCTTCCAAGCACCCAACCCCCTACATTTGCATCTTTCATTCTGTGTCCTTTAGAACCCAATTCCAACTCTCCTTTCTGCATGATACCTCCCATCCATCCCCAGTGAGAGCCCTACCACGAATTCTAGGAGTTCACAAAGACTTGTGCTTTGTACATGTTTTGCATTTTCAATTAACAGCATTTTTTTAAAAAAATATATAATGTTCACTGTTGAAAAGCAAGAAGAGTTCTGACAGTACTGGCTGCTTCAGAGCAGCATTCCAGAGGAAGAGCGATGCTCACGCAATGCTCAGTCATTGAGGAGCGCACATTTGGGGAAGAATACAGAAAACGCAAGACATTTCTTAAAACTGCCTCGATTTTATTATATACAGACCACATGACTTCCATCCACATGAACACTTGGCAAGATATTTGGTAACCCTAACTAAGGTAAGCCAAGGTCATTCCCCATACCATCCTGCCCATGGGCCTCTCTTAAAGCTATCAAAGAATCTAGCGAGTCAATAGACTCAAGGTTAAGTGCTGTCCAGCCTACATTTTGGGGAAGAGAGGCGGTTATGCCACCTACCACCCAAAACCTCTGTAGAAGGTGTGTATCTATGAAAGAGAGAGAGAGAAGAAAGAGACTCTCATGCTAACTTGCTTTCCTAGTCCCTTGGGACTTCTCTATGAACTTCTTTTAGGCATGCTTCTATTCCTTTTTTTGGGGGAGTTCTGAACATTTCTGATGGGACCAATAAATTTTCCCAGTTAATTTACTTCAAGCATCTCACATTCAAAGTTTACAGTAATATTTACAACTGTATTTCAATTTAGGTAAACAGACCTATAAAGATAATACTTCACTTAAGATGTTTCAGAGTCAAAAGAAGAACAGCAAACAAACAGTGAGGCAGAGGATCTCGTTGTCACACAAAGTTCCTTGGTGCATGCAAGAACTATTTCTACTTCCAGGATCATGCCTGGGCCTCTGAAGGCCTCACCAATAGTTTTCCCAAAGTTGCAAATAGAGATATCATTTGACACAGCAATTCCACTACTGGGAATATACCCTAAAGAGACCATAACCACAATCCAAACATGCACACCCATGTTTATCGGGGCTTTGTTCACAAAAGCAAGGAGTTGAAAACCACCTAAGTGCCCATCAACAAACAAATGGATAGAGAAGCTGTGGTATATTCATACAATGGAATACTATGCTGCATTGAAAAACAAGGAACTCATGCAATATTATGCAAAATCGGTGACCCAAAGGAATACGTGACTTAACCCTACTCCTTTCCATCTGGGAGTACAGTTAGTGTCATCCATAGAGAGTTGTTCTGTCAACTAAAGGCCACATCTGTGGGAGTTCAAATCCATCAGAAGCTCCAATTACAGAAAGACAATCTCCTCCTGTGTGATTTACAGCCTCAGAAACTTGCTGGAGGGTCACCTTGCAATTGGTTCTGACTTGATGACAATGTGTTTGAGGGATTTCCCCCCGCCCCATACAGCTAGTGCATTAGAGATCAAGGAAATGGAAAAGATTGTTTAAAAAAAAATAAGAAGGAAATATGAGAGCAAGAAAAAAAGAAGGAAAACTCATGATAAAAGAGGGTATTTGAGTAATATAAACAAGCAAAACCAAAAATAGGACAATGAAAGAAAAAATTCCCCAAACCAAACACTGCTATCTTGTAGATTCTGACCCATGAAAACGTTGTAGGAAGGGTAGAACTTTCCAGAAGGGTTTCAAAGGCTACAATCTCTATAGACGCTGATAGTGTTGTCTGTCTCCTGTGGAGCAGCTGATGAATTCAATCCACTGACCTTAGATCTAGTAGCTGAATGCTTTAACCATGCAACACCAGGGCGTCTGAAGAGTAGAAAAAAGGGAAAAGATAATGACAAGGAAAACATTTGGCTATGTATGATAATTATCATGGATTGAATTCTGTCTCCCCAAACACATGGGTGCAATGATATAATACAGAAGCTATGTAATGATCCTTCTTGTTGTTCTGTACCATTGAGTTCGAACCCACCAGTTGATCCTCCAACAGGTTTTCAGTGGCAGTAAACCACATGGGAGTTGACTGCCTCTCTTCCTCCCTCGGAGCAACTGGTGGATTTGAACTGTATGCCTTTAGGTTGACAGTGCAGCTCCTATAAACCAAATAGTTATAAAAGGATTAACGGTAGAATGCGAATTCTTTACTCCCATCACAATTCTAATCAGATGTATGAGGATCTTCCATTAAATTTTAACCTGTAATACTTTTCATCTCACTAGAAATAAAAGGGAAGGAAATGGAGTTGAGGGAGGGTGTATCTTTTTACCAGCAAGAAAGAATTGTCAGGAGTAGAGCACATCTTTTGTAGCTAAGGGGGTGGGGGGGCATACAGATAATTGGAAAGACTGGAAACAAATGACCAGATAGGTGGACATTATTTTAGGAAGCCTTACCCTCTAGCTCTGCTTTTCACTAGAATTCTGACCAATTATTTAACTTCCCTGAGCACAGTTACATCTTTTCTCAAATTAGTCTTTATGTTCCTTTCAATGAGTTTTGAGAAGATTAGGAGACAGTATTTAAAGTGCAAATAGCACAGATCTAAGGTGAGTGTCCAAGAAATATTAAAAACGTGTATATTTACAGTTAACACTCCTTTAGTTCCAACATGTACAAGCAGAACAGAAGGAAAATAAGGCTGAAGTTTTGACCGGAACCTTATTGTTCTTGCCAGAGCCTCACAGAGTTGTGTCATTGTGTACGATCAAGTTAGCACTAACCCGTAGCTTTTTTAAGAGATTTTTAGGTAGTTTGAATATATATAGTTTTTTAACAGGCTTTTAGAGGCAGTCAATTATATGGGAGGAG
This sequence comes from Elephantulus edwardii, assembly GCF_000299155.1. Taxonomy (NCBI): domain Eukaryota; kingdom Metazoa; phylum Chordata; class Mammalia; order Macroscelidea; family Macroscelididae; genus Elephantulus; species Elephantulus edwardii. Next base: position 14,409,258 of record NW_006399826.1, on the reverse strand, counting down.
ACTGCCCATTTTTCTTCTGTAGTGTATCTGGTGGGTTCAAACTGTGTACCTTTGGGCTAGCAGCACAATTCTTTACCACTAAGCCACCAGAGCTCTCTGGACAGGGTTGTCTGTATGTAAGTTCAAATGTAAAAAGAATGAGTAAGTGAGTATATGAATAAATGTACTATAGAAAGCTACTTCTCCGTAAGTAAATGTACATATTTAAAGATTTTAAAATAAAAGTCCTTATAAAAAGAAACAAATGCTAGAGGAAAAAAAAAGTCTTGATATAAGGAATCTCTTCCACGGATGCTGAGGTAATCAAACAGATAAACAGTTTTTCAATTGTTCCCGGGTGAAGGCTGTCTGTACATACGTATGTATAGACAACTGTAACTATGCAGTTCTGTGGACTGTTTTGGAGGCAAACCCCCAAATGACTCTCGGTCCTTTCTCCTATTTCCTTGACAAGACATTAAAGGGAATTTAAAAGAGAAAAATCATGGAAAATGGACAGCAATGAAAATATCGTTTCACTCAGGTCCATAAATCACTTTAAAAATTCTCCTCTCATTTCCCGACACACAGCAGATTTATTGAAAATGTATCACTGGTTCTTTCAGGGAATACTTCCCCTCTTCAGAGGAGAGGATTTTGACCTAAATTGCCTAAGAGCTAAGCCAGAATACCGTTGTAAGTTCTGTGGCTCTGTTTCAAAACTAGCCTGTGTTTTACAGAATTTCAAACATCCAAGTCACTTCCAGTCATAAGAGCTAAAATTGGCCAGGGTGGAACTTGTGGCTGTCAGAACTGATAAACATTTCCTGAATGCCAATTGGTTGGAGAACCACGTCTCTGAATGCCATTTAAAAAGTCTGAAGTCTCTACCTCAATATGTAACTGCAAGTTTCAATCGCTTGTCAGGAAATTGGGACTTTGTTTGAACATAACCAAGTTTTCAATCCTGCAGTCTGTGGTCCAAGGGTCTTGTGAGGGCAGAGATCTCAGGGTTATGGTGGGAGTGGGACAGGGGAAGACCAAGTTCCCTTCTTCCACATTGGAATAAAAATAATAAAGCTCACATTCCACGATGGTAGAAACCAGGGACTTTCTGCACCAACTACAGACTCCAGTGGGTTTCAGAAAATTTCAAGAAGAGAAGAAATCAATAAAATAGAGTAGCCAATATTTGTAGCATTAGGACGAAATGGATTTGACAATGTCTAAGATCTTGTTCTTTAAAGGCTCCTTGCTTAAAAGGAGCTTTCTTCTTCAAGGCCAAATCTATTCTTAAACTGGGAAAGGACACTCATTCTCCTACTTCTCCTTCCTTTTCTGTGTGGTGCCTCCTGTCAACTAAGTGTTTAGTGTATAAATTCCGACTAATCTTTTACCGTCCTTGCAAGAGATTATTGGATGTCTCAAAAAACAAACAAACAAACAAAAATCAAAACACAACTCATTTCTAGAAAGAGGACTTTGATTCCTAAAAGACACACCCAACCTGTTCTAGTTGAGGCACAAAGGGAATTTGCTCACTCACCTGACTGCAGGGAGGGCTTCAGGAACATATGGAATCAAGAATTGTAAGTCTACCAGCATACCCTTTCTCTTTGTGTCTCTCTCTACTTTTACCCTTCTGCTAGGGTCAACTCCATTGTTTCCTAGCTAGTTTTTTTGTACAATGGGCTTCCCGGCATCCCACAAGTCTAGTGTTTTATAGCTTATTGCCATAGAATTACTCCTTCTTGGTGGTGGTGGGGGAATCTTGGTTAAAACAAATCAGGAACACAACTGAATCCAGCTGAGGTCAGTGGGTAGGGTCGATTTGAAGATGGCAGCTTCCATTTAAACAAGTTGAGAAATAAGAATGAAGAGAATTATATTTTTTTTTAGTTTTGTATGAGTTTATTAATTTTATTTTAATTACTACCATAGTCGAATATGAAAACAAGAACAATAGCCAAGTATATTAGGAATACAGTCCTTTAGTTATGCACTTAGTGTCTATCAAATGCTAGCTGTGTTATCAGAGGCCTCCATTAAGAGGTCTGACAATGAACTCCACCTCTGAGGCTATGGTCATCATCCTCATAGGCTTCTCCATTGTAACAGTATCTTCTTCCCTGGATTGGATAAAATTCCACCAGTTCTACCTGATCCATTCCATCAGTCTCTTCTACTTGCTTACTCTCTGGTGGGAGATTTTCCAGCAGAGAAAAAGCCATTCTCTGGAAAGTTAACCTGTAATTCAATAACTGTAGTTGTTACGTGCCATAGAGTCGCTTGCGACTCATAGCGACCCTATGTATAAGAGCCCTAAATGCTGTTCTATCCTGTGCCAACCTCGCTATCTCAAACACACTCATTCCCACCACATTGAGGGTCTTCCTCTCCTGTACTGTCCCTCCACTCTCCCAAACATGATGTCCTTCGCCAACGACCAGCCCCTCCTTGCAACATGCCCAAAGTATGTCAGACCAAGCTTCAGAATCCTTGACTTCAAGGAGCATTCAGGCTTCATCCTCTCCAGGACAAACGTTTGTTCTCCTAGCAGTCCATGGTATATTCAATACTTTATCTAGCACTACAGCTCAAAGGCATCAATTCTCCTATCATCCCTATTCACTGTCCAATTCTCTGATGCATAGCACGTAACTGCGAAGACTATAGCCTGGAGCAGGTGCACCTTAGTCTCCTTTCTCAGTGCAATTTGTCTCTTGATTTCCTGGCTGCTGTTACCAAGAGAGTTGACTGTGGAACCAAGTAAACAACTGTTATCAGTCTCAAATCTCTTCACCATCTGTACTGATGCTGCCAATTATTAGGCTCCCTTTTTTTTTTCATATGGTCTACGAGAAATTGTCCTGCCTCTGTTTAACACACATTTGGTATCTACTCTAGACAGCCAACCGCAGTCATCACCTTTCATCCTGTCAGATTGTCAAGAGAATTCTTTTTAAAGAAAGGAAGGAGTAGACAAAGTTAAATCTACAACTATCTAGAAAACAAAGTTTTACCTCAGATGAAAGTCCAGCTGGAGTTAAGCAGGAGTCCCTGAGGGAAGCAAGCAACTAATGCATTAAAGTGCTAATAAATTCAAGCACTTGAATAGGGAAGTTACAGGTTTGAAACCACACAGAGGGCTCTTGGGGAAAAAGGCCCAGAAAGTAACTTCTGGGGGGTAAGGGAGAATCCCCCACTGAAAACCTTATGCAACACAGTTCTACTCTGACACAGATGGGGCCACCTTGCATTAGAATCAATTGAATGGCAATTAGTCCTGGTATTGGTCCAGTTAAGTAGTTCAGGTCATAATCAGAGAATGTTCAGTTACAGGTTCTAGGTCTCCACAATCCATAGAAGGCGGCCAGCATCTCCTCAGAATTACTTCCTCTATTTTAATACCATTATGTATTGTTATACAATGAACATGTTTCTGGATTTAAGTGTCTAGGTCAAATTTTTTAGGAGTGAATCACATTGTAAATATAAGAGTTTATTATTTAAACAAACATTTTAAAGAGGAACAGTTCTACTTGCAATGTTAAAATAGGTTTAGAATTTACCTTTTGACAGAATAGATATTTTATATTGGATAGACACAGAGTGGAGAATGAGGCCAGGATGAGAAACAGCAACACAAATAACTAGATATTCTATTATTCTGATGTTTTGAAAAACACTGCTGGGTTACATCCTTAATAAAATGATCTTACATAATGAGTCCAAGTAATGAGATTGTAGGAGAACCTGAAGAAATAAATGTAAGGTCAGAATCATAGTGACAAAACCCATGAACATTTTTGTATAGTTTCATTCAAGATTACCTTCACCAATAAATTTGTGGATTTGAGCTTTTCTTACATAGGCATGACTGAATATTTGCATTTATTTCAAAGTTATTTTCCTTTTTAAAAATGCATCGTTTTTGTTGTGGCCGTAGTTAGATGCCTTTGAGTTGACTGTCTGTTGCTCATAAAAATCCCATAAGTAATGAATCTGAACCTTGTCCTATTCTCTACTATAGCACCCATTTCTGATATAATTGAGCCCAGTGATACAGTCACTATCTATCTTGTTGAGTGTCTCTCTCACTTTCTTTGCCCTTACACTTTCCTAAGCCTTAGTTCTTTTCTCCAAGTACTTGCCACTCCTGACCACATGTCCAAAGTATGTGAGACGAAGTTTCACCATCCTCGCCTCTAAGGAGCACCATGGTTGCACTTTCTCCAACACAGATTTGTTTGTTCTTTTGGCAGTCCATGGGAGAAGAAGAATCAATGCCTATGGGTTGGAATTTTGGAGAAGAGAATGAAATATCCCAAGGATTGCAAAAGAAAGCACATGTTATTTTGTTTTTGTTAGGTACTACGGAGTTGAGTATGACTCAGAGTAACCTTAGAAAAAGCAGATCTGAACCCAGCCTATCCTGTGCCATCCTCCTCATTTCTGACTTACTTTGGCTCATTGCTGCAGTCATTGTGTCAATCCATCTCACTGAAGGTCTTCCTCTCTTTCACTGACACCACACCTTTTCAAGCATGATAGGTATTCCTTTCCAAGGAATAGCCTCTTCTAGCAACATGCCCATGTGAAAAAATTTTGTCATCTTTGCCTTCGAGGAGTACTCAGGCTGCACGTTTCTTTTTTTTCTGAGATATCTGTGTTTGTTTTTTGGATGGTCCCTGGGATATCCAGTACTCTTTTCCACCACCACAGTTCAAAGACATTAATTTTTCTTCTGTCATCCTTATTCACTGTCTAGGTTTCAAAGGCATAGCAAATGATTGAAGAGACCATAGCCTGAATCAGGCACATCTTGGCCTTCAACTGACATAATTCTCCTCAATAGTTTGAAGAGGTCCCTGGCAATAGACTGCTGCAGTGCAATACATCTTATATGTTGATTGTGGATCCAAGTAGATGAAGTCATTGGCAGTTTCGATCTTTCTCCATCTATTATGGTGTTGTCTATTATTTCAGTGAGAATTTTTGTTTTCTTGACATGCATATGTAATTCATATTGAAGGCTATAATCTTTGATCTTCTGCAGTGTTTCAAGTCCTTCTCTCTTTCAGCACGCAAGGTTATGCCTTCTGCTTAATACAGGTTGTTGATAAGTCTTCCTCTGATCCTGATGCCATGTTTTCTTCATAGAGCTCAGTTTCTCAATAATTTGCTTTGCACACACATTGAATGATGGGCAATATCCTCCTGTGTAGTTTATTATTGATGTTGGGTACCGTAGAGTTGGAACTGACCCATAGCTGACCCTCTGGGTGGATTTTCTGAGGCAGTTAATTGCATGGGAGGAGATTGCCCATCCTTCTCCTGTGGAACACCTGGTGACCTCCAACGGCATGCCTTTGGGGATTACAGCACAGTTACTCGCCACTAGGCTACTAGAACTCCCTCCTGTGCCGTTTACTCTCTCTGAAAATGCACTCAAAAGTCAGCTATGGGTTGGTACTAACTCAATGGCAAATAAGAACTACAACATACTCATTGAATAACTGTGGAGAGAACATGCAACTCTAATGAACACCTTTCCTAATTTTAAACCACGTAGTGTTTCCCTTACTCTGTTCACACAACAGCTTCTTAGCCTTGGTATGGGTTTTGCATGAGCTCAATTACATGTTCTAGCATTCTCATGCTTTTCAATGTTAACCATAATTTGCTATGATCCACACCATCAAATGTCTTTGCACAGCCAAAAAAGCACAAATAGACATTCTTTTGGTATTTACTTTTAGACAGGATCAATCTGGCACCAGCAATGATACATCTGGTGCCATGGCCTCTTCTAAACGCCGTGTGAACTTTTTGCAGTTCTCTATTTATTGTTCTAGTTGTTTTTAAATGATTCAGCAATATTTTGCCTGCATGTGATATTAATGATATTATAGATATTTACACATTCTGTTGGATTATTCTTCCTGGGAATGAGAATAAATGTGGATCGCTTCCAATCATAGTCGTCTAGGCTGTTATCCACTAAACTTCCTGTTATAGAGTGTCCAAGGCTGCATCTGTTAGTTGAAATATAGAAATTGGTATCCCATTGAATCCTGGGGTCTTATATTTTGCCAATGCCTTTAGTGAAAATTAAACTATTTGCTTCATCACTATTGGTTCTTGTTCATAGGGTCCATCTCAAAATAGTTCCGTGCTAGCGAATTCTTTTGGGTACAGTAATTTTGTGCATTCTCTCCATCTTCTTCTGATGCTTCCTGGATCATTCAAGATTTTGCCCATAGCATGTCTCAGTACTGTAACTTCAGGCTTGAATTTGGTTTTTCATTCTTTCAGCTCGAAAATTGCTGAGCAAATTCTTCATTTTTTATTTTCCAATTCTAGGTCTCTGCACATTCCTTTGTAATACTTTGTTCTGTCTTTTTGAGCTGCCCTTTGAAAATTTCTGTTTAGCTCTTATTTCAGCATCTCTTACCTTTGTATTGGTTTCTCTATGCTTTAGTGCAATTCTCCAGAGTCCCTTCTGATCTCACCTGATGGACTAGATAAGAATCAGATTGACTACATCTGTGGAAGGAATCACTGGAGCAGCTTAATAGTAGCAGACAAAACCAGGCCAGATGCTGATTTTGGAAAAGACCAACAATTACTCACATGCAAGTTCAAATTGAGGCTGAAGGAAATGAAAACAAGTCCACAAGAACCAAAATATGATTTTAAAAATCATTGTGGTGTTCTTGTTAGGTGCCATTGAGTCAAGTATGACTCACAGAGATCTTATAAACAAAAGCTCTGAACCTTGTTCTATCCTGCACCAACCTTATACTTCCTGACACACAAGAGCCCATTGCAGGAGTCATGGTGTCAATCCATCTGGTTAAGGGTCTTCCTATCCTTTGCTGACCCTCAACCCTTTCCAGCATCATCATCTTCTCCGAGGAATAACCCTCCTAGTAACATGCCCAAATAACCAGTGGACCTGAAGCCTCTTGTTTAAGCAATCAGGAACTGATGGGCGGGCCTTTGTATTTAAAAGCCAATTGGGCCTGAGGATGTATGAGGAGAACGTTGTTCTAAGCGGTACAGCAGTTAGCTTGCTGTACTGAGATAACTTGGGGTTGCTGTAAAATTAAAATCTGGAAGACAAAAATTCTCACCACTGGACCAATCGGTAGCATCAGGATGGATGGCAAAGAGATTGAGAGTGTTCACAGCTTCAGTTTGCTCGGCTCCACAGTCAACACTCTTGGCACCAGTAGCCAGGAAATAAAAAAACGTATTGCGATGGGAAACTCTGCTGTTAGGGACCTCTCTAAAGTACTCAAGAGCAACGGTGTCTCTCTGGAGACTAAGGTGCGCCTGATACAGGCCATGGTTTTTGCAATCACTTGTTATGCATCAGAGAGTTGGACAATGACTAGGGTGGATAGAAGGAGAATTGATGCCTTTGAGCTGTGGTGCTGGAGAAGAGTATTGAATGTACCATGGACTGCCAAGAAAACAAACAGATTCATCTTAGAGAGGATTAAACCAGGCTGTCCTTGGAGGCAAGGATTCTGGGGCTTTGCCTGGCATACTTTGGACATGTTGTAAGGAGAGACAGCTCTTTAGAGAGGGACATCATGCTGGGTAGAGTAGAGGGACAGCACAAGAGGAGAAGACCCTCTATGAGGTGGATTGATTCAGTGACTGGGGTAATTGGGATGGGTGTGTCAGAGGCAATGAGATTGGCATGGGATAGAGCATGGTTTAGGGCTGTTGTACATAGGGTCGCTATGAGTCACAGACGACTCGATGGCACATAACAACAACAATAACATGTCAAATGCCATTTGAGTTACCTATGGTGGAGACAGATTTTGGTGGTACTCCCTGATTAAGATAGAATAGAGAGCAGGATGGGTCATCTGCTCTCTAAATAACAGGCCTTTGAAAACGAAAGAAATTCATTAGCAATTACTTATTCATAAAACACATCTGAAGCTGTACAAGCGAAATAAATAGTAACTGAGACATCCAGGGCCACTACAAAGGAAGCAGAGAAAATTGTTTGTAAATGTTTGAATACAGGTGAACCCAGGCATCAATAACAGAACAGACTGCCAGGTTTCTTGGGTTCCTGGGCATGCCTTTCTAAGCTTGTAAGCCCTTGCAGTCCAAGATCTGCCATACAACCTTGCAGACTTATGAACTTAGTTTGGTTAATACTTAAGAATAAATAGGTTGGCTAGGTCTCTAGTTGAACTCAGAGCTACTATTTAAAGCAGAATTCTCATTAATTCATTTACTCCAAACAACATAATTCCTCTACCAATGATATTTGGGACAACCAGTGCACTTACTCCTGCAGACAGATACAGGTAGGATGCCAAACTAAAAAAAATTCTGCTTGGTGAAAATAGGACCTGAATGAACTAGGGGAGCTTGAAAGGTCATGGCTTCGGGTTAATTTGCCAATGGGATAGTGACATCAAATTCCATGCTATGGAACCCAGTGTCTCAGATACTGCTCGGGGTGGGGGCGGAGGTGCGGCACTGCAAACCTTATTCTCCTGCCTCTAATCTAATCCATGCTTCTGTATTGTTCAACAACATTCCTCCATTTGATCCACTTTTTACATTCCTCCATTTGATCCACTTTTTGTAAAGGTTTCTTGACACTCCTGATTCACTTACTCACGTGAAAACTTTCCTCTCTATAAAAGGGAAGCTATTAACTGTTCTGATGCACAATATATTTTCAAATTAACTTAATTTCAAGTCCCTGTGAATACTTCATGGGTGTTAATCTGATGGGAGGAGCTGCAAGCACTTGTTCTAAGGTCACACCTGAATTCAAAACCAAGCTGGATGAAGTTACTTGTAAAATGGTCATAAAAATGGCTGAGAAGTCTATAATTAGGATTAATCACAATAATGTTCAAGAAGCTCTTAGCATACCTGTGAGCTCTCACTCAGTCCGTAATACTAATAACTGGACTCTTACTCATTACCTCTCTCTCCTCCACTCAGCCATCCTTCACCAACCACCCGCTAAATGCACCTGCCCCACTCTGGGCCAGGAATGCAGCCCAGTGTAATTCATTACTAAAACGGAATCTTAAATTTAGCTCTTAGTTTTCTGGCTGTCAAGACCGAAAGGACCACATCAATTATCACTAAGGGGTTTGTTTGTTTGTTTGTTTTCTGTGTGCAAGTGTATTCGATCCACTAAGGCTCCACACAAAAAGATTTAAGCTCTAAAAGAATGACTAATTATGGACCTTCAGACATGTTTAGACAATTGAATGATAGCAAGAGCACAGCCTCAGTAGGTCTGTGGTTGTAACACAAATCACTCCATATCAACACTTGATGCTTCCTCATATTTCCAACACATCCTTATTTTTATATATATTATATATATACACACACTAAGTATATATATGCTAAGTAAAGTGTATATATATATATGCTAAGTATATATAAGCTAAGTGTGTGTGTATATATAATGTGTGTGTATATATATATAATGTGTGTATATATAATGTGTGTATATATAATGTGTGTGTGTATATATATATATATATTTATGAGCTAAGCATGCAGGTGGATGTGTAACACTTCCCTCTGAAAACAGAATTAGTCCTCTGGGCTGAAGTGTGAATATGCAAGCTTAGGCTAATAGAACCGTGACCCTCACCACAAATGATTTTGTTATCATTTTCAATGCAGAGCTTATGAAACGAACTCACATGACTGTGGCACGCATGCATTTATTTAGTCTGATCTTGAGTAATTCGCATTAATAAGAAAGACACAAGGCCCCATCTCACCATATGCCAGCAGTCACTTTACTGGACTCAAGATAGAATCAAAGTAATTGCTCCATAAAGCAAAGCAGTTAGTAATAACCTAAACTCCAAAAGCCCTTTAATTTTCTGATTCATATCTTTAATCAATTTGCAACATGGAGCAATTGAGTTTTCCTTCTAGTTTCCCAATTGTTTGCTCAAAAGGACTGCTCTGCTGCCTTTGACTGTCATGACATTATTGCATTTCTATTGACTTTTACGGCAATTTTTACAACATTCAAGGTGCATAAGTTACATAAGCATGTAGCACAGGAACAGTTCAGGAAGAAAGTAAGCCATAAAGAGAGTGCCCGGTTATAATGTCTGCAATTTACAGAATGAGGAAATTACAAAGAGTACTGAGCACATAGGGCTGGGCTTGACTTCGTGTCCTTCCAAGTCCCCAGGAACTTGCCCACCTGCCTCCCCAGGGCTAGAGCTGGACTCTACTGCTGGCTGTCACCTGTTCTTAGTTGGAATAGTCTTCACCATACCTCTAATACCCAGAGATCTCACGGGAAGGTGGAAACACACATAGGGCCATTTCTCATCTACAGAAGACCTTCGCTTCCTTCATCTCTTGTGCTTCAGGACCTCAGCATCTCCTACCCAACTGGCCCCCAAAGAAATCGTTCTCACATCTCTCACATTCAACCTTCCTGTCACCACTCTGAACGGTGCAAAGGGTTAAACATTCACTGCTAACCGAAAGAGTTGGAGATTACCGGAGAAAGACCTGATGATGTACTGCTGAAAAGCTAGCCATTGAATATGGAGGCCAGTTCTACCGTCATTCCTTGGGCCGTAATGATTTGCAGCTGACATCAACAGGTTTTGAGTCGACAGTCAAGACAGTTCCTTCCTAAGACATTAGCTCCAGCAGGTCTCTCTTCTCTAAGGAGCATGTCTAGTGACTTTCAACTCGTTTCAAGATATTCCTGCTCCTTGCTTCGCACCCATAAGCTGTACCCTCTCATGTTTCAAGACTAGTGCTCTGATTCTAATTATCCCAGGGAGCTAGCTGTTCCATGCACCAGTAATATTTTTTTTTTTATGTTTAGTAGTCCCCACAACTAAACACAGTTTAAACCTCTACCCTTAATTCCCCATGTATATGAAGGTTAGAGAGATTAGAGCTAAAGTCTAGAACCAGATTCCCTGGGTTTGAATCCCTATTTTACTACTTATTGCCTTCAACACTGTAGGCAAATTGTGTAACTTCTCTGTGTCTCTATTTCCTCACCTATACAATAAGAATAATAGCAGCAGCTATCTCATTCATTCAGTATATTATCAAGTACTTAGGATATGTGCCTGGCAGAGAAGGGGCTATTTAAGAACTCATTCTTAATTAAATGTTAGATTCTTTTGTGTTTCTTCTACTTTAAATAGTTCTCCTACCTTTGCTGCTAAGCAACAATCACTTCTTCAATAATTGTCATATTTCCTTCTCCACGACTTCATTCTAGCCTGTGCTACCAGTCTGTGGCATCTTTCTAACATCCGATCAAACTTCGGTTGGAGTCATTTTTACTTAGAACTTTTACTACTAGACACATGCCTCTTCCCAGAACAGCATGATTTCAGCAGCAGCAGCAGCAGCAGGGGCCCCTGCCATGGGAGCAGCAGCCTCGCTTCCCTTCCTCGTCCTCCAGGTTGGCCACCTCAAAGGTCTTCTCATGAAACACATACCACATGAGGCAGAGCTCATTTTGATCCCATTTCCTGTGATTTGGTCTTGATTCATGGCAGGGAAAGCTCAAAGTTCAAAGGAAAATCCAAATCAATGAAATCACCCAAATCCTCCCCCAATCTATTTTCACATACTCGCTGGCCTCCTTTCTGCCAGGCAAGCTGTGTTGATAGTGGTGGTGGCAGCGGTGGGATTATGGCAAGAAGATGGAAAAGGGTTGATTACCACCTACAGCTGGCTTGTGGTTTCCTCTCTGAGTTGGGTGGAGCTAGCAGAAACCAACTCAGAGATTGCAAACACAGTAAACTAGCAGCTAAAAATCCCCCAAACCAACCGCATAGCCATTGAGTTGGAACTGACCAGTGCCTGACCTTCCATTTGGTTTCTGAGGCTGTAAACTACACCAGAGGAAATTACTCATTCTTCCCCCCCCCCCAGAAGCAACTGGTGGACTTGAATTGCCAGAGAGGTGAGAACTTTGGCTTAACAGTGCAACTTCCTACAGACTAAACTAGCAGGCTCCCTAGTTCACAGTTACTAGCTTTGAAATAAAGTCCTTGGTCAATATATTAACCTATCCTCCAAGATAGGAAATATTTCTTCAGCAAGTGACCTTTTACCTTTCAAAAAGATATCCTTCACACACTTCTTACATCCTGTTGAATTGGAACCGACTCATAGCTGACCCCTCCCAACCTTGGGTATTCTGTGTGCTTTGCCAAAACCACAATTTAAAGGAATCCTTTCGTTTTCTCTCATCCTTATTAACTGGCCAACTTTCAAATATATAGGAAGCTACTAAAACTATCACGGCTTGAATCAGTCACACCTTAATCTTTAAACTGACGCTCTTGCTCTTTCACACTTTGGGAAGGTCTATAACAACAGATGTTCTCAGTGCAACATGTGTTTAGGCTTCTTGGCCACTACCACCATGAATATTAATTGTGGATTCAAGTAAAAGGAAATCATTGACAGCCTCCATTTTTTTCCTCTGTCTATCATGATGCTGGTGGTTGGTCCAACTGTGGTGTTAAGGATTTATTGTCCAAAATGGTTTCCCTGAAACTGCACTGCAATCCCTGAAGGCGTGAAGTTTGAGGCCACTAGCTGCTCCATGGGAGAAGAATGGCAATCTCCACCTTTGAGATCTACTGCCTCGGTTTCTCCCCAACCCCCATGTCAGTCCTGTTTTATAACAGTGGTATTATGTAGTATTTGTCCTTTTGTGACTGAGATATTTCACTCAGCACAATGTCCTCCAGCATCACCTATGTTGTGTAATATTTTATGAGTTCCTTGTTTTTCAATGCTACATAGTATTCCATTGTGTGACTATATCATAGTTTTTCTGTCCATTCATTTGTTCATGGGCACTTGGGTTGCTTCCATGTCTTTGCTATTCTGAATAACTTAGCAATAAACATGGGGGTGGCATCTGTTAGGGCGGCAGTTCTGATTTCTTTAGGGTACTTTCCCAGTAGAGGAATTGCTGGGTCAAATGGTATTTCTATTTTCAACTTTCTGAGAAAGCACCAGACCACCTTCCATAGTGGTTGTACCATTCCATTCCCACTAGCAGTGAATAAGCGTTCCTATCTCTCCACAGCCCTGCTAGCATTTGTTGTTTGATGCCCTGTTGAACTTTGCTATTGTTGCTGGGGTGAGATAGTATCTCATAATTGTTTTGATTTGCATTTCTCTAATAGCTAGCCATGGTGTTTTCTATTGCTTCATATGCATCTGAAAATTAGGCATTGAATAAGGAATACCGAAAAAGAATCGAAATCTTTGAATTACTGTACTGGCAGAGAATACGGAATATGCTATAAGCTGGCAGAAGAACAAACAAATTTATCTTGAAAGACGTCCATAGGAAAAGATTAAAGAAAGGACTATATATAATGAATATATGATTTGGCTTTATACACACAACAGCCCAGAGTAAGAGGTATATCACTGCAAAGAGGACTGAGGGGTTGGGGTTCAGGTAGGTAATTGTGCAACAGTGAATGAATATTAAAGAAAAACATACAGGAAAGTGAACTGGGGAAGGGGGATGGGAAGGCAAGGGGGTAAAATGTGAAATAATGAAAGAATGAAAATCTAACTTCTTTGTAAATGTTTGTCAAAATCACAATAAAAAAAATTTTTTTAATGGTTTAATCAGAATGTTCTTTGGAAACAAGGATTGCAAGATTTTATCTCATTCATCCTGAGGTTTCCAGGAGTGGCCCTTTCTTGAAAAAAGATACCATGCTTGGAAAAGTAGAGAGTCAAGGAAAGAGAGGAAGACCCTCAAGGAGACAGACTGACACTATCATTGCAACAATGAGAATGAGCAGAACAGAACTTGTAAGGATGGTGGTGCAGGATCGAGTGAGGTTTTGCTCTGTTGTCACTATTAGTTGGAATAAACTTGATGACACCCAACAACAACAATCTACTTCTGTAATTCTGTAGCATAATTAAAAAATATGCATACAACTCTACAAATATATTCAATTACAGCTTTCTAAAATAAAATAATTTGAAATCAGTTTGCCATTTTTTTGCATTTAAAGGTATATACACCATGGGTATAATTTCCAACTTCTATTTGTATCCACCTCACTTCTTCATTTAATGAGTACACAGTAACTCATTACATCAGTGTACCAAAATATATTTGGGTATTCTAGTATTAATGTTAATCTCTCTTTTTTTCCTCTAAAAACCATCCTGGGATGAAAAATATTTTCTTCTGTATTTTATGTGCTGAGTTTACTAAATTTTAGAGTCACTGAGTCAAGAAGTACAAGCATTTGTAGTCAACGATACCTCAAATTCTTCACCTTTCTAATGTTGCTCCTACATGCTGACTTCTCTGAGATTACTAAAATCCTGACTGTTCTTTGAATGGATCATGCCCTTCCAGAGGTCCTTCTTGCCTTATAAGTCTTTATATTCACTCTTCTCCACACTCAGATCCAGGGCAGTAATGTGCACATAGCAAATGCTCAACAAAATCCTGATGTAAGAATGAATGAATGGGCATGCAGGAAACTTAACATAGCAATGCGACTACCCAGATTATAATTATTTGCCATCCAGACAACATATTTAATTCTGGGATTTTCTCTGTGGCTTTCAGGAAGTTACTGGGCTTTTAAATGTGTTTGTTTCCTCAGTTTCCCATTCATCCAGTAAGTCTGGAGATGTTGGCTTGTCTCCCAGGAGATCCTGGGTGGAATCTAGTATTTCAAAGTGCTTAATGGTGTTGCTCAGTAAATAAAAGATGTCATTAATATGCATGAAGCTATTTCATCAAGAGGCCAACAGAGCAAATTTAAAAGCTATCTTCAAGGGAAAAGAACTAAACTGCCATTATCATGCATACTAATAGCCACAATGGAAGTTCGCCTGAGCCAAGACAATGCTCTTCATGGGGCCCTTCAGAGGCTGATAAAACTTGAAGAAGTTCCTGGACTAACTACCAGCCTTTCAGGGAAGGATCTGAAGAAGGAGAATCAGCTTTTATCTCCAGAGATTCCCACAAACAGGACAGATGCTCCAGCCAGTGAATGCTGCAGTGTTCCAGAGCTGTGCTTAAGAGTCCTAAGATGATGCAGTTAATGATTTCTGAGAACTATGCCTGGTAATATAAAAAATTAGATGTGAAACAGCCAATGCATAGACAGGAGGAAAGCTCAGGATGATTTATGATTTTCCACCACGCCAAGGTCACATTCCCTTCATAAACATGAGAAATGGAGAGGGTGGAGGAAGCAGAGATAGAAGAAAACAGAGCCTACTGAACCAATGGGGAGAGATGATGGAAAGAATTTAGGATCTTTGGGTCCCACCTAGTCAAATGACGTTGGGTGAATTCCCTAACCATTCTTCAACTAGAACTTACACCTCACCTATCGCTAACTAGAAACACCTTCCTGGGTTCCCAGATACTGATTTTAGCAGAGTCTGCTATCTTCTTTGGAAGATTCTCCTCTTAATTACCCAGTGGAGCGATTCTTCATTCCAACTGTCTAAAGACAGAGAATCAGGAGTCTATTGGTGTCACTAATGGCTCCGTGGTTGAGCTGCCTTTGTTTCTGTTGTTGGCTTCAGGGTGTTGCTGTTGAAAACATTCCCACTGCAGAAATGATGCCTTTCTGGTCCAGATCTTATGGCAGGTCACAGAGGGGCCCCTTATTTGTATAACCTTTTAGTTCAAGTTCTGGTTGGCTGCATTCACAGGCCCAATTCCCAAGCACAACTTCTAGGCTTTCACCGGAAACTCCCAGGTCTGGGGTTGAATGAGGCCGGTAGTCCAAATACTTAAAGTTCTTTCCCACCAACAAATGTCAATTAACCCATTTTAAGCTATCATGAAAGTTCTAAAAACATTGCCTTTCAAATAAGGATGCTTAAAATCTGAATCTCTTTTATTTTCAAGAGAACTCCTTGAGACCTGGACTTGTCTAGTCATCCTTTCTCCAGGTTGGCTATGGAAAGGTAACAAGGGATTATGCTACCTTTGTCTCATTCAGAGGGATTCTGCCCATTTGCTAAAGGGAAAGGAAAAAGAAATGAAACACAAAATGATTTTCTGTCTCCACTAAGACAAAAATAAAAAAAAAAAATAGCTGACACTTTTAAAAAAAATTCTCTTTACAGGTAGGAAATTTGCAAGATGGGATTTACTTGTGCATGTCTACTGGGATACTTTGAGGGTGAATGAGTGAGGGATAAGATTAAAAATAAGCTATTGGGGGGGGGGAGCTAACCATCACTGTGGTGTTGCTGTTGTTAAGTGCCCTTGAGTCGAGTATAACTCACAGGGACTCTGAACAAAAAAGAAAAATAACATACAAATAATTTTTTTTCATAGCATGGCTTTTAAAGCTTGATTTTAGACACCTAGACTAGAGGTCTAGCCAGGTAGAGTTCTTAAAAAGATCCACTGCCATCCAGTTAAATCAACTCAGAGAAACATCATAGAACAGAGTAGATTCTCCCCACCCTGTGTTCACCTCATTGCCATTGGGACCTGTCATTAAATGTCTAGCTAGTGGTGATCTCTTTCTCCAGAACTCTAATGTACCAATTGTTGGAATCCCCACCATAACTTAATTTTTCTTTCCTGACTGTATGCTTCTTTCTCCAACTAGACATCTGGGATTGAAGATCAGTTTTCCCATTCCTCTCACTCTTAGTAATGTCTAGCAGCATCTGACCAAACAGCATACGACCAAGAATATATTTAAAATATCTTCACAACTCAAAATCATTGCCATTGAATCAGTTCCGATTCATAGTCACCCTCCTTTGGATTTCTGAGTCTGTCCATTTGAATGGAAAGAAAATGTTTCTCTTGTTCCAATGGAGTCACTGGTGGACTCGAACCATTGGAGATGTGCAGTCTTTTGGTAAGCCGTGCAATGTGCTATGGAGTATGCCACCAGAGCTAACTATATATATATAGTCTCTCAAGTTATAGAATTGAGTTGAGAAAGTCTATCTATACCCCTCAAAATTCAATGCTGTTAAGTCCTTCATTCTGAAGTATAGTGACCCTACAAGATAAAGTAGAATCTCCTCATGGGTTTACAAGGCTGTAAATACTTACAAAATAAGATTGGGACATCTTTCTCCCATGGAGTGGTTGGTATACTTGAACTATTAATCTTTTAGGTAGAAAATACTTAACAATTATGCCTTCAGGGCCCCTTAGCTCAACTACCATGTTGCTGTTATTATGTGCTGTCAAGTGGCTTGTGACTCATAGGACCCTATGGACAACAGCTCTGAACCCTGCTCTATCTTGAACCAACATCATTGTCTCTGACATGCCTACTCCCTTTACCCCAGTCACTGAGTCAATACATCTCATTTAAGGTCTTCCTCTCTTGCGCTGTCCCTCCACCCTTCCAAGCATGAGGACCTCTCTAAGGAGTGGTCCCTCCTTGCAACATGCCCAAAGTATGTTAGACGGAGCTTCAGAATCCTTGCCTCCAAGGAGCAGCCTGATTTCATCCTCTCTAGGACGACCCTTTTGCTTTCCTAGCAGTGCACGGTATGTTCAGTACTCTTCTCCAGCACCACAGCTCAAAGGCATCAGTTCTCCTTCTATCATCCTTAGTCATTCATTGACCAGCTTTTCTGAGGCATTGCCACTACCATAGTCAGAGACAAAAGGCAGGCTTTCAGGATGTGTTGATATTTATAGAGTAGGAGAGGTTGCCTTACCCAGCCACTCCTGAGGAAGCCAGTCCTCATTCATTTGAAGGAATGAGACCCTTCAAAGGTAATATAAGGCAATGGTCTTTGGTGGACCAGTCTCCAGATCCTCAGCTCAGAACTATCTGTAATTCCACTCAGCTTCTTTGGAAATCTGACAGGTCTAAGTGGATGAAAGAATTTAATAATCACTGGTTAATTTTTCCTAATTTCTCAAACAAGGAACATAATTGACTCCAGCCAAAGGTATAATGTGAAGAAATTACCTCTGATAATGCCTGGGAGACCATAAGCAGTCTAGATAATGAATAGCTCAAGTGGCTTTTCTTTATCTAACATTAAGCCTGAATTCTTCTAATGACCTAATTTCTCATGTTTCTGACACATGTAACACTAAAGTCCCCTTAACTCAAAGAAATCTAGAGTCCAGTGTATGGAGCAAAAGGCAATTCGATTTCTCTGCATAAAGATCCTGAGACAACTGACAATGGCTCTTAGGTGGGAACAGTAGGGGGCGTGGGGAACAGAGAGCACTTAAGAAGGAATTAACACACACAGAGGTAAGCTTGTGAGGCAATGAAACTAAGAGGATCCTAATAAATCAACCCAGTAAGTAAAAGGGAAATATGAACTGGATAGAAGGGCCTAATCACAAGCTAACTTCGTCTTTCTTTAAAATTTTCTTCATAGACATTTTTCATGATGAAGACGAGGGAACCGTCTTCAGAAGTGTAAAACAGGGAAAAGATAAATTCTGGATTTGTACTTAATTTCGCTACAGTTCAAGCCTTAGTTGGATTTTCAATCTACTCTCTCACTAGCTTTTCAAACTTTGACCCATATATGACTCTTAGCCTCATTCCTATTTTCCTGGCCAGTATCTCCTCTCTTATTAGTCTCTATCTAGATCTCATCTTGGCTATGGAACAGTTGGCAAAAGTATTCTGTCCTTCCAACATAGAAACTCTGTCTCCCATATTTGGACATGTTGTCAGAAATGACCAGTCCTTGGAAAAAGACATTGCATTTACAAAGGGGGAGGGTCAGATAAAGAGAGGAAGACTTTCATCAAGATGGAAGAACACTGTGACTATAGCAACGGGCTTGAACATATGAGATGGCTGGGATAGCACAGGAGAGGGCAAGGTTCAGATCTGTTGTTTATAAGGTTACTGTGAGTTGTAGTTGATCCAATAACATCTAACAACAACAAAAACTGTGCAGACTGTTTTTCCCAGTCTTCTTTCCAAACAAGGGAAGTCATGTGAGTCCTTTCTCATGGATAAAACACAGTAGGTCTGCTTTTGTTGGGGAGAAGGCGGGTGCTGGAAAGCCTAGAAGGAGACTCTGTTCACCCCAACTTTCCTCCTCCTGCCTTCAGCACAGATATGTTCTCCAGAGGTGTCCCACCTCCTCATGACAAGAAGTTGACGTACATGAGAGAAAGGGCAAGAAAACAGCCTTTATCTTATTGAGCTGTTAACGTGAACCAGCAGCTGCTGGCCTGTGGGCTCTTATTATAAGAGAAATAAAAAAAAAATCAACAACAAAAAACCCTCAACTTTTATTATTAAAGTCACCAGAAGTCAGGTGTTTGTTGGAGTTTTTTTTTTTTTTATTACTTGCAATCAAAAGTATTCTTAACAGAAATAACTACCTTTGTCAGCCTTTCATAACCAATTCAACCAGAGGCAATGTAGATAAAAGGTCACAAACTTGGATTCTGGAGCCAAACTTGGTCTTTCATCCCAGGTCAGCTAGAGCTGTGTGAGTGACTTTGATTTCTATAAGCTTCACTTTACTCACTTAAACATGAGAATTAGTAATACTATATATATTTCATACAAAAGTTGCAGAAGATAATGCCCATAAAAATACTTCAAACTTTGGCACCCATCCATTTGTCAAGTCATATTAATTTTTTTACAAGTTATTATTATTAGTGGCTGTCAAGTTGCCTTTAACTAATGACAATCTTACACGTAACGGTCCATCATCTTCAGGGTCCTCGGTACGTTTGACTCCGTAGTTTCTGCTGTTGCCTCAATCTCTCTCATTGAGAGCATCTTTCATTTTGACTGACATTCTATCTTAATAGTCACACTGTCCTTTTCTAGTTACTGGTCTTTCCTGATGGCGTGTCCAAAGTAAGCAAAGCAAGGTTCTGCCTCTGTCACTTCTGAGGAGCATTCTGGTCTCAGTTACTAGTAGAAGGGCTACTGGCATCTCTCAGCACCTACAGGTGACTACAATCTGGGATCTCTTTCGGTATTGCATGTGGGCCCTTCTTCTCTAGCTCAGTGCCTATGTTCTGACTGGGTATCATGTAGACATAATCCACAGCAATCACTCATCTTCCACCTGGTCCTGTCTCCAGTGGGGCTGTGCCTGAAGCCCGAGTTAGATTTTGCTGTCATTGTTTTCAGAGCTGACCTGGGTGTTCTTCCTACTTTATACCCAATGGCTTTGTTTAAGGGGACACTTGTAAGAGAGACAGTGGGAAGAGAGAGCTTTATTTGTCTATGTCCATCTTTCTGTTTCCCAGCTGCCGAAGGCCACTGGGCAGCCCAAGTGGCCCTGGGTGTTGCCATGGTAGTGGGCTCTAGGACTCCACAAAGACAGCCTCGTGGTCTCCCCCTTACTTCAAGGATGGGAAAAAGAAACTGTTCAAAGAGTCTCCTTTCCCCCTTGGGAACTAGGGATTATGCTGAAACTTTAATATTACTTTAAATAAATAAATTACTCCCTCGAGGCTAGATGAAAACATGCTCTTATTAAATTTTTTAAAGGGGGAAAAGAAGGAGAACAAAATCAAAGGTGCCCAAATGGATTGAAGTGGCTCCTCAGAAGCTGACATAATAGCAATTTGTATTTATATTATGCTTCTCATCAAAGGAGCATTTCACAAAGGCCTCGTTTCCCCAGAGCTGCCCCATGGAGCTCAACTTCAGTGCAGAAGTGCCCAGAGGCCTGGGGGGGGGGGGGGGGGGGGCCAGTTTCCAAAGCCTGGCCTCAGGGTTCTGACCATGGATGACCTTGGTCTCAGGACCCCAGGCTCAGAGTCTTCCTGGGAACTGAGCAGGGCTTCTGAGTTCTTACTAGTTAGTAATAAATAGAGTAGCTGCCTGGCAGGTAAGGATACATAGAGAACAGCCCATAGGAGCCTAACCAGGAGTTGTGCATCTCTGCACTAGTATACACTTCAACACACAACTACATCCACACACCTACTCAAACATGCATACACACATAAGTATATCTTCAACAAAGGAAGAACAAAGGTATCAATACTGCTCATTATATATATATAAATCTTTCATTATTCTCTGTGCTGACACAGGACAGAGTCTTGAGTTTAGTTACAGAATTTTTCAGACAAATAATAACTAGAACCTTGGAATGTGACTCTAACTTCTTTTGCCCTAGTCACTGGGAAATGGAGGCAAGTGTACAGTTCAAGCAGCACAATCCACTCGGGATTGGATTGGCCAGGCTCTCTGAGAACCCACTTCACCACTTTTTAGATGTTCTCACTTTTGACATCTTCTTGAAGATTATGTCTTGTTTCAATCCAGAATTTTTCAAAGTGTTACCAAAATAACTACTGAGAGGTAATGTCCGGTTTAGATGTGCTTGGAAAACGCTGGCTAAGAGAAATTAAGCATTTTTCTTTTAAGCTGCAACACTTCGCAGATATTTTAGGATGTTCATGTGCCGTGAGACCACATTTGTTTGCCCTCTTATGCTCTTTTCTCTGGGGAAGAACTTTCGACTTAGGCATCCAGAGGATACCAGTTTGACATCCCTAGTTACTTCAAAGCCCTTCCAAAGAAAGAAAACTTAAAAATATGACATAAAACCATTTTTTTTGTCCTTTCAAAAATCCAAGCTACTATGCTTTACCTTGAAAGTACTATTAACTGCCTCAAGGAAAGGGGTGCTTCTCATTGTTACTACATCGTGAATTGGCTTTTTTTTTTTTAAAAAAAATACCATCTTCAAATTTGAAGTAAATTATTTCATAACATAAAGAAAACAAAGTCACCAAAATACACCCAGATGTGTAAATAGAGGCCTATACCCACTAATGTTAAGTCCATTTAGACGCTGACGTCCTTGGCTTTTAACAAAGGTGAGAGTGAGTTAACGGAATTATCCGAACAGACAGAATGAAGTCTTCCTGAACACCCAGGATGCTGCTGTGCTGGCCCTCTGTTCCTGAAGTGACCAGGAGAAATCTAAGTGTCCGATGAAGGGTACTGATGCCATAGGATCTGGGCATCGGACACAGGCAATACCCTTTGGGTTTCATACTTCGCACAGACATCCTGTAGCAGTAGCTGAGGGGTTACATGAGGAAGCTGAGTATTGTAAAGACTCTCCATACAGATTCAGCTGTGAATGCCAGAACAAATCTCACAGAAAGAGATCGAGAGAGAGAAAGGGAGAGAGAGAAATAGCCATAAAGGGTTCACACCAGTACAACATTGCAGGGATCAGACCACACAAATCTCACTCAAGTGGACATTCTGGTGAGAACAGCAGTTCCCTTCCCTGTCCACAGAAGACCTTTGAGTTTTCACTGCACATGTCCAATCACCTTGGGGAGGGAACAGTCACCCTTCTTATGAAAGGAAATAGTCTTGATGGAGAATTTATATTTCCAATTCACTAAAAATATTTTTTAAATTAGTTCAAATTACACCTAAGAAACTATACTAAAATGAAAACAAAACAAAAGATTACCTTTCACTGGAAAGGTTGAATTCACCCAACCACTCCACTGGTAGAAATAAGAAGTTACAGAAAAGAAATTTATTCTTTACATATTTTTGACACATTCAACTTCATGTAGATGCATGCCTATCCCTTTCTGTGTGCTTAATACAAAAGCAAATTGTTGTCTGGTGGAAATCTGGGCAGTGTTTACCCTACATATGCTGTATATGTTTCTACACACCTAGTATATGAAGAAATGAAAGGAAGATAATGTGGATTTCATTTCTTCCAGGTTTCTTATGCTACCAAAGCCAGAATATATTGTGTATGAGACAGGAGAATACCCTAAGAGAAATCACAGAGAGAGTTCTGGAAAAATGAACTGACATGAGGGAAGTCACAGGGCTTAGTCCTTAGAATATGAATTCTGTTGGCCACAGGCACCCTTCGTTGAAGCTCTCTGTCAATAAGCTCAAGCAAATATCTATCTGGACCAATAAAGTCTCACAAAGTAATAAGCAAAGTTTTCAATTTTAAGAAATGTCTGAACATCTCTCTCTTATAGAGGAAAAAAGCCTGGGCATTCTCATAAATGGATATTTCCCTTGGGGCACCAATATCCTCTCCAAGGTCAACCTTGAGTTTTCCTTAAGACTTAGAGAAGCAATGTTCACAAGTATGTCACTCATTTCTTCCCCCATTCCTGTCTCCTTACCTTAAAGTTCATTTTGCTGTAAGAGTCACTGAATAATTGAACAACCATATTTTTTTTCCCTGATAAGGGCTCTTTGAGTGTGTGTGTGTGTGTGTGAGAGAGAGAGAGAAACTAGGAAAAGACTGAGACGAAGCAGAAGAAGTCTTAAAAGTTGGCAACCAGACCAAGGAAGTCTTAATGAGAAAGTGAACTGGCTGACTGGCTCTTCCTTCATGCGTATGGTGAGGCAAGGAAGGCTATTAACAATGGAACTCTGCAAAAAAGCACTGTGGAAAGCAGGTGAATATTGATTCTCAGTTTTAAGCTCATAAATAATGAATAAGGCAATTGTGGTTTAAAGACACAGGCATTATTCCCTCCCCATGCCCCACCTCCCTCACATGGTATTCAGAACTTTGCAGTATTCAACATCCCATAAAAAGATTCTTCTCATTCTTTATGCAGCCACTCAAATTTCAACTAATTATTATAGTCTTCCTTGGTCAGCCCAGCCTTCACCAATCATTTCCTTCTCCGGACTCTAAGACTATTTATTTCCTGTAGCACTCACTGGGCATATACTGTTAAATATCTTTTTGGTGGTGTTGTTTTTTAAAGGGGGGGGAAGCCCACCACAATAAAACAGATACCCTCCAATAGATAATACCACTCTCTATGGTAGGGATCACTTTAAATTCCTCTTATTATCCCTAGTACATAGCAATAGAGCCCGGGACAGAGCTTATAGTGTTCAATAAATGTTTGTTCTTAACGATAATATGTTGTAGATACATCTGAAATATAACACGGATAAACACAATGTAGGAAAAGTGCAAATCATCATCTAACAAACATGCAAGCCAAGAAATCAATACAAGGAAGCTGTCTGAGCATCAAGTGAAAGACAAAGTAATACCCTCCTCCCACCCCAATAGCCAACATAGTGATGGATTATGCGACATAAAATTATCGATAAACAGCAATGTAGTCACAGTGATTTCTAAGGAGGAGCAAGTTCTATCAGGTTCCAAATACAGCAACAGCACAAAGGCAGAGGGAGAATTACACATGAGGAAACAGATCCATTTGGCTGAGGAAGTACAAGGCAGCCAGGAAGGAACTTCAAGCGTAAGGAAAGGTTGGTGCTTCCATTTCATCCTTCTCTAGCTCCCCATCTGGACACAGAAATGCTGATTTCCCAAACGATAGAACTCATGCACGTCATTTTCCCCTTAAACAAAGGGAAAGGAAGGCAGATGGGGGCATTCAACCTTTGCCAAAACAAACCCAACCCTTTCAAATGGGTTAAGTTCTCATAGTATGAGTCAGGTTGAGTAAATTCAGAAAATTCTCACTGAGGAACACAAAGCGGGTAGGGCAATCCACTTACCTCTGGTCTCAATTCCTGTCTTCTTCCATAAAGGTTTGACTTAATAGCTCAGAAGCAGAAAGCTCGGTTCCAGCAATTGACTGCATTTTGCTTTTATCTCTACTCACACTCTTATTTTCACCCTAGTTATTGAGGACTCTTAAAGCACTTTGCCATTTTCTTAAAGCTGCAGCTAATATACTCAGTACTAGCACTGATCTAATTGGTATTAACCAGTAAAAAAGATCAGTTGGAGGAATCCAAATGTCCCAGACTCTGGGCAGAGTTCTGGAACAGAGATCAATGAATGGAGACCACAGGGTAAATAGCGCCTTTCTACCAAGGTCTTCTTGGTATTAATATACGGGCAACATGGATAGGATAGTTAAATACTCGCTTCAGTGATACACTGATAATGATTGACTGATTTTTAATAGTGTTTGCTGGTTATTTGTTCCAACTATCAAATTAATAAGAATTGAATCAATGAATTTCACTTTTAACAACTCCCTACCATGTTTCTCACTTACCTTTTAAGTTTTGAATGGGATGATGAACTTGCAAAATTAATTTTCTATATAGATACAGTCTTATGGCTTGATCTTCCTCCACTGTTATTAATCCTTTTAACGTACAAAATCCACTAGCTGAAGGAAATGTGGATTGAATTCTTCAAGTTAATCAATATGTCGCAGTAATTATTTCTATAACCAGCTTGGCTCTCTTCCTAGTCAAAGTAAAACCAAATCTATCTTTTCTCTTTGAAACAATCAGTATCTTTTTGTGGACCAATAGACTCTTGAAATTAAGTATTGCCGAAGTTAGTAAATGCAAGGTGCCTTCATTACAGAGTGATGATCCTTTTACACCCCAAAGATATGGACTTGGAAATAATTCAAAGTACTCACAATTTTTCACTGTCTGTCAGATCGTAGTGTTTGGAGACTCTGATCTGCAGGTAGAAGAGGAAATATTTCTGTGAGATATACTAATATCCAGGAACATCCAGAAAGAACATTTGTCTAGACCCAGCTAGGAATGCAATGGAGCTCATTCAGAGGAATATATCTAAGAATGAGGGAACCAGGCCATAAAACAGTATATTGGGGCAACGGCTGGGATCTTCACAAGTAAGCACCATGGGGCAGAGGCTCACTGGATGATGCCCAGATGTACCTGTTGGGTTTGTTATCATATTAGACTAGAGAGAGAGAGGGCCGGTTTTCACCTCCATGGGCAAAGTCCTACACTGAAGCTCATGCTACTATGTGCGTGTGTATGTTAAAATTATACAGATATGGACTGATAAAGGCGTAGATATTAACTAAAGCCATTTTCACTATACATGAAAAAAATCACATTAGATTAAGAGGACTAACTTCTTTTGTCTGCTATGTTTCAGGCCTTTTCACTTGCCTTCTCACTTAACCTTCACAATTACTGTGTAAATTAATTATCGTTAACCCTGTATAAAAAGGAAATATGATGAACTTCACATAGGTTAATGACTTCCCCAGGGTCACACAGCTGGAAAATTACTGGGCTTCAATATGACCAAAAAAAAAAGGCAGTGTAGTGGATTCATTTTAGTTTCTAACTATATACAAATTAACTCAAGGGAGTACGTATATTTGGAAGAATATGGTTTGAGGTATATTTTCATAGGTCATATCCAAATCCCTCATTTAAAATGATAATAGTATAAACATAAAAACTTGATCTACATTTGACTGCATATAAAGTTAAATAAATAATAACATAAATAAATGTAAAGTTAAGTAAAGCATTTCATTTTCTCTTTTCCCCTCAAAATCATTACAAAAAAATTCCATCATAGAAAAACCTGTAAAAATGAAGTACAACATATGGTTCAATTAAAATCACCATTTAAAATATTATTAAGCTTAAAGTGGACCTATTTAGTCCATTTTGTTGTTGTTGTTGTTGTTGTTTACCATCAAGTTGAAACCAATCCATAACTGACCCTCCAGCAGGTTTTCAGAAGGAGTTAATCGTTTGGGAAGAGATTGCCCATTCTTCTCCCACAGAGCAGCTGGTAGATTCGAACTGTATGACTTCGAGATTGCAAAGGAACTTCTTGCCACTGGGCCACCAGAGCTCCCTATTTAGTTCATGTGTATGCATAACTGAGTCATTCACTATTTGTCACAGATTGCATTGAGGTAACAATAGGAATTCATTTAATTTACTATTTTGTTGAAAGGGATCTCTGGTGGCTTAGTGGTAAGGAGTTGTGCTGCCAACCCAAAGGTACCTAGTTCAAACTCACTAACTTCTCTATAGGAGAAAAACGGAAAATCCACACTGCCCTCCCCTATGCTACTCACTGCCTCTGAAAACCCACTTGAGGATCAGCTATGAGTTGGTTCTCACTTGAAGGTACTTCACAACAACGCAACATGGTGTTGGAGGAAAAGTGGTGCCCATTGACACTCTTAGAGTACATTTTAGCTCAACCCACTCAACCACTGTTTATTTTCATTGAAGACAAACTAGCCTTTGAGTTTTGGCCACCTTTTTTTTCCTTGTCAAGAAAGTGTATTGTTTTGTAAATTGTGTTCTTTGAGAAACAGATTAAAGTAGCATATAAGACATCTTCAGCTCAGCCTGGCAAGCGGTAAATAATGTCCTCAGTGTGGGGGGTGGGTGAGCGGCATGTAAAAACAGGCTGCTTCTTGGAGGCAAGGACTTTTTTTCCCCCAGACCATCAAAAAGACAAAATCTTTATAAACATCTATGCACCTAATAACAAAGCTTCAAAACAAGATAGATAACCTAGTAATTATCAGAGACATCAATATATCACTTTCAATAAAAGATAGAACAACTAGGCAGAATATTAACAAGAAACAAAAGGCTTAAGCTATATAATAAATTAGGCATCTGTAGAAAAATTTACCCAATAATAGAATACATAACTTAAGTACATAAGAAATGCTGTCTATGATAGACTGTGTATAGAGCATAAAACTATAAACTGCCATACTTTGGGCATGTTGCCAGGAGGGACCTGTCCTTGGAGAATGACATCATGCTTGGAAGGCTATCAGGTCAGCACAAGAGAGGAAGACTCTGGAAGAGATGGACTGACTGCGGTAATGGGGGTAGGTGTGTCTGAGCCAACGAAAATGGATCAAGACAGAGCAGG
Source organism: Elephantulus edwardii (assembly GCF_000299155.1). NCBI lineage: Eukaryota > Metazoa > Chordata > Mammalia > Macroscelidea > Macroscelididae > Elephantulus > Elephantulus edwardii. The sequence continues at coordinate 14,381,601 of NW_006399826.1, read as the reverse complement.
GTTTGGAGCTGTTGTCCATATGGTTGCAATGAGTGGCAAGCAACTCAACAGCACATAACAACAGCAACCTGATGTTGAGCAGACTGCAACTCACAGTTTCCCTCTGAACAGTAGACTGGAATTTTGCTCTATCCTGAGCCATCTTTATAATCTCCAAATAAGCTGGAGTCTGTTATTATAATCATTATCACGAGCTCCCACCAGGGAGCTCTGGTGGCCTACTGGCAAGAAGCTATGCTGCAATAATCCCAAAGGTATGGGGTTCGAATCCACCAGGGCAATCTCTTCCCCTGCTATGAAAACCCACTCGAGGGTCAGCTATGGGTCACTTCTGACTGGATGGTACACAACAACAACACTGTCAGTCCATCTTGTTGGGAAGGAAGCAGAGGAAGGGAGGCGAAAGGAAAAGGTGGAGATTCTCAAGGAAGAAATAAAAGGTAAAAAGAAAGATGATGGCAAGGTGGGGTTGTGGAGAGAAAGAAGGGATCAGAGGGACACTCTACCTGCTGATCTTCCCTGTGTTTGGCAGCCTAGTCTGTAGCTTATTGGGCTGCCAACCAAAAGGTGTAGAGTCTGGCAATTTGAATCCACCCACCTCTCTGCAAGGGAAAGATGAACAGTCTCCTCTCATTAAGATTTACAACCTTCAAAGCCAGTTGGAAGATCACTATGGGTCAGAATTTACTCCACAGCAGTGAACTCTGCGGGTTTTCAGGTTTTTCCCCCATTTTAGGATCTGAGACTCCCCCAAAGGTCTGCAGAAACATCATCTGAAACAATATGGAATTCTAAATACCTGCCCTGTGCTCTGCAAATCCATCTATTCCACACCTTTGACTCTGTGCATTTTTCTTTGTTAAGATTAGTTAGTTTTTCTGTAGGTTGAAGAAAAATGTGCTGAGGACAGAGCCCCTGGCTGAGACTGCTGGGCTGAGAAGGGAAAAAGGCAAACGGCATTCCATCAAGCGGTGCTTTGGACACTTGGAAAATACACTGTTCACAAATTGACTGTTGGCAGCACAATAAAGTTTCACTCTGCCCCAACCAGATGGAAGTTGTGGAAGCTCTTTCTAGAAAATTCAGAGCAAAAGAGAGAGAAGGAGAGATAGAGACACAGATGGAGGGGGGGAGAGAGAGAGAGACACTGAAGTCTCCTGGGGTTGCCCATTGCCACTGAGTAAGTGGCACAATTCTGAAAGGAGAGAACATAACCGGCCGAGGGAGGGAGAAAAGGAAAATTACTCTTCTAGCCTTTGAAAGTAAAATTCCACTTAGTAAGTTTCTTAAATGTGTTTTTGCCATCATTGACCTCATTCTGTGTTTCTTTTATTTGTAGTTGGGAACTGCTTTGATAATAAGAATAATACTAGGAGCAATAAAGGCTAATATTTATTCAGCATACTGTATGTTGATTGCTATTTTCCATGTCAGCCAAACTTAACCTTCATCATCACATGGTATCCTTTAAGGGAATTCTGGTGGTTTAGTGGTAGGGAGTTGTGTTATCAGCCCAAAGGTACTCAGTTTGAATCCACCAGTGGCTCTGAGAAAGACGGGCAATCTCCTCCCATGTGAAAACCTAGTAGAGGGTCAGCTGTGAGTTGGTTCCAACTCAATGGTATACAACAAAAACAATGTCCTTTATGGTGCTTAATAAATATCCTTTATATCACTTTATACTTCATATAATTCTATAAAGTAGTTGTATTACAGAGGAGAAATAAGAGACTGAGACAATGTAAGTAATTTGACAAAAGTCATACAAAAAGTCAGACAAAAGTGGGTGTCAGAATTAAAACTCAAAGATCTAAAGCCTGCATCAATAGTCTGTAGTTTACCATTTATGTAAGTCTACAAAATGCCTACCTTGTGCCTGACAAATGATGTAACAGTAATGTTCTGTTTTGCTTTCTTAAGGGTGTTAGTGACCTTGGATTGTTAACACCTTTCCAAAAAATCTGTTTTAATAGGCCCATAAATTGGGAGAAAGTCACGTGAGGGATTGTGAGTGATATTAACGTTTAGCAGGAGACCAAAGTTCTTTCTCATGGATGCTCATTCTTTCCAGGATGTTACTGTTTTGGAGGTCTTAGCTGTTACTGTAAAAGCCTAGCATCTTTCCCTGGGATCTGGAAGTCACGTTTGAAAGGGGAACAATTGGTGGGTATCTTTATGGATATTTGGAGAAGTAAAAAAATGTGGTCTACCAAGTATTTGTCAGTTGCTACACAGGTTTCAGCAGGTTCAAGATTAATAGAGATGAGAAAGACAGACCTCGTGATCTTCCGTCAACATTTAGCCAGAACCTGTCTGGTTCACAACAGGATATTGTCCGAATACATATTCACATGTAATTCTGAAAGGTGAGCCCCCCGGCATGGGAAGCACTACACAATGACCATGACAATGGACTCAGATGAGATGATCATGAAGAAGGTGCAGCATCTTTTTGTAACATTTTGTTATGTTATACATGGAACAACATGGATAGCATGAATAGGGGTCAATTTGGGCAACAAAACTCCCCCAAAAATGTGGTGATAGGGAGGAAGATGTCTCACTGTATCCCCCCCCCACCAATATTAATTATCCTGAAACTTGTTAAATAATCATGTAGCATACAGTATACACAGATTTGGGTTTTCTTTTAAAAGGATAACATTCCAAAATTTGACCTATTTTCCACCAGATAATCCCCTGGATGTTTAAAGGGCTCTGGCAAGTCAGTCTGTAAGCACTGGAGATGGTGGCCACCAAGATGTTATTGCCTAAGTAGGAGAAGGTACAGCTGTATCAACAATTTCTCCATAGTTTCCTTTTATCTTCTCCCCAAATTAAAGTAGCAAAGTGAATGAGGAAATCAACATCCTTTGCAGTCTCGTCACCCCCAAAATCTAGTCACTAGGACCTAGACTTTTGTCTCTTAGACAACAATTTTTTTAGATTTTTAATTT
>NW_006399826.1:14377614-14378388 GCF_000299155.1 Elephantulus edwardii | reverse complement strand
CTCATCTGGGTCTGTTGCGTGACAGAAAAAACTGGATAACAATAATTTTTTGATTCACTGCAATTCCGCAAACTATTTTTCTGAAAATAAAAAGCCCAACAACAACAACAAAAGAGGGGATACCAAGTAGCCAAGTATGTTTGGTAAGTGGCCATGCAGCATATTAAAAGATCTTGTAAATTCTGTTACAATTTTTTAAAGTAGGTTTACGCATAATTTTCAATGCATTTTGGCCATAGTGTTGCACACCTGTCTATATCCAGAGGCATTATTTGTCCTCACGGTTTATTCTGGGATCTGCATAGCAAAGAGACTGAGAACCAGTTGTGGAAATGTTCCTTACTATTAATAATCACAGTAATGCTGAGAGTATGTCTCTGTCTCTTTCGCTCCCCCCTCCCTTCTTCCCTTCCTTCCCCCTCCCTCTCCTTTTCCCTCTCCCCACCCTCTTCTCCCTCTACTCCCTATTTCTCTCTCTTCTTGGCATTACTATGCTTATATGGTCTCACTACCTAACACTGCCATGTCATTGCATCAGTTTCTTCCAATCTCCAACTTTTCCTGTCTGATTGATTTTCCACATTCCAACTAGATTTGCTGTGTTTAAACACAATGTCACATTACTGAGATGATACAGATGGTTCATCTGCTTGACTGCCAACTGAAAGGTTGGATGTTTGAGTCTACCTAGAGGGGTCTTAGAAGAAAGACATGGAAGTCTGCTTCTTTTTTTTTTGGTGCCAAATTCAGTGGCCACTTTTATTTATTTATTTA
>NW_006399826.1:14362760-14377433 GCF_000299155.1 Elephantulus edwardii | reverse complement strand
AACCCTCATTGCATACTCCTACGATAAAAATAATGCCCTAAAATATAATACTTTTAGACTATTCTCTCCCCCATAGACTTCAATGCCGTAAACATATGAAGTCTGCTTCTTAAAAACCAGTCCTTGGAAAATGTATGGAGTATAATCTACTTTGAAACAAAAGGGGCCATATAAGTTGGTGTCTACTTAACAGCAATTGGTTTTACTAGTTAAATAGACTTTCATCACACACTTTTCCTACTTGATCATCTGTGATACTCTCTTAAGGGGTGAATATTGCCCCCCAAAATATAAGCTGTACATCCCAACACCCATATCTTTGAGTGCAATTCCATTTGGGAGTAGCATTTTCTTTGTTAATGGGCCGTATCTATGTAAGGCATGTATTAAGGCAGTTAAAATTGCAGATACGGTTCAGAAGGAAGGAAGGATACATAGGCTAAGACAGATACTAAACCACATGAAGATTACCAGAGTGAAGGAACAGAGCTAAAAAGGTACAACCACCTTCTTACAGAGAACGCTCAGAAAGAAAACCTTGCCCTAGAGCCAGCACCCTAAATTTGAATTTTAAACCTCTTAAATTGTATGTTAGGAGCTATGGTGGCTTAGGGATAAAGAATTGTACTATAAACACAAAAGTAATTGGTTCAAATCCACCAGCTGCTCCATGGGAGAAAGATAGGCAATCTCCTTCTGTACAATTTTTGCCTCTGAAAACCTGCTGGAGGGTCAGCTATGAGTCAGTTCTAACTCAATGCTCCCCCCACCACACACACAATGTATATAGGACCATAGCAGTGTAGTGAGCTACATGTTTTGCTGAAACCAAAAGGTCATTGATTTGATTCCATCAGGAAGTCTATGGGGAAAAAATGCACAATCTTCTCCCGCAGAGATTTGTATCCTTTAAAACATGAAGGAGGGTCACCATGAATCAGCATTGACTTAATGAAAGTGGGTCTTTTTGCTTAAATTGTAAGAAAATTCATTTTTTGTTTATTGCAGCCACCCTTCTTTGTAGCATTTCTGTGACAGCTACACTCAGGGACTAAGCCAGCACTTGTTCTTAGTATGAAATCTGGTTCATCAGGCTGGAGAGCCTTGCTCTCTCCTCTCACTCCATGTCATTTTTCACCACTTCTCAAAATGAGCTCCTCACTTTAATTCCCAGGGTTCAGATTCTGATCTCTCTGCGGCGTGCAGGCTGTTCCATTCCCCAGGGCTTTGCCTTCTTTCTTCATCCCTCTGTTTCCATGTGCTCAGATGAATTTCTAACTATGTAATAGTTTCCTTTCAGAGCAGAGACTGGAACCAAGTCTATGCTGTTTCCACCACGGACACAGATTCCTCCTTACACTACTCTCACCCCATCTAACATCTCTTCAAATTGAATGTCTACGAGGCTCACTTTTGATAATTACCAACTCATGTGTTTTTATTTTTTAACTTTAATTATGGTAAGCTGTATTATTAGAGAGGTTAGATATAAGTAAAAGTAATTTATAATTTGGGAGCTCTGGTGGCTTAGTGGCAAAAAGCTGTGCTGGAATTCCAAAGGCACATGGTTTGAGGCCACCAGCCAGCCACTCTGCAAGAGAAGGATGTGCAATCTCCTCCCGTGCAATCAACTGCTTCTGAAAACCTGCTGGAGGGTCAGCTATGGGTCGGTTCAGACTCTACAGTACACAACAACAACAATATACAATTTAGCTTTGTGTTTAATCTTTTCCCCTAGACGTCCTAGATCCTCAGTTAATCTGTATGCTGAGCAAATCATCCAAAAAACTGGATTATGTGAAGAAGGCTGTGGCATCAGGATTGGAGGAAGACTCACCAACAACTTGAGAAATTCAAACGGTGTAACTTTCTTAAGGCAAAGAGGATTTTATGATAAAGATTAACAATAGTCTTCAATATGAATTACACTTCAACAATAAGAAAGCACAAATATTCACACGTGGAGCAACAAGCAACATCACAACAAAGAGAAAAGATTAAATTGTGGAATGTTTAACTTTATTAGCATCCGTAATCAACACATATAGAAGTCCCACTCAAGAAACAGAATAACACATTGCATTGGAAAAATCTGGAGCCAAGAATCAATTTAAAGACTTACAAAATAAGGATATCATTTAAAAGATTTAGGTGGCTCTGACCTAAGCTATGGTATTTTCAGTTGCTTCATAAGCATGTGAAAGTTGGAAAAGGAATAGGGAATAGCAAAGAAGAACTGATATCTTTGAATTGTTGTGTTGTGGGAAAATAGTTAATATACCATGGACTGCCAAAAGAACAAGCAAATCTCTCTTAGAAGAAGAGTGACCAGGATGCTCCTTAGACATAGGGATGCTGAAATATTATCTCATATACTTTGAGCACTTTGAGTTTCCAGGAGAAGCCAGTCCCTGGGGAAGGACATCATGTCTAGAAAAGCAGGTGGTCAGGAAAAGGGGGAAGACCCTCAAAGAGATGAACTGACACAGTGACTGAGTGCAAGCAAAGCAGAGATGGTGAGGATGCAGCATCGCGCAGAGTTTCGTTTTGTTGTACATGGGGTCAGTGAGCCAAAGATGATTCCATGTCCTAACAGTAGACTTTCAATCCCAAGCTACTGTGTCGGCTATAAGAGAACTTTAGGTGCCCACAAATCCATGTCAAGGGCACAGTCTCTCTGTGTAGCTATTTTTTAAACTTACAGAGAGGACCTCGGATCCACACGTATAAGGACAGAGATGATGAGATAGAAGGCCAGTCTACAGTCATGTGATTTAGCATTGGCAGTTTTATATATGACTCCTGGGTTACCTTGGGGAAATCCACTTTACCTCTCTGCAGAATAGTTCTTTCAGCTGTAAAATAGGAAACTTACCACTTAAACACTGGGTTGTTATGGAAATTAACTATAGTAATTGCCATAAAATGCCTTATAAATTATGAGGCTCTAAAAATGTTAGTTAACATCTCTAGCTTTTTTAAAAAGTAATAGTAAAGATGTTATTAATGGCTCTAAAATAATGTCTGTCATGAAGAGTGTAGTTGGGGTGTTAGACCCCTTGAAAATTCATTTTCTAGCCATTGCATTAGCCTCCATTGTGGGGAGGCATGGTCTCCAGTTACCTTATCTGTGGACACATGGTCTTGCAAAACATCAACAACTGTGAAACCAATATAAAAGAACCCTTTCCACAATGTGAGAAACTATGGTGGTGGAGAGACTCTGAAGAGACTGTGACACTGCTGTGAAACAATTATGGCAAGATGTAAACCAGAGGAATGTTGGAGATGGAGCCACAGGTAAAAGGTCTGTTGGATGATTGAAAGAAAAGCTGACTTGTAACTGCTCTGAGATAAAGTTTGCTAGATGACTGAGAAAACCACAGGTTTCTTACAATTTGTGCTGCTGAACTGCACATGGGCTTTCATTAATTGAGGAATTGTGACTTTCAATTAATCTGGCTTAGAACTCTTGGACTAAACCTTAACTTGTATTAATGATATTCCTTGCCTCCCCTATTCCCAGCCCATCTTCCTAATAACCCAACTGTGAGTAAAGTCTGTGAGTCAATTTGCAAAGAACATTGAACCAATGATTGATAGAATTAAGTGCAAGAGCACCTGGGGTGGTATGTATGACAGTGTAGCTAGTTGTATGATACTATGGATATAATTGATGGGCAAAGTTCCCATTTATGAAATGGGTAGAAGTGAGACTTGGCCACCCTCACATTGCATCTGCTCCTTATATTTTAGTTCTTCTTTTGTCTGTAGGAATGCTCCCTGCTCAGTTCCAACTCTGCTAATATTTACATAAAGCAGAAACCAACTGCTTAACAAAGCATTATCTTTATTATGTGAAGACTCCTACCTAAACCTACCTACCTAAGCACCTCAGTTAAATATTACATCTGAAGTTTTTATTTTATATTTTAATTAAGACTTTCATCTACGTACATACAAATCCATATACACATCATCGTGTTTCTTTTACTCCCTGCTTCCCTCATTCCTTACCTCTCTCTTTTCCATCCGTCCTTCATTCCTTCTTCCCTGCCTCCCTTCCTTTCTTTCATTTATCATACTTTTTTCTTCCCACCTTCCTGACTCTTTCTTTTTTCCTTTCCTCCAACCACAGATTAGACATTATCACTCCAAAAATTGGTCCATGCATACTTGGATCATTGTGAACGTATGTTACTTTGCCCCTGTCTGAGCCTATAAAGAATGCTTACCAAGCCTCATCATTTTCTCCAGGGTACAAAGATGGGCCCAGTATGTAAAATATACTGCATGCTTTTACCAGTTACATTCTGGAGCTGTCTCTATAGTTAATGCACAGTCTACCATTTAGGTTACATGATCACTGAGGGACATTCCCCTGGCCATTCCACGGCCTATAGGGGCGATACATTTTCTATGATATGATGGGAATTATTGACTCACTGGACCAGAGCACTTGAGTCCACACAATGGCTCCCTTGTTCTGCAGTGGATTGAAAAGCCAGCAGACTCCAGTTTCCTGCATATTCACAGTTCGCAGATTATTGATCTGATAATGAATCAAGTCAGCATCCTCTGGGTGTCCTTAGCTCTGTGTACCTGCCACCCACCCCCTCCCTCCGGCCCCTTCAGGAATTTCCCGAGCCAGCACCTGCACAGCAGCTGCTTATGGCACTCAAGTTCTCAGACGATTTCTGTCTTTATAATGTAATATTTTCAGCTTTCCTTAAAAACGTACAAGGTCAGGGAAAATAATACCCCCTAGGAAATAATAAGTGAATTGCCAGAGATGTGCGATTATAAACAAGAAATGTCCATAAAAATAAAACTATAGAATTTTCAAGCTGGAGGGAAATGTAATAAAATTGTTTGCAACTTATTGTGGATTAAAGGCAAGGTCCCTTTATAAATTAAGAGAGAGAGAGAGAGAGAGAGTGAATGCATTGTGTGTGAAGTACATACATGTAGAAGCATGAAGAAACTGAATTTCTTGAAGGATCATTGTTAGAGTTCATTTACTCTGATGCCCTCCTGTCACAAGGGAACAAGCAGAAACTAGAATAGATGGGAGAGGCAATTCTATCATCTAGAATTCCAGGGCTGGGAACTTGCCATTTCCTTTGCCACCTCTCAGGAGAGGGTCCTCTCTGGTAGCTAAAGCCGGTCAGCCACATGGGGCAAAACAGAACTTTATTTAATAGGCAGACAGTCATAGCTTCCTTTTATACTCCCTGGTCTATCAGAACCATTGTCTTCTAAAATTAGTGTAAAGAATAATTCTATTTTAAATGACCACCATCTTGCATAGTCAAACACACAACATACTTTGCTTTGTAATTTTTTTCAGTCCCCACCACCCTATTAAAACTCATCTTTCAATTCACGTTCTATAGGTTATTCGTGCCTAATGCAAACCAAGGCCTGTGATGGGAATTATCCTTCTCCTTTTACTCCACCCTCCCTGTTTCTTCCTGTTCTTCTTGCTCTAGAGTGGATGAGGTTCATTGAGACACACAATGAGTAAGTTCCAGATCCTCTCCACTTCAATGTAGCATCCCCGCTCCTCATGTTTCATCTTTTCACAGCTGTGAACGGTCTCTTCTCTTTAACCCCACGTGCACACTTCTCAGTCGGGAACTCTGGTGGTACAGTTCGCAGGGAGTTCCACTGCTTACCTAAGGCAGTGCCTCTCTGGAGGAGCAAACCCACTAGCAGCTCTCCAGGAGCAAGATGGGCAATCTCCTCCTCAGAATTTGTAGCTTCAGAAAACCTTTTGGAAAGTCAGCTATGAGCTGGTTCTGACTCACTGGCAGTAAGTGCTAACATGTGCACAGTTATCAGAATGGGCTTTGATCCTTCAAACTGACTTTGGCCAGAAAATCTGCAGTTAAAAGGTCTTATAGTCAGACTTTAACATTGTTTCATCCCTGCTACCAACTCCTTGCATGACTTTGGGCAAACTACTTGATCTCTTCATCCAAATCACTGAATTCGAGTTAATTGTTCCTGTGACAATAAACTGAGAAAATATATGAGTGATCAGCATGTTGACTGGCACAGAGAAACCATCCAAAAATGTCTTGCTTCTGTCAATAGCTTTCCTGAAACGACTGCTGTAAGTCTTCTCTCTAAAATATTCCATCTGACTAGGGATCTTCTTATTCTTAACACAAAAAAGACTGAACATGTTTCTAAACTCCTAGGATTGCTTTGCTTAAAGATGGGATTCTAGATTCAACACAAGCAATGATGTCTTGAGCTGCGTGTTGCACCTACTTAATCTATATTTCCCATCAAATGACACTAAACTTCACAAGTGCAATAATCTCTCTCTTTTTCCTGTGTTTAATCCCAATAACCCAACTCAACTCACCGCTATTGAGTCGGTTCTGATTCATCCTCAGAGCAACCCTCCATCATGTTCTAAAACTGTTAAGTCAAAACAAGAGACTGACCACCTTACTCCCTAGGATTTGAAGACTGCCCAGTGGATTTAACCCTAGGGATACATGTAGTCTGTAGGTTAGCAATGCAATTTGCTAAGGACTAGAGCTCTCAGCCTCTGGCGGGCCTCATTATTTTGCTCTACTCAATACATGTGGCTATCTATCTCTTTCTGTTCCTTCCGTCCCCAGATAGTGAACAGTTTACTATAAGAAAAATGTTCTGAAACTTACTGCAAGAAGTCATTAAAGACCAAACAGGTCAGGTAATGGGTAAAATAACAGTCCAGTTGGTCCTCTGCAGTTACTGGCTCAACGTTCACGCACCGTGTACTTCACATGCCATACCTACAGCTCTTCGGTCTGCTGGTTTGGGAACAGCACACATCAGCAGATAAATGATGATGTTAAGGGGATGTGCAGGTGTCCACTGAGCCTAAGATGATGCTGAGATGCTGGGGCAAAGACTACTGAGACACAGTGGTCCTCATACCCAGCCTCAAGTGGTAGCTCTCAGTTCTCACACAGTTTTCTATGACGGCAGAACCACAATTATGCCTCCACCATCCAGACCTTTGATTCAGGTGTGCAAAGCACAGTCTAAGAATCTGCTATTCAAGTCAGCTATCTCCTTTCTCAGCAACCCTTCTCCACAATTCTACTCATTGCATAACCTCTCCCTTCATCCAACACTAGTATAATTTGCTGTCGTGTGCCATCGACTCGAAATCAACACATAGCTGACCTTCTAGTGGGTTTTCAGAGGCAGCAAATCACACAGGAGGAGACTGCCCATCTTTCTCCTGCAGAGCAGCTGGTGATTAGAACAACACACCTTCAAATTGGCAGCACAACTTCTTACCACTTGGCCACCAGAGCTCCTTTCCTTCTTCTCTCATCCCTAAATTAGTCTGTTGTTGTGTGCCGTTGAGTCGAAATGAACTCAACTGACCTCCATGGGGATTTCAGAGGCAGTAAATCACATGGAAGGAGATTCCCCATTATTCTCGCAGAAAGCAGCTGGTGGATTCAACTGCCAGTACCTTTGGAATTGCAGTGCAGCTTCTTACCACTAGGGGATGGAGCCCCTTTCAGCAAGGAGAGGTGGAGTCTAAAACAGAGGTGGGTTTCTCATGAGTAATTAGGGGGGGTACCTTACAAGAGAAAGGTATTTTGGAGTTACTTTTTTCTTCCTTTTTCCCCCCACCCCAATAGACGTTTAAAAATGGAAAGCTGCTTTTTAATTAACGAAAATATGTTAGCTCACTGATATAAAATCAAGGTTTCCATGTCCAACAAAATTTCCGTTGACATCCACCAGTCACCTGAATAGAAGACACTGATTTGTTAAGCCGCTTTCAAAAGAGCAATTAGCATTTGGCTTTTTAGCCATAATAGGTCTGCAATATCTGCTTTACTCTTGAGACTGTTAGAGATCAGACGAATAAGAATGCGTGCACACCCTCATTGCCTTTAAACAACGCCTAATGTAAACTTTATACACATCATTATACCATGAACTTGAAAGTCATCATACCTCCCGCTCCCCACCAGATCAACCAAAATGTTCCATAGTCAACAAGGAGCTGAGCATGTTAGCTTTGCCACCACACTATGGGAAAGTAGAACAAATGATTAGGAAGATGAGAAGGCATCTGTTTAACAGTCATTTAGTGAGCCCAAACAGTTGACTAGATTTTGGACTTTTCTCCCATATGCTCAGATAAAGCTGTAATGCATTCTCTTGTTCTCCTGACAGGAGCCTCAAGAGGCTGATATGCATCTGTCCCAAATAAACTCGTTTGAACTCTTGGGAGATTCCTCTGGCTTTTTCATCACCACTCTGGAATAGTGTGCAAATAATGAGATGACAGCATGCCCTTTGTCTGAGTGAACGTTATTAAATATACAACAATTATCACACAGAGCATATTCTATGTGCATACAAGCCCCTTCCTATTCTCAATCCCTTTTGGAAAAAAAATATGAATTATTAACATTCATTTTCAAGCTCTGTAAAACCCACGCTCAGATCATGCCACTAAACACTTGCTGCTCTGGCGTCTACATGGGCAAGCTGGAGAATTCATGTGCTATAGTGTTTGACACACTCATTCTCTCAGGTGAAATACTGCAGGCAAAACTGCATAATTTATTAGGCTGATATCGCAAAGCTGAATAATCGGATCATCTCCTTGCACAAGGCTACATTTTATGATCATCTTTTTAACACTATAATCTAAGTTGGGTTTGGAGTTGAAATGGGTTGGCAGTGGAAAATAAACGAATGGCTTTCAATGTCAAATAACAGCTGTATCATTCTATTTTTCCATGTCACGAAAAATAACCAGACTCCCATCTATGAAGGTAATCTTATGTTAGGGATGAATAAATACTTCAGTATTTTGATAATGGAAAAACTATTTTATACAGGCACAAAGATATCTATCTATATATCCATCCATCTATTCTTAAGTTCTAAGCTTCTTGCTAATTTCCTCCCTATACATCAGAGAAATGCAATCATATGTCTGTATACCTACCTACCTACATACCTACATTCATTGCTGTTGTTATGTACCATCACGTCAAAACTTGTGGACTTTTCAGAGGCTGTAAATCACATGGAGAGATGGAAGGAGACTGCCCATCTTTCTCCCTTGAAGTAACTAGTGAATTTGAACCACCTGCTTTGGGGTTGGCAGTGCAACTCCTTGCCCACCAGAGCTCTCTTTCATATATGTATACACAGACACACATGATATACATATATGTACATATAGATGAGGGACCTTGTTGGCACACTAGTCTAAGTATGGAACTGCTAACCAAAAGATTGTCAATTAAAATTCACTGGTCACTCTGAGAAAAATGAGTGTGTCTATAAAGATTTACAGCTGTGGAAATTCTGTGGGGCACTCACTCAATGGCACTGGGTCCATATACACAAACTTGTGTGTAAGATTGCATTTTTTTTTATTTTGACAGATGGGGTGGAGGGGAAAGCAGCTTGGATATCACCATGAACAAGTAGAGATGAGAAGAATTTGCAACCATTAAAAAATAGGGAACAAAGTCAGAAAAAGAGCTGTAGCTTACCCCACGGTTCCTCCTGAGCTTTGAAGTGATGGTCGTAAGAAGAGTTGTCAGTGTTTCCAAAGGCAAAACACTGAATACGAACTTGGGGTCTTCTCAAGTGGTCAAGGCCAAGAAGACGAATGACTCAGAAGACACATGGGTGCGAGGGTGACCCTCGGCGTCCTTCTTCACTGTCTCAGCTGCTGAGAACAAAGTGAGTCTGTTATTCTGGTAGATTTGCTTTTGAAGCACCTCCCTTTGGACTGCTCTCATTAGCATCTCGTTCTCCTTCAGTGGTCCAGCGATGTTTGAGGACCGGGTGGCTTTTCCATTGGAGAATTTGCTTCTCATTAAGTAGCCAGACAACCCCTTTCATGGGCCTTAGCCAAGACCGTCGGTAGGTCACTCATCCTGAGATCACCCCAGTTCTGCTTGGCTTCCCCTCGGCCTCATTGTTTCTTCCTTATTTTTTTTCTTTACACATTGCTGAGAGGTTAAATTTTTACAAATCTTATATTCCTAAGACATTTTGTCTTTGAGCTGATAGGAGATAAGGAGGGCTTGTACACCTGGACTCCCCAGGGTGGAAAACTCCATTTGAGAAACTAATTGGCTGTCTTGAATGTTGGTGCATGAGCATACTTTATCATTAAATTTATGTGGGAGAGGCAAGTTCAAAGAAAAGGTCAAGAGAAACCCTTCCCATAAGATCTGATCCTTTTCCCTTTGAGAGAGAAACAAGGCTGGAATCAAGTTTTGTCTTGATTCTTGTTTTCAAATGAGAACAGTTTAAAACTCTGGGACCTGATTCTCAGTCTTCATCACCCTCATCCCCATCTTCCTCTTCTTCACTCTCAATATCACACACAAACAAAGACACATTTTATTCCTTTACATTTGGAAACCAGAACAACTTGTGCAGATTTGCCTGGAGCAGAAGGTGAAATTCAAGGCTCATTTGTATTTACTGTTTCCTTTGAACATCACATAATTGGTCCCTAGATTTTCCTGGAATTTTAGATTTTATTCTGAAAACCTTACATTAGCCATAACTTTATCCTGAGGATCAACTTCCTTTAAGCCTTTATATCTATGCCTTGCCTCTGGAAATGGAACTGATTTTCCAAAGGCTCAGCATGTTGTCCTTTGGGGTTTTGCTATATCTATAGCAACCACTCTGTTGGGAAACTATCCTAATACTGGCAGGGATTGAAGTCCAGGCACACCTAATAAGATACATCACCGCAATAAACATTTGAGGCTCTTTGTTTCAATCAGAAACAATAGTTTATTAATTGCTACAGAGATACTGTTCTTGGTTCGGATGAAGGAAAAAGGATTCTACAATGAAGTTCTCATATTTAAGAATTTTTCATTTGATAATTCACTACTAGGCTCCTGTTAAGAAAAACTGCGTTCACTTGTAAATTCAAGATGACATTCTCTGTGGTCTTTCCTTAATTCCTAATTTCCTCTCTAGGGACATATGCAGTCTGAAAGTTGTCCCTTTCAAAGAAATCTGACGTTTTCACTCTACTTTTGGCATTCCTGTGTGATTATTTAATCACATTGTGAACATCTAGTTACACTGAATTCAATACATTTCCTTTCAGTTCATAATCTGCTTACTAAAAGGAACCAGGGTTTCTTATAGACAAGGCTGATTCTAGCATCAAGGTAGGGAATATAACAAGATTAATCTAGAGTATTTTGTAGGTCATATAGTAAGGAAGCATCAACACACTTATATAGACAGAGAGACAGAGAAAAAGGAAGAGAGAGAAAGAGAAGGATGAGATCATGTTAAAGAAACCCTGAGACCATGCCCAGAGCTAGAACAACAATTTGAGTAATAAAATAATATTGGATTGTAACCAAAGGTGTAAAATAAATATCCATAACTTCAGATTGATACTAAAATTATAAAGTCAATGAGTGAGAATAAACAAATACCTAAAGAAGATTTTTAAATTATTTATGAAGATGTTCCAACTGCCAGAAAGTGGAGTACAATTCTTTTCTTCCTTCGGTGTGGGGATACTCACAGTGCTTTCTTTAGAAAGAGTACAGAATGGAAAGTGGGATAAGGAAAAACTTTATAATGCAAAAGGCTGGCAAATAATAAATGTAGAGAGGCATTAAAAATCAAGGAATGATATAGGGATCGGAAGGCTGAAGATAATGGTCACCAGAAAATAGCTATTTATAGACAGATAGTCTCAGCAGGGACTACAATATTTTCAAATGGAAGCATTTAGGCTTGTGACCAGGCTGTGCCTCACAGTGACTGGAACTCTCCTTCCTGTTTGCACAAAGACACTGCTAGAAACATGCTTCCTTCCCAAGGCCCATAGCCACAGTTGAGATTTTTATGTGTCTGGCACCCAGGCTATTGCAGACATACAATTGAAAATGAAATTGTCATCTTGTTTAGACAACTCCACAATAGTGTTCAAATTCTCACTCAAGAAGCAAGAATAATGGGGAAATCTCAGAAGTTTAAACATCAGCATCTTTGAGTTATGCCCCGCATAAATGAGGTTATAACTTCATTTATTAATTTAACTTTTCAAATGCTTACTAAGCTCCTATTATAACTCTAGACAATACTAAAAAATAATACTCATTGCTGTAGAGTCAGAAATGACTTACAGCTGTCCCTCTATTGGGTTTTCAGAGGTTGTTAATGGCATGGGTGGGGAGGAAGGAAAGGGTCCATCTTTCTCCTAAATGGCCTTTGATGGACTTTGAACCACCAGAGAGAGGTACCATCTTTGGGTTAGCAGCACAACTCTCTATGGACTCAAAACTCCCTGCTGTCTAATCAGAACCAAGTCACAGCTGACCCCCCAGCAATTTTCAAAGGCTGAAAATCCCAGGAGAAAAGACTGCCCACCTGGTGAGAAGAAAAGATTATCCAATCTGGTGGAATAGAACCTCCCAGCTTGGAGGTTATAAAACAATAATGACTCAGGAACCAATTAAAACTCTTAGAAATGGAAAATGCAGTATTTAAAATAGAAAGCTCAAGAGTGGTTTAAATAGCTGTTGTTGTTGTTATGTGCCGTAGAGTCGCCTGCGACTCATAGCGACCCTATGTACAACAGCCCTAAACTCTGCTCTGTCCTGTGCCAATTGCACTGTCTCTGATACTCCCATAAATAGTAGGATTGATTTTAAAAAAAAAGTAGAATATGAAAAATGAAATGAAGAAATCTCCCAGGATGTATCCAGAGTGGCAAAGTGTTGAAAATTATGAAAGATAAATTAATGGAAGTTGAGAAGCATCATGCGTTTAATAACATTTCAGGAAAGGAAAGATAACATGAATAGGGGAGAATGATTAAGAAATCATTGAACTTTTCCAGAGTCAAAGAGAAAAGAATCCAGTTAGACTCCTATTGTTTTTGCAACAGGAGAAATAAAAATAAATGCATACCTATATATTGCAAAGAGAAGAGAATAAAACCCACTAAAGGAGACAGATGACCTACAAAGAACAGCAATCTGGTTGAGAGCTCACATTTCCATTAACTAAGAATAAAACCACCAAACACCAAAACCCAACACTTCTTCAAAGTGCTGCAGGATAGTAATTGTGAACATAGAACCTTGTGCCTATAAAAGTAAGTTTCATTCGAAAACATAATAAAGAATTCAAAAAACACTGCATAGCATGCATGCATCTAAAAGACATTACACTGAGTAACAAAAGTCAATCACAAGAAGATAAACAATGTGTTAAAACTACCATTATAAAAAGCTAAAGAAAGGTTTATAGCCAGAATCATTGTTAGATGGCTATCAAGGATAGAAAAGGAGGAAGAGAGGAGTAGAAATTAGTCAACAACAGTCTTGAAAAAATGGGGTAATAATAGGCATGTTGTTTACCATTGAATCAGAACCGACCCATAGGTGACCCTCCAGTGGGTTTTCAGAGGCAGTTAACGGCTCGGGAGGAGAGTGCCCATCTTTTCCCATGGAGCAGCTGGTAGACTTAAACTAGCTGCCTTTGGGATTGTAGCAAAGCCTCTTGCCACTAGGCCACCAGCACTCCCTGATAATAGGCATAGAGCAATGGTAATTATATAAAATATAATGTATATTAATTCTTGTGTAAAACACAAAGTACATGCACAAAATATGATATATATGAATGATTATATGAAAACCAATACAAAAATTAAAAACAAAACAGAAATAATTTATATTGAGTCAGAGCTCCCTCATAGCTGACCCTCCAGCAGGTTTTCAGAGGCTGTAAATCACATGGGAAATTCCCTATGTTTTTCTCAAAATAGATAATTAGACACATACTAAGATGGTGTAGGAAAAGGCAATATACAATAAGGGAATTATCAGTGAAATATCACTGAAGAAAGGAAAGATACAAAGAATTGTAGAAAAAACTTTGAATCGGAATTTAATGGAAGAAGTGGGGAAAATACAATTACATTGTGGGTATTGGAACTAATGTCCTAGAACAAAATGTACATGAATGGTTGAATGAAAAAGGGATTTCCTTTGTAAATCTTCAATCACAATAACAAAATCACAATAACAATTTTTTAAAAATACTTTTTCAAGTAAGAGTCAAGACTGTGCTACTTGGGCCAGTTTCAATTTCTCGATTCCTAGCAATCCTGGGTATAACAAAATAAAACACTGCCTCATCCTGCACCTTTTTGAAAAAAAAAAAAAAAATTCATTTTAATGAAGATTTACAGGGACTTTGGATTTCCATTCATTTATTGTTGCACTTTTCCCCCTGCCCACCCTCTCTCCTCCCCAGTTCGTTCTTCTCTTTGAAAAGAAAAATTCTTTCATTGTTATACAATCCCTCCCTGCAAGTCCACTCCACTATGCAGCCTTTGTTCTGGACTCTTGTCATGACAATAATACCTAACCATATACGCCTCTTAAACAGTTCTCTCCATCTGTTTCAATGCAGCATACATAATTTATCCTATCTTTCTCAGTCTCCCTCCAACCCTGTTTTACAACAGTGTCACTATGCAGACTTTGTCCTTTTGTGACTGAGATATTTCACTGAGCATAGCTTTAGTTTGCTTGGCTCCATAGTCAACAGTCTTGGCACCAGCAGCCAGGAAATTAAAAGGCGCATTGCCATGGGAAAGTCTGCTGTTAG
>NW_006399826.1:14351175-14361879 GCF_000299155.1 Elephantulus edwardii | reverse complement strand
GCACCTCCCCCAATCCCACCCCAACCCCAAATATAATCCACTCTGCAACCCTCATTGTGTACGCCTACGATAAACATAATGCCCTAAAATATAATACTTTTAAACTATTCTCTCCCCCATAGACTTCAATGACTCTCTCTTTTACCAACTAGACTATGCTTCTGCAGAAACTGATTCTTCCCAAGAACAAATCCAAAGTACACAAGACAAAGTCTCACGATTCTTGCTTCTAAGGAACATTCTGCCTGTACTCCTTTTCAAGACAGGCTTGTTTCTTCAAGAATACCATAATTCAAATGCATCAAATCTTTTTCAATCTTCCTTACTAATGGAAATAAGGATTAGATAATAACAATCAATATTCAATAATAACATTGAAGTTGTCAAGCATTTTGCATGGTTCCAAAATCAATAGCAAGGGAAGACCAGTCAAGAAACCAAACAGTATATGGGATCAGGTAAATCTACTACAATAGATCTCTTAAATGTGTTAAAAAACAAACAAAAAAGTGAGCTGAGGACTAAGGTATGCAGCGATGTCAATCTAGAGACTAAGGTGCTCCTGATTCAGGGCATGGTCTTCATAATTACTTGCTATGCATCAGAGAGCTGGACAATGACTAAGGATGACAGAAGAATTGTTGCCTTTGAGTTATGGTGCTAGAGAAGAGTCTTTAACATACCATGGACCACAAAGAAAACAATCAGGTCTGTCTTAGAGAGGGTGAAATAGTTTCTCCTTGGAGGCTAGGATTTTGAAACTCCATCTCACATACTTTGGGCATGTGGCCAGGAGGGACTGGTCCTTGGGGAAGGTCATCATGCTCACAAGGATGGAGGGACAGCACAGGACAGGAAGACCCAAATGAGATGACTGATACAGTAACTAGGGCAATGGGGACAGGTGTGTCAGAGTCAGTGAAGCTGGCTCAGGACAGGGCAGGCTTCAGAGCTGTTGTACATCGGGTTGCTTTGAGTCTCAGACAACTTGGTGGCACATAACAACAACAAATTACAGGTGGTGAAAACTCAGGTATTACTGTATTTTTCTGTTTCTGTTTTATGCTTTTCTATAAGGGAGGCAGTTCAAATTCATCAACTGTTCCATGGGAAAAATCTCCTTCCCTGTGATTTACAGCCTCTGAAAACCAACTAGAGGGTCAGCTCTGAGTCTATTCCCACTTAATGGCACTTAACACTAACAGTAGCAATTTAAACACGTAAATAAAGCATTCTGTTGGATTCCTTCTGATTATACACTGTCTCTGTATTACCTCAAAACATCAAAGTAGCTACAGGCAAAAGTAAGACTAGCACCAAGTCTCCTAATTTCAAGACGAAGGCTCTTTCTGTTAAATCAAAATTCTAGGTGTTCTAGTTAAAATCAATATTAGCTTCTCTCTAGGGTCCTTTGAGATGTCTTTTGAAAGTTCCTATGAGCTTTCGGTTTTCCATCATTTTTCCCTCCTCTACATTCATTGCTTAGATTGACACCAATTTACCCTGGAGAGGTCCTTGTGAGCTTTAATTGAAGACCACAAAAGATAGCAAGATCTTTAAGTGAGTAGCTCTGAGTAATTTCCCTGAGCAGATCACTCTGTGGAATTTCATTTTCAACATGAATGGTCACACTTCAAGCAATGAATGAGATGCATTGTTCAGGGGGGAAATGACGCACTCAATTCTGTAGTGCTACTCAACAGTCCCTGTGCAACTTGGGAGTGCGTCAGCATTTTCATTATAAACCCATCAGCGGGCTGTGAGTGCCCAGAGGCTGCCTCTGAAAGCAATTTGCTGAGTCACTGCTGAGCGAACGTGGTTTCAAATGGGACCCACAAGACCAGCTACAAAGAACCACATCATTCTCCTCCGGGATGCTTCCCCTGATACCCTGGGCCTCATTCTGACCTCTTTTTTGACTCAGTAACTACTCTTTGTTATGGAGCCTATCTATTCCTCATACGTAAGCCTTTTCTTAACATGTAGGACATTATTTGAGAGTAGGTGGAAAAGTTTTAAGGATCCTTAAAGGCACAATGGTTAAAGTGCCTGGATGCTAACCAAAGCTCAGTGGTTCAAATCTATCAGCTACTTGAATGGGGAAAGGATGGGGCAGTAAGCTTCTATGAAGATTTATAGCCTTGGCAACCTTGTGGGGCTGTTCTACTCTGTCCTGTAGGGTTGAAAAGAGTTAGGATCAACTTGAGAGCAGTGGTTTGACTTGGTTTGGTTGGAAGGGCATCTATTTGTCATGTAACATCTTACTAATCAGATTTATTGCTGCACGGTACAGGGATTTTAGATGTAACAGATGCGTGAGAATGGCTATCAATAATCTAAAATGTGAGCATGCATTTATTTAGGATGGAAAACACTCTCTTCATGGTGTTGGCTTAACATCAATATTAGGGAATAAATTGGAATAGAGGAGTTTTGTTTCATTAAGTAAATACATTATGAAAGACAAAATATAAGTGACACATCCAAAGTCACAAATTAATGTTTGTTTTTGGTTTTACTCTGCAATGATCTACTTATTTCCTTTATGAGTCTGAAGTTAGTGTATCTTTCAGAAATAGGCCACATCTACATCAGAGAAGTGGGGGGCTTCTCATGTGCTTATCCTTTCTCTGTTACCTCTGGAGGCGTTTGTGCTTTACTCTTGGATTCAGTTGGTATTGAGTGGAGTAAATGGTTTATGCCTGACTATTAACCTCAGGCCGACAGGAGAGAAAAAATAGAAGGTCTCTTTTGTAAAGATTTGTTGTTTTTGTTATGTTCAGTTGAGTCATCTACGACTCATAGAGACCCTATGTATAACAGCCCTAAACTGTGTTCTATCCCCTGCCAATCTTTTTGTCTCCGACACACCTATCCTCATTACCCCAGTGACGGAATCAGTCCATCTCATCGAGGGTCTTCCTCTCCTGCATTTTCTGTTCATCCTCCCAAGCTTGACGTCCCGTTTCAAGAACTGATCCCACCTTGCAACACGTCCAAAGTATGTCTGGGAGCAGCCTGACTTCACCCTCTCCAGGATGAATTTGTTTGCTCTCCTAGCAGTCTATGGTATATTCAATATTCTTCTCCAGCACCACAGCTCAAAGGCATCAACTCTCCTTCTATCATCCCTAGTCATTGTCCAGCTCTCTGATAGCATTGTCCAGCATAGCAAGTAATTGCAAAAACCGCCTTAGTTTCCAGACTGACATTGTTGCTCTTCAGTACCTTGGAAAGATCTCTGACAGCAGACTTTCCCAATGCAATCCATCTTTTAATTTCCTGAATGCTGGTACCAAGAGTGTTGAAAGTATAGCCAAGCAAACCATGGAGCAGTTCTCCTCTATAACATAGGAGTCACCATGATTTGAAAAAACCCTACAGAACTGGATTTGGATGCCTTTATGTTATATGTTGCCTTGTTTGGTTAAATTACTTCAGGGGTATTAGTTCTGCTTGTCAAAGAACTAAGTGAAAGAGATAATCCCTTGAAAGTAGCCTCTGTTTCAAATATCTATATACTGTTGTTATGTGCCATTGAGTCACTTGTGACTCATAGCGACCCTATGTACAACAGCCCTAAACCCTGTTCTGTCCCATGCCAATCTCACTGTCTCCAACACACTTACCCCATTGTCCCAGTCATTGAATCAATCCACCTCATAGAGGGTCTTCCCCTCCTGCACTGTCCCTCCACCCTCCCAAGCATGACGTCCTTCTCCAAGTACTGGTCCCTCCTTGCAACATGTCCAAAATATGTCAGATGGAGCTTCAGAATCCTTGCCTCCAATGAGCAGCCTGGTTTAACCTTCTCTAGGATGAACCTGTTCATTTTCTTAGCTATCATTTGAAAACAGTGCTGACAATATATAAGGCACTAAAGAACGAACCACTCACTGATTGACTGCTTTATGGCATAATCATATGCCTCAGACTCCTTGTTTGTTAAGACTATACCTTGACCCACTCAGGTCTCCCTCAAATTGAGAGTCAGTGAGTGAACAGGGACACAGACCACCTCAGGTAGTTCATAATTGTGCTTCTCTATTATTACACAAAGTCCTTTTATTTTTGCAATGAAATATATTATAGTTATTAAAAACCACACAGTCTAATGTCTTTGCATAGCCAATTAAACATAAGTAAACATCTTTCTGGTATTCTCTGCTTTCAGCCAAGGTCTATCTGGCATCAACATTGATGTCCTTTGTTGATGACCATAATTTCTTATGTTGGTTTTTATTTGTTAAAAAATGGTTTGCATAGAATTATTCATATATAATTATTCCATTCATGAATGTCACAATCATTCATGTGTATGTGTGTGAATTCAGTGAATTCACACACATTGCATTTTCTATAATTAATCACTCTTGATCTGTAGATTATTATTACTCCATATCTTCAAATTCCCACTGAGTCTTCCCTATACCCTCACCCACTAAACTCTGCTAGCCTTGTGATTTTCTTCCTTCCCTTTTTTCTTACATCTTTCTCCCCTTCCCCATTTGAACATTTATATAAATTTTCTCCAATTATCCTATTTTCACAATAGTGATCATATGTAATGTTTTTCTTGATATGACTAAATTATTTCACTCAGCAGCATGTGCTCTAGACTCTCCCATTTTATACAGTATTTTACTAAATTGTTGTTCCTTAGTGTTGCATAGTATTCTATTGTGCAAATGTACCACAATTTCTCAACCCATTTTTTTGTTGATGGAAATTGGGTTGTTTCCATTTTCTTGTTACCATGAATAATGCCAATATAAACATAGGCTTACAGATCTCCATTTCTGCCTCAGTTATGATTTCTTAGGGTTTCTTATGATTTCTTCTAATTCGTAGTAGTAGAATAGCTGAGCCAGCTTTTTGAGAAAATGCCAAATTCCCTTTCAAAGTAGTTGCACCAATTTAGGATATGCATCAGCAGTGCATAACAACTCCAATCTCTTCATATCCTCTCCAATATATATTGTTGGCTGTGTTCTTGAACTTTGCTGCTGCTGCTGGAGATAGCATCTCATTGTCCACAAAATCTTTCAAGAAACATTCTGTGGATTGTCTTAAGTTTAGAACATCCAAGGCAGATTTTGATTTGATGGAAGGATTATTATAAACAACTATGAGCCTTGACTTAGCACATTACTCCTGCAGACACGGTAGAGGGTTACAACTTCATAAGTTCAAAATCCTTTACCTCAGGGCCCAAAACCAAACTGCTGAGTGGGCTTCAGCTGATAGCAACCCTCCAAGTCTTCAAGGCTGGGCATATTTTTCCTAGCCCAGTAGCTTTCAAAATTTTCTAGCTATAACCCACAGTAAGATATGCATTTTATAACATAAAATAACATAATATAAATTATATAACATAAATGTCCAAATGTGACTAAATAAGAAGAAAAGAAAATATGAATAAAACAAATGTTTCCAAAAACTCAACTACATATGGTACACTGGATTTTATAGATGCTGTCTTATCTTGTCATACATTATTTTATCCTATCATATACTGTAGTATCCCATCATGTCCTGTCTATGCTATTTTGTTCTAATTTACATTTTAAAATATTACTTGTGACCAGTTACATAGAATATTTGACTCTGATGTAAAAAATTTTCTCATATTACAGAGAATGATTTCTTCTCCCCATTTCAACCAGTATCTGTTCCACCCTTCTCAATGACTTTAATTAGATGAAATCTCTGGGGAATATGTATTATGAAAGATTCTTCTCTACACCAGATGTTGTTTGGGGATTGTCCTGTTGTCCTAGATGTGGCTGAGGCCAGAGTCTCTGCCCATTAGAAAATGCTGTGTCCAGACAACTCCTTTCAGTGCTTTCTGAGAGGCCACTCTGACCTAAACTCTGGTATTTTCAATCTTTTCATCCATATGCAAAAGCTGGCCAATGAATGAGGAAGACTGAAGGAGAATTTATGCCTTTGAATTATTATTTTTGAGAAGAATATTGAATAAACTATGAGCTGCCAGAAGAATGAGCAAATCTGTCTTGGAATAAGTACAGCCATAATGAAGATGCCAGGACTTTGTCTCGTGTCCTTTAGACACATTATTAAGAGGGTCTAGTTCATGAAGTTATCACGGTAGAGTTAGTGAAAAGGAGATGAATTCACACAGAGGCTACAACAATGAACTCAAATATAGCAATGGTGGCGAGGATGGCCAAGCATGAGGTAGTGTTCTATTCAGGTGGTTGTTGTTGGTAGGTGCCCTCAAGTCAAGGACAACCCATAACAACCTTGTGAACAACAGATCTGAACCCTGTTCTGTCTTGTGCTATCCTAACACTTCCTAACACATTATAGCCCAATGAGGAAGTCACTGTGTCAGCCCACCTGGTCAAGGGTCTTCCTCTCCTTTGCCGACCCTCTACCCTTCCAAGTATCATGTCCCTCTCCAAGGAACAGCCCCTTCCAGCAACATGCCCGAAGTATGTGGGGGGAAGCCTCATCATCTTTGTCTCCAAAGAGCACTCCGGCTGCACCCTCTTCAAGACATAGCAGTTTGTTCTTTTGGCAGTCTATGGGATTTTCAGTGCTCTTCTCCAATACCAGAGTTCACAGGCATCAGTTCTTCTGTCATCCTTGTTCATTGTCCAGCTCTCAGACACATAGCAAGTGATCAAAAAGATCATGATAGCTCCTCTTAATTAATAATCATACCCTCTCCCTCTCTTCAGGTCAATAGCAGAAAGAAGGTATAGTGATAATCGTTTACATTTCAATGCTAGCGAAAGGAATTTACTCCCTCAACTCTGCATTTGCACCTAAAAGCAGGTTAGAAATACTTCCAAGAGTATAATTTATAATGATTTAAAGCATCAACAGGAAGGACAAAGAATGGCATGATATCCCCTAGTTGGGTGTCTAGATACACATCAGAAGAATACAGGAATGGAGAAAATTTGAGGCTGTGGGAAAATGCTGTTAGATGAAGCCACCAGCATTATCATAGTTTGACATACAAAAAACCCAAAAACAAAACCCCAAGTAAGTTGCTCTTGGATAAATTACATCTGTGTAAGATGACCCTTTTGCATTTTTCTATAAGAGAGATTAATTTTTTTGAAAAGACTGTCATTATGACAGACTGGAGGGTCTGTTGACAGGGAAAAGGTTAAATAGGGTGCTTGGATCAGATCTTTCACAACTTTGGGTCTTGTGGTGGTTCCGACAGACTCCTGGAATTGAGAGTTCAGGAAGACCAAGATGGTTAGAGTTCTTAGGACAAAGGAAAAAGAGAGGACAGTGTTGCAGATAGAAGACTCCAGAGAATTCCAGAGTGCCCTCATGAATTCATTACAATCCTGAAGAGCACACTTACAGGAGTATTGTAAGCGAGGTTAAGGAAAGAAGGAACTAGCCGAAGGAACTAGAGAAATGTGCTTATTTTCACCAGAAAGATGAGGCAGAATGCTGAGATGGATCTTGTCTCCAGAGTTGTTGTTGTTGTCATCGCAACCGACCTAGAGCTCACCCTCCAGCAGGTTTTCAAGGCCAGTTAATAGTACAGGAGGAGATTGCCCATCCTTCTTCCATGAAGCAGCTGGTGGCCTTATACCGAATGCCTTTGGGTTGTCAGCAGAACACCTTACCACTAGGCCACCAGAGTATCTGCATACCACATAATAAATAAAAAGGAATGAATTACTAATACATACTGAAACATAGGTGAAGCTTAAAATAATTATATCTAGTAAAAGGAATTACACAAAATATGTGTACTGTATAATTTTATCAGCAAAAGGACGTCATTTTAAAAAACCAAGGTGCACCTGACTCAAGCCATATTTTCTGTCATTGGTTGTACATGTGAAAACTGGACAAAAAAAGAATTTACACCTTTGATTTGTGGTATTATTGAAGAATATCGAATATGTCATGGACTGCCAAAAGAACAAACAAATTTGTCTTGGTATAAGCATAGCCATAGTGTTCCTTAGAAGCAAAGACACTAAGATTTGGTCTCACAGCATTTGGGTATGTTATAAGGGGAGGAGTCAGTTCCTGTGGAAAGACATCATGCTTCATAAAACAGGAAGTTGACAAAAAAGAGGAAGGCTTTTACTGAGAAAGAATTACACAGAGACACTGCAATAATGTGTGCAAGCACAGCAGAGATTGTGAAAATGGTGTATGATTGTGGACAGTTCATTCTACTATGTTGTTGTTAAGTGCCATTGAGTCACACGTGACCCATAGCGACCCTACGAAGGAAAGTCCTCAACACTTGGGTGTCTTTCATCCTCTCTCCAGGTTCATAGGGTTTCTGGAGGCAAGCTATCATGGAAGTGGATGCCACTCCTCCTTCCAAGCTTGTTTTAATCAGGGAGCTTCACCCCACTCTCTGTCCGCATTGGGTAACCAACCATTAACGCATTCAACACGTCAGTGTCACAGTGTTCAGCTTCACAGCAACCTCAAGTTACCACTGTCTGGCAACTTGTACAACAGGGCTATACAACCTAGAGGAATGTCTGAACAAAAACAATGAAAGATTGAGACTTAATATCAGCTGAATCTGGACTCTGGCTTCTTGAGGCACTACAGGTTTCTCTGGGCACTTGTGGTGTTCTTTTTGCCCCACGTGGGGGTTGGCAGAGCAGACTTGCCAGATGAACTGGGGGTCTGGGGAAAGGAGTTTGCTAGTATGCTACTATACATGCTGCTTTTAGGTGCTGTCAACTAGAGTATGACTCATAGGTACCCTATGAACAACAGATCTGAACCCTGTCCTATCCTATGCCATCCTCATCATTTCTGATGTACTTCAACCCATTGCTACAGTCACTGTATCACTTCATCTGGATGAGAGTCTTCCTCTCTTTCACTATCCCTCCACATTGCACAGCACAATGCCCTTCTCCAAAGGGCCTCTCCTAGTTACATGCCGCAATTATGTGAACTGAAGCATTATCATCATTGCCTCCAAAGAGTACATTGACTGCGCTTTTTCCAAGACATATCTGTTTGTTCTATTGACAATCCATTGGGATATTCAGTACTCTTATCTAGCACCACTGGGACTTGTAATTCAGAATTGGATTCTCCTAAACTAAGAGACTTATCTGTCAGTTTGTTATACTGAGGAAATGATCTACATGGTGCTAATTACTTTATAGCTTAGATATCACTGTTCTAATGATTACAGCATTTGTCTGTCAGTTTGCTGTACTGAGCTAACTTATGAGTGCTGTGATGCTGAAAGCTGTGCCACCAGTGTGTCAAATACCAGAGACATTAAACATGGTGAACAGGTTTAACAGAGCTCTGATTAAGACAGACAAGGAAGCAGGACGGTCCATCCACTTCTTAAATAGCAGGCCTGAAAACTCTATAAATCTGATACGCACAGGGTCATTATGTGTCAGAACTCACTTGATGGCATGCAATAATAACATGGCATTTTAAGAAATCTAAATGAGATATAGTGACAGAAAGCAGATTTTTATTATCTGGAAACAGAGTAGAGGAGAAATTGGTATGGAAGGGAGGTGAGAAATATATTCACTATCTTTGTGGTGGTTAATAATTTCATGGCTATCTACCTAAATCAAAACTTTGATATCAAATTGTGCTTTTTTAATTCAGCAAGTTTATAGTATGTAAAATATACCTTAAAAAGCAGAAACATTTTAAATAAATGTTCTATACTTCGTTTTTAGATATGCTAACAAAATTTGTAAAAATAACTATTAAATTTCACTAACTGAAAGTGATGGAATAGCTGTAAAATCAGGAAAAGATGTCTGTTTTTATGCTTCAGTGAAGAGAGCCTCAATGAGATACAGTTGAAAAGTTAAGACTGGAAAATACAAAACCTTATTGTATGGATATTCCCCACGAGTTGAGATTCCTTAATAGGCAAGTTTTATTTGCACACAGAGATCCTAACTCTTCCTTTGGGACTAGTTCTTCTTCCTCATGACAGCTCAACAAATACACCGAAGCAGTAACCCTAACTACTCCTCTTGGATGCTCTTTTGTCCAGATAAATCTCTTTAGCTTCTTCAGAGGCAAGATAGATTTTCCAGATCCACGCACAGATGGGATTTTTGGTGGTGGTTGTTCCTTTCTTAAACTGTGTTTCCATCTGGTTGGTTTCAGTCATGTCTTAAATGAGCCACTGGGTGATTGAGTGGGCTCCATAGCTTGAGCCTCCTAGGCTTCCAGCCACCAATGCAGACAAATTCTTGAGTCAATGAGGAAGGTCAGGTGTGTTTACACAATGTCCTAGGGTTGAACCCTGTGGAGGTCTGGTTTGTGAATACAAAGGAGAACTGTGGGTGAGGTCCTCAGGAAATAGCCACACCTAAGTTTGAAGATCAACTCAACCAACTCAGTTCACTGCCACTGAGTTTATTCTAACTCAAAGTAACCCTGTAGGATAAAAAAGAACTTCCCCAAGTGTTTCCAAAGACACAGATATTTATATAAGTAGGCTGTCTCATCCCTTGGGACAGCTAATGGATTTAAACTGACAAATTTTTAGTTAGTAGCTGAATTATCTGTCCACAGCAGCATAAGGGCCAGAATATACCAGATAACAGTATAAACAATTTCCTTTAGGTAGTAACTTAGAAATTAGCAGTTTATATAAGATATTATAAAGTTATTATCTAAATAGATGTATAAATTTGTCTATTTTCCACATAAGGCATTCTTGTTATTCTGGTA
>NW_006399826.1:14305813-14351075 GCF_000299155.1 Elephantulus edwardii | reverse complement strand
GGGTGAGGAATGACAAACTAGGAGACACATTATGTACTACTTTTGTAGTCATTGTGTCAAACCATTTCAACTCAATTTATTAGCTTCTACTTCATCATTTCACACAATACATGTTTATTGAATACAAAGTTGGATGAGACTTTGAATCAGGCAAGGTGAACTGGGATGAACATGGTTCCAAAAATTCCGGGTTCCTACATTCAAGGAGTTTGAGATATTGGAGGAAAAGATTGGGATCATACAGGAATCAGTATCTCTATGTGTATGATATGCCTCAAAGAAAAACCAAGGAAAAGAAACTCAAAGGAGGCAGAGCTGCATGACAGCTGGGAAAACTGGGCCTACTCCATTGAGTCACTGCTGATAGTGGAGGTTGTGTCCTCTTTGCTGGGCCATGTAATTATACGATTTGTCAGTTATGCAAAGGTATAATCTGTCAGTTGTGTAGCAGTGTAATCACCTCCAAAGTGAGACCTATAATGAAACAAGAGAAAGGGGACACAGAGTTACGGCCTGCATTGCCTCTATCTGGACATTCTAGCAAAACTTCTTTTTCCAATTCTTTAGGTCTTATTTTTTTTGCCAATGCCTTCAATACTGTTTTAACTTCTTCTTTACCATTAGTTCTTGATCATAGGCTATTCATGGAAATTGTTTATTGTCAACCAATTCTTTATCGGTACAGTAACAGTGCATTCTTCCATTTACAAAAAATACTTGCTGCATCAGTCAATATTTTGACCATAGAAGTCTTCAGTATTGTAACTCATGGATTGAATTGGTTTTTCAGTTCTTTCCACTTGAGAAATGCTGAGTGTATTCTTTCCTTTTGGTTTTCTAACTCTAGCTCTTCTCCTATTTCCATATAATACTTTATTTATTAGCTGTCCTGTGAAATATATTCATCTCTTTTACTTCAGTATTTCTTCCCTTTGTTTTGACTTCTCCACATTCTAGTGGAAGCTTCAATTCTCTTCTGACATCCATTTTGGTCTTTTACTTCTTTCCTGCCTTTGTAATGACCTTTTGCTTTTTTAATCCCACATTCGGTCTTCAATCATCAGTGTTCAGTGCATCAAATTTATTCATGACCTAGTTTTTATATTTATTTGGATATATTTATGGTTGTATTTTGGTATTCATGAACTTTGTTGTTGTTGTTTTCTTCATCCTTAATTGATGGTCTTTCTATTCTACAACTTGGTCAGGTTTGACGGCTAACGTTGAGCTTCTCCATTGATTCTTTCCACAGATGTAGTCAATCTGATTCCTGTGTCGTTCATCACTGAGGCCCATGGGTATAGTTACCAAGTATGGGTTTGGGTTTTTTTAATGAATAAATCAGTGTTTGTACAAAAGTCTATCATTCAATCTCCACCTTCATTTCTGTCACCACAGCCATATTTTCCAACTAAAAGACTTCCTTTGTTTCCAAGTTTTACATTCCATTCACTAATTATTCTTAATGCATTTTCCCCCTCCCCCACTTCCCATTTAACAATCAATTGACCATCTGCAGTAATCAAAATCTATCTGACAAGGGAGACACTCAAAAGGCTCCAGGGCTGTAAAGTCACCATGCTTTGCTTTGTGGAAACACCAGTCGTCAGGCTTAAATCCCAGTTAAGCTTTTTTCTTTTCCCTATCTTTTCTTTTTTTAATTGGTTTGCTAAGAGAACAAACAGGTTTTTCCTGAAGAGGGTTAAACCGGGCTGCTCCTTGGAGACAAGGATTCTGAAGCTTCGTCTGACATACTTTGAACATGTTACAAGGTGGGATCAGTCCTTGGAGAGGGATGTCATGCTTGGGAGGGTGGAGGGATGGAGAAAGAGAGGAAGACCCTGAATGAGATGGATTCATTCAGTGACTGGGATAATGGGGGTAGGTGTGTCGGAAACAGTAAGATTGGCACAGGATCGAGCAGGGTTTAGGGCTGTTGTACATAGGGTCTCTATGAGTCACAGTCAACTCGATGGCACATAACAATTTGTATACATTGTGCTTCATACTATTCTTCATTCACGTTGCATTTCATACAATTATTCCATGCATTATGTTTTAAGCTTTTAAGTAACAGTGATCTTGGGCAAGTCTCAGCCTTTCTTCGACTCTCTCATGTTTCATCATCTGTGAAATGGGAGCACAATAGCTGCTGTTTCCGGAACGTTCTAAGAATCAGAAAAGGTCAGACGGCTGACACCACGGAGGCGTATAGGGCCGCCTGGTAAAAGTTTTGGTTTTGTTTGGTCCGGAATGATTCAAAGTTGAGGGAAGAGGCCTCTCCAACTCCCAGGTGAGGGCGAAGGGTCACTCATGTCAGAGAGGGGGTCCCTCCCCATCGCCACCTGCTGGAAGACACAGTTCTTCAAACCACGCCGCGGCCACGACCCTACGAAACGGCCCATGGTACACGCTGGGCCCTGACGTCACCCTGTCCCCCGTGACGTCATGGTCAGCGCCCTTGAAGTCATCGAGCTGCAGAGCAGACAAGGGCGCCCCCCCCCCCAGGCCACCCTCTTACTCCAGCCCACACCTGAGGAACTCCTGCAGGCAGGTGTCGCAGAAGCGGTGGCCACCGGTAGAAACCTGCACGGTCTTGAGCAAGGGCTTCCTGCACAGCGGCCACAGGAGGCCCCGCCTGGGCTTCTCCGGGAGCTTGTAGTTGAGGCCTGGCCTGGCGGGCGGGTCCCAAGCACCTGCCAGCTGGGGGCCAGCATGGGGAGGGCCTGCAGGAGGACGCCCCAGGGCCCGCCCCTCGCTCCTCCCCAGCTCGGGCCTTGCTGACTCTATTAATGCATCTACATTGTATGTTGATCTATTCAAGAATTCAAACACTGGTAGACATTTTCAATTTCTTCATCTTTGGTTTTAGTGTGTATATTGGTGTATATATTTTGAATTTATGGAATATCAATTGAGGTGTTTCAAGAAACAGATACAACTCTGGATGTGGTCAATAGCCTATGGTAATAAATCTGAAAGATATATGGCTGACTTCCTGACTAGAAGAGATCTGTACTGGGTAAAAAACCAAACAAAGGCTATCCTAAAAAATGCAGAAACTATCAAACAATGTCTTTAATATCACATAAAAGTAAGAGATTGCTGAAAATTATTTTAAAATTACTAGAATTGTATATCAACAGGTAACTGGTAGAAATTCAGGTCAATTCAGAAGAGACCATAGAACTAGGGAAATCGTTCCTAATGCCACATAGTTCCAGAAAGATATTTTCTTGTGTTTTGTTGACTATGCAAAGGCATTTGAGTCAATGGATGATAACAAGTTATAGATAAGTTTGAGATGAATAAGAATCTCAGAACACTTAATTGTGTTCATGCAAAGCTGTTCATAGACCAAGAAGCAATTGTCTAAAGAATGCTGCATGGTTTAAAATCAGGAAAGGTGTATGTCAGGATTGTATCCGTTCTCCATACCTATTCAATCTCTATGTTGAGCAAATCTTTCAAGAAGCTAAATTATATGAAAAAGAATGTGCCATCGGGCTTGGAGGAAGACTTATCAATAACCTACATCTACATGACATGACCTTAGTTGGAGAAAGTGGAAACTTAGTTTAGAAAAATC
This sequence comes from Elephantulus edwardii, assembly GCF_000299155.1. Taxonomy (NCBI): domain Eukaryota; kingdom Metazoa; phylum Chordata; class Mammalia; order Macroscelidea; family Macroscelididae; genus Elephantulus; species Elephantulus edwardii. Next base: position 14,347,486 of record NW_006399826.1, on the reverse strand, counting down.
AAAGATTACAGCCTTCTAGATGAGTATGCTTCAAAATCAAGAAAACGAAAATTGTCACCACTGGAGTAATAGACAACATCATAATAGATGGAGAAAAGATTGATGTTGTCAAAGATTTTCTTTTACTAGGATTCCCAATCGAGAGTCATGGCAGCAACTCTGAAGGCAGCAGAAGCCGTAGTGCAGTGGGAAATTCTGTTAAGTACACACTTAAAGTGCTACAGATCAAGAATATCAATTTAAAAACTTTGATGTCCCTGATCCAATGATGGTACTTTTAATTGCTTTGTATTCATCGGAAAATTAAGCAATGAATAAGGAAGACCAAGACGAATAGATGCTTTTTAGTTGTGGTGTTGGCTGAGAGTATTGAATAAACCAGGGACTGACTCAAGAATCAAGGCATCTATGTTGGAAGAAGTATGACCGAAGTGCTCCTTAGAGACAAGAATGGTCAAACTTCATCTCACGTACTTTGTGGAATGTTGTCAGAAGGGGTCAATCCTTGGGAAAAGATATCAGACTGATAAGGGTAAAGGGTCAGAGAAAAAAAAAAGGATTGTCCTCAAGGAGATAGAGTTTAACATGACTGCAACAGTAGACTTGAACATTTCAAAGGGAGACACCCGAAACTGAGATTCCCAAACTCAAGAGATTACAATAATATAATCTGAGACATCTAATTTAAATGCAGATTCCTAGGTCTACTCAGAGCTTGTGTCTAAATCAGCCTTGAACATGGGACAGGGTGCTTTTCTTTTAATACTTGCTCCAGGAGGTTGCAGAGTCCCTTGGTGGTGCAGAAGGTTGATAGGCTGGTAAGAAATGTTGGCAGTAGGAGACTTCTCAGGAGAAAGGTTGTTGAGGTCTCCTTCCAATGACCAGCCATTAACAAACCCTTCGTAGTATTCTACTATGACACCCAGGAGGTCACCAAAGGTTGAGATTTGCTTTGTGGTAACTGGCTCCAAGGGTCCAAATCAACAGTTAGGAACTTGTTCTTTGGGGCCCATCAGTTTCAAAACTAAGTGCCAGCATTCACTTATTTGTGTGTTCCCTGAAAAAGGATTTACTAACTTGATTAATATGATTTGCTACTTCCCAAGTAAGATTTAAAAAAAAATAGTTTATAGAGACAATTATTATATAAACAAGGAAAATGCTTAGCCCAATAAAGAAGGGTCAACAAACGGTATCTAAGTAATTATAAAAACCACTTTGTATGCAAATAATGCTGCTAAAAAGGGAATGTGCTAATTACAAATTATTTTATCTCACCTGCAAAGCTTGTCCTAATCTTCAATGCAGACTATAGTCCTGTGACCAGTTTAGGACTTAAATTTTTCTGTGTCTTAAGGGGAAACAGGGACCATCACTTTAGGCTCTGTGCTTTTGGGTCTGTCCTGGCTCTGGAGAGAGCATCCCAGTGAGCTCTGAGAGATGATAAAGCTGAGAGATAGAGGTGGCAAGGAAAGCTTGCAAAATATAAGCTGTGTAACATGGCCTGACTGTCCACTTACATAACCACACAGCACAGTTCTCTGATTGTTATATAGGTGATTTCCCTTCTACTCTTAGCATCACTGGTTCTCTTACTGACAATTATTACTGTTACTAAATTCCAGGCACTGCTTTAAACATTTCTCATGATTTGTTTTGATTAATATTAGTAGCATATATGTCTTAGATATGTGGAACGTCAGAGAGGTTATCCAGTGTGGTCAAGGTCAGACTGGCTGACATAACTCTCAAAAATCCATTTTACCTACTTATGACTCATGTACCTCTTAAGACTTTCAAATTCCCATAGGCTAAGTGCTCCTGCATTTGATTTTTCAGGATTCATTTTTCTATTGACAAGAAAGACAACATTGCCTGGAACATAATAATATACACGGCTCTCCATGTGACTGGCCTTATTGTCTCATCCACCCTAAGAAGAAGACTATGAGGTAAGTTATATTATCCTCTTCATTCAAGAGAAAAATAGTTTTGTTTGTTATAAAACTCATAATTGTTGAATAAAACTCATAATTGTTGAATTTAAACTGGAATTCCACTCTTTTCAATGAAAGGGGGGAAAAAGAAACTGAACCAACCAAATCCAACTCACTGTTATTGAATCAACTCAGTTCGTGGTTTGAATGTCATTGTTATCTTATTCTACTGAGTCAATTCTGAGTTATGGTGAGTTCATGTATTACAGAGATGAATTTATCCATACAGTGGGTGGTTTTGGCTATAATCTTTACAGAAACATGTTGACAAGTCTAGTCTTACACAGTGTTATTAGAGGGTTTTGAGTCATCAACCTTTCTGTTAGCGGCCAACCATAAATCTTTTGCAACACCTCAGGGCAAATCTACAAAGTCTGACCTGACTCTTACTTTGTCCATGGACACTTCTCTGAAATTTCACTTGGTGTTAAAAAGAGGACTCTCTAGTGAAGTGACTGCCTGTGGCAGAGACCTATCTGTGATGAATTAAGCGATACACTTAGTTAGTATTTATAGAACACCCCTTAGTGGCCACAGACACCCTCAGGTGCTAATATCCAGTAGAATAAATGGAGACTCCTGAGAGACCACTGACTTCATGATATCCAAAGATGACTCAAGTTCAGTCCAAAAGGATGAATTTTCACAAAGGTAAGTATTTTCCACAAAATTCTCTAAGGATAGAGTCCTATCGTCAAAATAACAACTTTCTGACAAGATGTAGAAACTGAGGACAAGGAGTTGTTATGAGAGGTGTAATGTAAAAAAGTTAAGACACTTTTCTGCAGGAACATTATCAGGCAGTCTCATCTCTAGGTGCTCAGCAGCCACTCACTGAGTCAGAACCAATTCACAATTGACCCTCCAGCGGGTATTCAGAGGCTGTAAATTGCACAGGAGGAGACTGCCCATCTTTTCCCAGTGGAGCTGCCTTGGGGTTAACACTCAACTCCTTAAACACTAGACCACCAGAGTTCCCTAATCATTGACACTGCTGTTGTGTGCCACCGAGTCACGACTGCCTCATAGCTGATCTTCCAGGGAAATTTCAGAGGCACTAAATCGCACAGGAGATTGCCCATCCTTCTTCCACTTCATCGACACTAGAAAAGGCATATCGCATGGATGTCAGTAAGATACTGAAGAGAATGCGTAGATTAAAGCACTGAAGGACCCCTTCTCAAATCAATTTGTTGGGGCTGCATTACAGAAGTCAAGTTAAATGTTACCCTCTCAAACACTTGGACTTGTGAACAGATGAATCTGTGAGTTACATTTTCAAACCAAACTGTTCAAACTCTAATCCACACGACTCTCCGCTTTTTGGCCGTTTGTGCTGTTCCAGGCATCAGTCTGTCGAGTCTAGCACCAATACCATTCTGTTTTAATTATTCAGTCATGATTTTTATTTAAATGTTTATTGGCAATCTATACCCTTTATTCTTCCAGATAAAATCTAGGATAATTTCAAAATGGAATTAAACTATAAATTGCTTTCGGATAACTGTAATATTTAAATGTTTCACTTTCTTTTGTAGAAACATATCCTGATTTTGATGTACTTGCTTTGATAATTCACACTTTTCAGTCAGCGTTTGTGACTTTATTTGTATGGCTATAACACATTTCTTCATTCAGCAGAAAAATTGAACCTTAAGGAGTTTTGTTCAATGTAAAATGTTCAACTACTTTATATATATATTTTTTTGAGTTTTGTTGCTATTGAAAATTTATTTCCACAGCATTTTCTGATTTGTCTTGGCTACATAAAACCTCTTGATTTCTACATATCTTATCTATGTTGTCAAATAATTCCATTGGTCCTAGTATTTATTATTTTTAAATAATTTAAAATTTTTATGCTCTGAGAATTATCTATCTTTTCAAAGCAGGAAATAATATTTTTTTTAAATTAGCTAGAATTTTTGGAGAAAGACTTTTTTTTCAATTACTTTTCTTCTTTTTGAATCAATGTTGAGAAAGTGTGTGTTTTTTCCCAAAAGACACATGCACCTCTTGATAATTTCAAATTTATTACCACAGAATACGATATAGTACTTTGTCACATTAAAGTATCTATCTGTTGATATATCACCAACTTAATTTCTTGTTATCTTTTTTTTTTCTTGATTGGGTTTTCAAGAGGTCACTTATTTTATTATGACTTTCTTACCTGATATATTGAATAACATTTTAAAAGTGTCATTTATTTAGTTTTTCTATTTTTATAATAAATTCGTTCCAAAGCTACTATCTCACTCTTTTCCTTTTTTTTTTTTTTAAGATGAGTATGTTAATCATTGGGACCCCTGGTGGCAGAGTGAGTCAATGCTCTAGCTGAAAGGTGAGTGTTTTGAACCTGCCAGCTTCTTCTCCAAGGGAGAAAGACATGACAATCAGCTTCCATAAGATTTACAGCTTTAGAAACTCTATGAGACAGTCATACTGTGTCCTTTACAGCCCCCTCGAGTTGGAATCAACAGGGGCAGCAATGGTTTGGTTAAGCTTTGAACACTTACTGAGTTGCCTGTTTAATTATTTTCCATTCCCGATTGCTTAATAACAAAAACATATAATAGCATGCATTTCCCTTCAGATTCCATTTTGGCCAGAACACATAAATCTTGATAAATACTGTGTTTGTATAAGTACTTTCCATTCAGTTTTTAATTACAGTTTTGATTATTTTTATTCCCCTTGAACCTAAGGGTTTTCTAGGAAATTATCATGGTTAAAAAAAAATAAGCTTTGTAATATAAAGTAGTATGACCTAATTAATTATTATATTTAAATTTTTTAATTGGCCTATTTAATACATTAGGATGACATAGATACACTAAAGTCTCCTGGATTCCCACAAATTTCTTTTTTGATTCCTTATAGGTTTAAAAACGACTTCTATGTTACTAATTGGTAATAAGGGAACTCTGGAATGTTGTCCACAGAGATTGTGCTGCAAAGCTGAGGCTGAGCTTCTCTGATGCTTAGAAGCCACCTGGGGCTCTGTAGGAGAAAGAAGGATGTGGCATTTCCTCTAGAGCCATTTACAGCCTCTGAAAACCTGTGGGAGGGTAAGCTGCAAGCTGGTTCCAACCCCACAGCACTGACTTTGAGTTTTGGGCAATTATCGGTATGGCTTCAGCAGGACATCCACAGAGAACAGCCATACATTCATGCTGAGTTAAGAAGAGGACAAGGAATGAGAGATGCATGGGTATAATCTCTGATATCAGATGGATCTTGGAAAGTAGAGGATAGAAAGATGTTCACCTGTGTTTTAATGCATATGTAAAGGCATTGACTGTGTGGATCATAACTATAGATGTTCCAGAATACTTAATTATGTTCACATGGAACTTGTGCATAGAGCAGACAGAATGAGAGCACATTGGCTGGTTTAAAAGAAAGAAATGGATTTATCAAGGTTCTATCCCTTCGCTATTGTTGTAAACGACAACATAGAGAGCTATGTTGGCCTAGTGGACAGAAAGTTATGCTACCAAGTCCAAGGTGGGTGATTTTTAACCCATGGCCCTCAGGCCTGGTTTAAATTGTTTTTTTGTCAAACATTCTTCTACGTGGTTGTTCTGCCATTTTTAAAGACTTTTTGGTGTATTCCAAATACGTAATAAATGAGTTTTGTTTGGGTTTTTTTTTTCCCTCTCCAGGACAGAAGTAAATCCAGACGCTCTAACTACGCAGAAGGAGGCTGTTCTAACTGCCCTTGACTCCCTCCTTGTCCTCTTGAATGAAGGTCAAACCTCGGCCTTAGACTGAAGCCTGATATCAGACCTCACCTCTCAGCATTTGGATAACTTTTACCCAGTCCATTGGTTTCTCATTTTCTTGGGCTGATTTTAGGGTTTGATACCAGAAACAGTTGCAAATAATGGAAACCCAGGGTATATCCTGGTACCAGAGATCTTCATTCTGCCTTTCCTTGTGAGTATTTGCTTTGGTCTTCCCTACTCATTAACTCGTTCTTTCATGCATGCAAGCATGTGGACAGGCACTTAATAAGTATGGAATGCTCATCTACTTTATGCTAAGCACAGAGAATGAATTGCTGAATAAAACACATTTGATTTTACCTCTCAGGAAATGTACATAAATAAGGCCACACGTTAATAATTGTGAATTTGTGAATAATGGCAGAAAAGAGAGTAATAGGTGGACATATATTTGAGAGCAGAAAACAGATTGAGCCTGGGGCAGGATCAGGGAAAACTTCTCCCAAAGACAAAAACAACTCCCCAAGAGTTGACATTTTAAATGATATTTGAAGGGTAAATTGGAGTTATCCAAAGAAATGAGAGGAACATTATTACAGATCGAGGAAATGGTATATGCAAATACAAGGAACTAGAACTTGAGAAAGTCAGTGGCTGGACCACAAAGTGTGAGGGGTAGTTGGCATTGTTCTGGAAAAGTGAGTGTGAGCCAGCTCAGGCAGGCAGGGCCTTGTCAGTCTTGTTAAAGACATTGGTCTTTATTTTAAAGCCAGGGGAAGGCAGGACGTTTTAAGTCTCTCCCCCCACAGCCTTCCCTCTCTCCTTATCTCATCACTGAGTTAGAACCAAATCATAATGGATGCTCTCTTGGAGTTCTGAGGCTGAGACCCACAGGGAACTCTGGTGGCCTAGTGGCAAGAAGCTGTGCTGCAGTCCCAGAGGCTCATGGTTTGAGGCCACAGGAGAAAGATGGGCAATCTCTTCCCATGTGATTAACTGCCTCTGAATATCTGTTGGAGGGTCAGCTATGGGTCACTTCCAACTCTATGGTACACAACAACAACAAACCTTAGGAAAAGATTATCATTCTTCTGAGGAATCACTGGGGGATTTTAACAACCAGAACAACGTGGCCTTTGAGTTTACTCCACAACTTCCTAAAGATTAGGCCACTAGAGCTCCTCAAGTTGTAAGTAATGTAGTGATATATTGGAATTCATCTTTAGTATGTAATGTTATAGCAGAATTCCTGGGGTCTCTGTGAGGCAGAGCCAACCTAAGAGAACTTGAGGATAACAATGTAATTACTTGAGGAAAACAACTGTGACAGAATGTTGTGAGAAAAAGAGACAGACAGGTCAAGGATGCCCACAAAGGTTTGGATATGTGTTAACTGGGCTGATCACAGAATTTTTTTACTGAGAGCTATAAAATCGGTTTAGCAAGAAAAAGAATGAGGTTAGTTTTTGCACTCCAGACGTTTATGGAGGTTTTGCGATATCTAAGTAGTAGGGGAGATTTATTTTAAAACAGCATGGCAGTTTGAAGTTTGGGTAACCACTGAGACATCCCAGTAACAATGCTACGAAGGCTGCTGAAATAGAGCTCTGAAACTTACACTAAAGATTTGCACTTCATTTGTGAGATATTTTTTAGTTTCTGGAAAATATATAGCAACTGAACCCACAGATGCCTGTGAGCTCGCCAAAGAAAAGCTCAGAGAAAAGGTTTAGGATAAAGCCTGTTGAGATTTTACATTCAGAGGCTTTAGGAGAACAGAACGAATGAACAGATCAGATGGGGGGTGGGGAGGGAGCAATACACAATATAGAAAGAGCATCACTAGAGAGGGCATCAGAGTAATTGTAGGAAGAGAGGCCTTCTAGAAGGAGCCTTGGTCAACAACAGCAAATAAGAAATTTTGTCATCGTTAGCTCTACCTTCTTATTTTTCTAGCCAAAGTAGTAAAAATGTTATCCTCACGGGTCCATCTGTGAAAACTGGATGTAGCAACGAAGTACTAATTAGGGAAGGGAAGAGGTAAAGAGAAAAATTCCAAGCTGGATCACGAGTATCTACTGTGTGGAAACTTTCTGTGTAATATGAACTCAATGTTATACACAAGGATAAAAGAAGAGTGGTGAAAGTTGGGACAGAGGGTGATGTGGACTAAAGAAAGTATACTCTCAGATTGGGAGAGTTCATGGTGTATCACTGATTCTCAGTGGTTTGGTAGACATTGAATTTACTGCTCTTCCATAATCAAATCTAACCATCTTCATGAGATGATGTGAGCAGCCAATCAATTGGAAGTTAATCAGTTCCTTTGGCTATGGCTTCAATCCGATATGCAGAGATGTGCTGGCAAAGCCCTCTCTCTCTTGATCCTGCCTGAGACAGACTTTTTGGGTTCCAATCCTAGCATTACTCCTTCTCTAGCTATCACAATTTGAGTAAGTGGCCTGTGTTCAGTTTCTAAATGTACAAAATGAAAAGAAAATGGTTTTTTACCACATTTTGTGGTGGTGAGGACTAAACGATGTAGCATCTATAAAGTGCTCCTGGGAATGCTTGGTGAATATTGGTTATGATTCTTATTTTAAGCAGGCACACATGTTCTCTTGCCAGGACATCCTGGCAGTCAGCTTCTTGATATCCTGTTACCATGTTGCTTAGATATATTGCCTTTCCTGTTTCTTCATATGAATTTTACAATAAGATTGAAGCGAAGTTATTAGCCAGAAACTATTTTAAGCTATAAACCCGAAATTTTAACTATTTAAAAAGGTATTTAGAAAAAAAATCAGTCCCTTTAATAGACAAAGTTGTTTGTCACATGTTGTTGTTGTTGTTAAATGCCATTGAGTCACTTGTGATTCATAGTGACTCTATGTACAACAGCTCTAAACCCTACTCTATCCTGAGCCAACCTCACTATCTCTGACACTACCACCTCCATTACCCCAGTTACCAAGTCAATCCATCTCATCTAGGGTCTTCCTTTCTTGCACTGTCCCTCCACCCTTCCAAGCCTGATGTCCCACTTCAAGGACTGGAACCTCCTGGCAGCATGCTCAAAGTATTCAGACAAAGTTTCAGAAACCTTGTCTCCAAGGAGCAGCCTGGTTTCATCCTCTCCAGGAAGGACCTGACTGTTCTCTTAGAAGTCCACAGAATATTCAATGCCAGAGCTCAAAAACAACACTTCTTCTTCTATCATCCCTAGTCACTGTCCAGCTTCCTGATGCATAGCAAGTTAATTGCAAAGACCATGGCCTGGATCATGTGCACCTTTGTCTCCAGACTTACTTGTTGCTCTTCTATACTCTGGTGAGGTGTCTGGCAGCAGATTTTCCCAATGCAATTCATCTTTTGGTTTCCTGGCTCCTAGGACCTGTTGTTGTTAAGTGCCATCAAGTGGTAGAGGACTTATTGTGACTCTTATGAATGAAAGACCTGAACACTTGTATAACTTTAATCGTTTCTCCAAGTTCATAGATTTTCCGGAGGCAAGTTATTTTGGAAGTGGATGCCACTCCTGCTTCCAAGCTTGTTTTAACTGGGGAGCTCCACCAAACATTGTCCACCATGGGTAATCGTTATTGCATTAGACACATCAGTGTCACAGTGTTTAGCATCACAACAACCATGAGTTACCTCTGTAGAGCCAATGGACAGACCAGTGCTATACCACTTAGAAGAATGTTTGACCAAAACCAAAACCAGGACTGAAGGCTGCAGATTAAAGTCACCCACCTTTGGCTTGGTAGCATAACTTTCTATCCACCAGGCCCACAGAGCTCTCTCGTTGTTGTTGTTGTTGTTGTTATGTGCCATCAAATTGTAGACGACTCATAGCGACCCTATGAACGAAAGACCTGAATGAACACTTGTATAACTTACATCATTTCTGCAAGTTCATAGAGTTTCCAGAGGCAAGCTATTACAGAGTTGGATGCCACTCTTGTTTCCAGGCTTGTTTTAATGGTGAGTTCTGGTGGATTAGTGGTAAGGAGTTGTACTACCATCCCAAAGGCACATGGTTCAAACCTTCCAGCTGCTTCCCTGGAAAAAGATGAGCTAGTACCTAGACAACAAATTAAGAACTGAGAAAACCAGTAAGACTCTTGTTTTACTTCTGTGACCCCATCTTACAGCATAATTTCAGATTGGAAGAGTTAATGTGTCACCCTGTGTAGGCAATGATTCTCTATAGATTGGTAGACCCTGAACTTAATTATCTTTCTTAACATAATATGAACTAATCCTCCACAATTTTATGATCTGATGTGAGCAATTAATCAATTGAAAGCTAATCAGTTACTCTTGGGTATGGCCTCAAACCAATATTTATAGATATCCTCGTAAACCTCACTCTTCGCCAATCTGTTGGCACCCAACTCATCACCCTCTGAGCTCTTGCTTTGGGATATTAACCAGCATTAGGTCATCTGACCTGGACTCACTAGCTGCCACAGCCCCAAGAAACTGTAGCCTGCTGTCTGACCTGCCAATTCTGGATTCAGCAATCATGTAAGAAGTCTCCAGCCTGCCTCCTGGCTCAAAAATTTAGGACTTGCTCGCCTCCACAACTGTGTGAGCCATTCCAACTTTACGGTATCCTGTACTGTCTTCACAATATCCAGAGTGTGTGAGCCCATAGTTGTAACCACAATCTACTCATCTTGTTGAGAGTCTACTGGTTTGGCTTCTCTAAAGGACTCAGTATAAGATACAGTCTCTTCAAGTCTTTATCCCAATCATTATTTTCCTAGCCCAGTCATAAGTCAGCACCATAGAATATTTCACAAGGTCACAGTGAACAGCTTGTGAAGTGTCTTACTAAACCCTCTACACCACACCCAACCAGTTCTCACATAAAGGTCTCTGTAGAGTCACAGGCAACCAAACCCACCACTGTTTCATTCACCTGGCTTTAAAAAAAAAAGAAAATTCTGCATTCTTGTTCTCTCATTCTAATTTTTTTATCACTAAAATATCATGTTCATATTTTTTACCCCTCTTTTCTTTGAAAGAATATACCTTGAATATCTTTCTACATCAGCACATAAGGAGCTCTCTTAATTCTTCTTTAAAGCTGTATATTATTTCATCGCATGGATGTATAATAAATTATTTGAAAAGGCCGTATTGTCAGGCTTGTGGATTATTTTCAATCTTTTGCTATTATAAACAAGTCTGCAGTTAATAGCCTTGTAGGTATTAATATTTTGCACCTGTGCAAGTATATTGGCAGGATGAATTCCCAGCAGTGGGATTCCTGGGTCAAAGGGTATTTGCATTTGTAACTTTGACAGATACCACCAAATTGCCCTCCATAGGGGTTGTGCTAATTTAAATTCCCACCAGCAATGTCTGGGAAGGGCCTGTTTCCCCACAGCCTTACCAACAGAGTATGTTGTTGATCTTTTGGATGTTTTCCAATCTGATAAGTAAAAAATGGGATGGCGGCACAATTTTTCATTTTATTTCCTTATTATGTATGAGGTTATGCATCTTTTCATTTAAGAGTTGCTTGCATTCACGTTTTTCTAATGGTCTGGTGTATCCAGGGTGCATCCACTGATTCAGTTGTCATTCTACTTCTTAGATATTTTAAGCATCTACAGCTTCTGTTCTATAAATAAAATTTTTTAAAATCCTAAAAAAAATACTATCACCCGAAGTCCCAGTCCTTATGCTTTCGGTCAGAGCCTTCTCTTGCATTAACTCACTATTAATAACCAAGTTTTCAAATGTGAGGAAGGGGCACATAAGGCAATTATTCGAATTAGTAAGAAGCAGGAGGAATGGAAGTTTATGATTTAAACTCATACTCTGCATTGGTTTGGTTTTTTTTTTTTTAATGGTAATTCTGGCAGATCCTTTCCATTTCGAGTAAGGTTTCATTTCTTCCCGGTTCTGAATGAAATGTACAAATTAGAGACTATTTCTACCCTCTCCAGCGTGGCCCTCTGAGAACAATTACTCTCAAGAGAGTAGTTAGGAAAATGGTGGAGCAAAGAACAGGATCGGGGGAAATTGTCAAGGAGGAGTTCCTGTTAAAACCGCTTGTCAGTCATCTGAAAATCCAATGGCAGAGAACAAAAATGGCCAGGACTCTGCCATCGCTACAGGGAAGGTAGAGTGAGTGTCACTCTTAATAGAGATGCTGACATGGCGGGGGAGATCTGCTGTGACATGCTCACTGCCTCGTTCCCTGGGTATACACATCTGATCTACTGTGTGCATTAAAAATAGAAATGATGAATCCAGCGCAGGGGCTGCTCCAGGGTAGGAGAGAAGCATAACATAGTGCAAGAATTGACCTGGTAATACACACTTATATGAGGTAATGTCTTACTCCATAGAATTGTTTAAAGCATCTTTAAAGAAATGTAGAAAATGATTTAAAGAAATTGTTTCAAGAATTTTAGAGGAGTATTTGAAACATGACCAACAACGCAGTCAAAAGCAACTAGAAGACTTTAATTTCAAGACCACGGAATCAGCCCAAATATCCAACCACAAGCGAATGGATTTAGAAATCATGGTACTTTCATATAATGGAATACTATGCAGCACTCAGGAAAAACAATTTCAAAAAATGCTATATAACTTGGGAGAGATTGGAGAGCATTATACAGAATAAATTAACTCAATTTCTTAAAGACAAATAGTGTATAAGACCATTATTGTAAAAATAGAAGGATAACTAATAAAATGTGTATGAGGCTCCAAGGAGGTAAGAGGTGGCATCAGAGGGATTAGGATGGGCAGAGAGGAAATCATAGGGTCATACAATTTGGTGGGTGGAGGGAGGAGGTAAACGAAAGGAAAAAGATCTGGAAAACTGGGGTAAAGGTGGGCATAGTTCACTGGTGATTGATTTTATAAAATGAGATGAATGGGAGTAATTTTATGAAACCCAATATGAATAAAGGATAGTGTGAAATACAATGTATGTGAATTTTACATGTAAACCAATATAAAATAAACTTTTTTTTTTCCAAAAGAGAGGCTTCAGGTCTATCATTCTTAGGGTCACAAGCAGATGCACTGGACTCGATGACACCTAACAACAAGGTCTATATTCTAAAGAAACCAGAGTAGTAAGCTATCGGGGCTCGTAAGTGCCCATTAATGAGGGATAAATAACCTATACTGCATCCACACAACGTAGCACCATGCAAATTTAGAGAAAATGAAGCACCTATAAAACACATAATTTAAAGTAGATGGACCTGGAGGACATTCTGTTGTGTTGAATAAGCCAACCACAAAAAAACCACAGCGTGTAAAAAGTTTACATGCAGAGAGAAATAAATGTTTGTTACTTCAGATTGGAGTGGAGAGAAGGGAAAGATAAGAGACATACATGAAATAAGGTTGAGAGAATGACAATATATAATAAGTGACTAAAAAGCATCATTTTTGCTGAGGAAAACTCAGAGAGGTGGGTAAGAGATGCAGATAACAAGAGTAAATATTATTACAGACACTACTGGTATTATTAGCAAAAATAGATCTATGCATGGACCTATATAGACTGACAGACAAGATAAACAGGTATATGTAGTAGAATGAGAAAACCTCCATGACCATATAGATTGGGCAGATGATGTTTCTACAAATATATTTGTATTGTGCTGTAAATAAACCACCTTATCTACTGCTGTTTAGCTAATATGAACTCAAAGCAATTTATTCTCCTTCAGGTTTCAGGGCTGTAAATCCTTACAAGAGGAGACCACCTCATCTTTCTCCATGGAATGTTCTGTTGTTTGAGTTGTTGTTGTTAAGTGATGTCGAGTTGTAGGCGACTCATAGTGACCCTATGAGTGGAAGTCCTCAACACTTGTGTGACTTTCATCCTTTCTCCAGGTTCATAGGGTTTCTGGAGGCAAGCTATTATGGAAGTGGATGCCACTCCCGCTTCCAAGCTTGTTTTAATCAGGGAGCTCCACCAAACACTGTCCATTCTTGCATTTGACACATCAGTGTCACAGTGTTCAGCTTCACAGCTACCACAAGCTAGTTCTGTATGGCAAGTGGTGACACCAGGGCTGTATGACCTAGAAGAATGTTTTAACAAAAACAACAGAATGCTAGTGGACCTAAATCACCAACCATTCACTTAGTAGTCTAATATTTAATGCAATACACCACCAGTACCACTTACTAGAACAAATGTGAAAATTTTTAAAACTTCTTATTCATAACCACATACTTTGAGGAAAAGAATTACTGGAAACTCAAGACCATAGTCTGAGGGAACATCAAGGTTAATTGGCAAAACATAGTCCACAAAGACTCATTAGTTCAAAGAACTAAAATATCACACAATTTTTCCTCTCTCCATTCTGAGATTAGAAGAACTGGAGTGTTCCGTAACCACTGCCCACTATCTGAAGGGGATTACAATAGAAAGTCCTGGAAAAAATTGGACGAAAATGTCAAGTAAGACTCAAAATCATGAAGGACACCAAGTCTAGGGTCTGTTAGAGACTGGTGATATCTCCAAAACCATGGCCTTTAGTAACCTTCAAGACCGAAACTAAAATCAATCCCATATCTCAACTTTCAGTCAAACAATAAAAACACCAATAACACCAGGCAAGAACACTCTCCTTTGAATTGTCAACCACTCATCAATAAAAGGGCAGTGTTTATACAAGGACAAAGCTCAAAAATCAGGAACAATGTCTGGAAATGGGAAACATATGGCGCAAGAGCTGTTACAATGTGAGAATTGTAACTATGAGACTATCTCATATTTTGTAAATCTTCACTCAAATCACAATAAATTTATACAAGCACATGCATACACATTTAGATATATTCAAACTACACTATATATAAATACATTCATATACATATGTGTTTATTGTGATTTGAATGAAAGTTTACTGAAAAAATTGGTTTTCTATTCACTAATTCAAATACATGTCTATTATATGATTAGATTGCAGCATCAAGAAAACAAAAATCACCATCACTGGACCAAAAGGCAACATCGTGACAGATGCGCAAAAAATTAATGTCAATTATTTCATTTTACTTGGATCCACAATTAATATTCATGACGTCAGCAGTCAAGAAATCAAAAGACATGTTGCATTGGGAAAACTTGCTATCAAAGATCTCTCCACGTCCAATCACAAATGAATAGATTGAAAAATTATGATTAGTTCACACAATGGAATACTATACAGCAAGCACAGGAGCAATGATTCTGTAAATTATTACCTAACTTGGGAGGGGCAGGAGAGCATTATGCTGAGTGAACTAACTCAGTCTTACAAGGACAAATACTGTATAAAACCATTACTATAGAATGAGTAGAAAGATCCAAGGGCTGGTGGTGGAAGCAGAGAGATGAGGATGTGCAATGAGAGGGGGGATTAATTATCGAGCTGTACAATTTGATGGGGGGTAAAAGGAATTGGAAGAATCTGTTCTGGAAAACAATGTATTAGCATTTTGTAAATAAACTCAATTTTTTTTTTAAAATGAAAAGATCTCTCCAAAAGAATAAAGAGAAAAGATAGCAGTTTAAACATGTGGTGTTTTCAGTGGCTTTCCATGGATCTGAAAGTTGGACACTGAATAATAGACTGAAGAAGAATCAATGCCTTGGAATTATGGTTTTGGAGAAGATTTTTTTTTAAATTCATTTTAATGAAAGTTTACAGAGACTTAGGGTTTCCATTTATTCATTGTTGCACTTTTCTCCCTGTCCACCCCCTCCTCCCAATTTGCTCTTCTCTTTGAAAAGAAAAATTCTTTCATTATTATACAATCCCTCCCCCCAAGTCCACTCCACTATGCAGCCTTCATTCTGGACTCCTCTCATGACGATAATACCTAATCACACATCCCTTTTAAGCAGTTCTCTCCCTCATCTATTTCAATGCAGTATACATTATCTCTCCCCTCTTTCTCAGTCTCCCCCCCAAACCCAATGTCAGTCCCATTTTACAACAGTGGCCCTACGCAATATTTGTCTTTTTGTGACTGAGATACTTCACTGAGCATAATGTCCTCCAGGGTCACCCATTTTGTATAATATTCCATGAGTTCTTTGTTTTTCGGTGCATCATAGCATTCCATTTTATCAGAGCTTCTCTGTCCATTCATTTGTCGATGAACACTTGATTATAAGTTGCAACACTAACAAATCTGTCATGGAGGAGGTGCAGACAAGAATGGAGAAACTTCATCGCATATACTTTGGGTATATAATCACAAGGAGCAAGTCCTTGGAAAAAGACATTATGTTGGCAAAGGTATATGTCCAGTGAAAAAGAGAGACTCTCAGTGAGATGGAAGGAGGAGTGGCATCCACTTCCGTAATAGCTTGCCTCCGGAAACCCTATGAACTTGGAAAGAGGATGAAAGGCACCCAAGCGTCAAAGACTCTCCTTCATAGGGTCGCTATGAGTCGCCTGCGACTCGACGGCACTTAACAACAACAGTTCAGTGAGATGGAAGGACACAGTGACTTTAACAACGGACTGGAGCGTGTCAGAGATCGTGAGCGTGCAAGACAGGGCAAGGTTCAGACCTGTTGCTCATCAGGTTGTTATGAAGTGTAGTCAACCTGATAGGACATAGCAGTAATTTCATCTCTCATCCCCTCAAAAGTATCCCTGGCAGAGGTGGTTTTTGGGTCCTAAATGCGACTACTGCTAATAGAAAATTTACTACCTCACAGGCAGCTAATTGCATTACTTTTTAAATGACAGAACACGGCTTTTCATTTTGCCCTTGTAGAAGCCAAATGACATTGATCTATTGCTCCTCATGCCTTTCTTCATCCTAAATTAGGAGAGAGTATTTGGCAGTTTGATAATGCCCATTTTGTATTTATTTCATAACAAAAGTGGCAAGGATTAGTTGTAATCTTTAATAGCTGTTTTGTGTTGATGGTATAATTCCAATGATTGCATTTTACAAAGCCATTTCCATGAGGGTTTAGACAATCCAAGGAGCATTTAGCATCAGAAGACAGAACAAATCAAGGCAACTTCACAATTTAGCTCACAAATAATAACATTGGCGACAGTCCTTTCTCTTCTTGTGTCTCAGTTTAACATCTAAGCACCAGCCTTCTCAACTATAACTTCTTTTTTATTCTTTTTGTGTGTGTGTGTACCATCAAATCGTATCTGGCTGGTACAGGAGGAGATTGCCTCTCCTTCAGCAGAGCATCTGGTGAATTTGAACCGTGTACCTCTGAGATTGTAGTGCAGCTTCTTGCCACTAGGCCACCAGAGCTCCCCTCAACTATAACTTCTAATGAGACCATATTAGTGCTTGGTAGTTGGAAGACCCTAACAATGGTGAGTGAATGAGTGAGTAAAATGCATTTCTACAGCCAACTGAACATACAAGTGGAAGAGCAGACCACACATTCATAGTTTCCAGAAAAAACTTCCACATGAATATTCAGATAAAACATCATATCCACACCTCTGATAACTTCTGAGACAACATCTAAGATTTTCATGCTTTTATTATGTTAGTGAATTTTTATCTTAACAAACACTCTTCCACCGACAAGAGCGACATTGAATTAACTTTGTGAGTATTGGACTCTTTGGGTAATTTTTGATGATGTCAGAAAGTATTAGTTGGCTTGGAGACAAATGGACCTCTCTCCAGACATTACAGGGGCCAGATCTTAACTTGGCATGAAGATCTCTACATAAAACAGAAGAGAAAGGTCAGGAAGAGGATAAAATCACTAAGGAAATAATTTTTTTTTTTTTTTTACTGAAATCAAGTCATTTACATGTTAAATCTAGGCTGTCATTGCTTACGACATTGCTACACATGGAAGATTCTTTTCTGGCGCAAATGTGTGTCTGAAGAATTTAGTTTTCTGTGGAAAATAACAATTAGCAGAATTCTGAGAGCAGCCTTCCTCTCTAAACTTTTAAGCACGTCAGCCCAATCTTCACTAGTGAGGATTAAGAGAAGAGATTGGGTCCTAGAGAAAATGGAACATTCAAGGAAGGCTTTTGAAGTTAGTTGGCACAATTTGAGTTATTCAAGGTCAAATTTAGCAAAGAATTTCATTACTTAGCCTTTACCACCATGTTACAATTCCTTGTTGCTTTGACATTGGTGGCCTAGTGGGTAAAGAGTTGCATTGCCAACCCCATGGTAGGTGTTTCAAATCCACCAGCTGCTCCAAGGGAGAAAGATAGAGAATCAACAACCTGTGGTGTAATTGAATGCTTCTGGAGACCCATGGGAAGATCAGTTATGAGTTGGTTTTGACTCCATGAAAATTAGTTGCGTCTGGTTTTTGGTTTTAAAGTGTATTCATACATGTAACTAGGAGAGAGCAGTGAAAACAACATTAGCCTGAGAATTAGGAGACCGGGGTTTTGATCCTCACTCTGTGACTTGAGGCTTTCTTCATCTGTAAATGATGTGAGAGATTACTGTTAAGATTTCTCCCAGCATTAATTGCCCATGAACTTTTATTTAGAAAACATAAAGATCCTATCTACCTGACTTTCATATCTTGAACCCAGAAGGTTTGGGACTTATCAGTTTTAAATTTCCATGTAATTAGACTGTGACCTCCCTCTGGGTCCAAATTTCTCTTCAAGTCTAGATTGTTTAATTTACCATCTTTCTCAAATGGCTGCCACTTTTAAATATCACAAAGATTCTCTTTCTCCTAAACATCCTAGTTTTTTTGCAAAGTTTTTCCCCCAACCCTAAAGATATAGGATAAGATACTTTTTCTATAGTTTTCTTTGGTTAGACTTCTCAGATAAAACCCAGGGTACCAACTCAGATTTTAATATCAGGTAAATGATCAATAATTTGTTTGAGTGTTTTCTTTGGAATATTTGAAATATGTTAATACTATCCATTATTTCTTATATATCTGAAATTCAAATTGAAATAGATATTGCATATTTTTATTTTCTAATCCATGGCAACGGCAGTCAAGAAATCAAAAGACTTTGGGGAAATCGGCTGTCGAGGACCTATCCAAAATTCTAAAAAGCAAAGATGATAGCTTAAAGACCAAGGTGCACCTGATCCAAGCTTTGTTATTTTCAGTTCCTTCTTGTGAATATGAATGTTATAGAATTAATAAAGAAGACTGTAGAAGAACTGACGCCTTATGAATTATAGTGTTGGCCACGAGTACTGAAGATCCCATGGGCTGCCACAAAAGAACAAACAGACTGTCTTTAGGAAGTGCAACCAGAGCACTCCTTTGAGGCAAACATTTAGTCGAACTTATTTTGGGCATATTTTCAGAAGGAACTAGTCCTTGGAGGCATCACGCTCAGAGAGGTAGAGGACTGGCAAAATAGGGGAAGACCCTCAAGGAGACGGTTTGACACAGTGACTGTAACGGATAGTATGAGGAGGGCACCAGATAGTGCAAGGTTCGGAACTATTGCTTATATGATCACTGTGAGTCATGTCAACTTGATGGTACCTAACAACAATAACTGCAAACTCTATTCACCTTACATTTATTTAATCAAAGTTCTCTGTCCAATGTCTCAAGTCCGAAAAGAACATCGACTAAATTATTCTATATGCTTCTGTGATATTTCTCAACATCTTTAGCGTCTATGTGTATCTGGTTTCCATAATTAGATTAGAAATTCTAAGAGAGGCACAA
Source organism: Elephantulus edwardii (assembly GCF_000299155.1). Lineage (NCBI taxonomy): Eukaryota > Metazoa > Chordata > Mammalia > Macroscelidea > Macroscelididae > Elephantulus > Elephantulus edwardii. Next base: position 14,328,092 of record NW_006399826.1, on the reverse strand, counting down.
CTTGTATACTATACCGGTTTATAAACTGACCAGTTACTCTGAGATCCCTAAAAAGCCATATACATGCTCTTAATTGTTGGAAGCAGAAGTGGCATCCACTTTCAAAATGGCTTGCCTCTGTGAACTCTATGAACAGTCCTCGGGACTTTCATTCATAGGGTCACTATGAGCCGTCTATGACTCACCGACACTTAACAACAACAATCCTTGAAACAAAGATAGTCTCTTCTTCAAGTTGGCCTAAACAGTATAACTATGCCAGACTCATTAGAAAATAGGGAAAGATGCAAGGAAAATTAACTTTGGGTCCACAGAGATTGATAGTAGTACCAGTAACTATGAAAAATAAACTGAGTTCCTTTGTGTAAATTAAAAAAAAAAACCTAACTATATAGTCACTCACGTGTCTGAATTACCAGTTGTTTCCCAACTGCCCCTCAGTGTTAAAGCTTTATTTTGGAAAGCACTGATCTTATGGTCTTGGAAAATCTTACAGTGTCTTCCTTTGTTTCATATGTGAACATTCAATATTTTGTGTCTCTGATCCCAGAAAACTCATCTGTCTCTCTAAAATAAGACCCTTTACATTATCCACACCCTGTGTCTATATTTTCTCTTTTAATTCTTTCTCCCTTCATAGATTACTCATCATTTAAATACATTCTAAAGTTCTACCTGCTGTTCTCTCATTGTCTCCAATGCCGCCGCCCCCCCTTTTTGTCTTTTCAAATCTTACCCATTCATACAGTGATGGGTGTTTAGAATCAAATGGGCCTTAAGAATCTCTTGGTAAAAAGATCCAATATTCTCATTTTTAAATATGACAAATATTGTCCACCTCAGATTTATTTAAAAACACAGCTGAGTGACAGTTAAGACTAAAAAATGTTATATCCTTTCCATGCTCATTCTTCAAATTCCACCTCCAGCTACCACTTCTTTATAAAAAGCTTTCCTCATCATCACAGTCAGAATTTTTCTCTGGGCAGCATTTTGTTTGTAGCTCTCTTGAGGTACATACTCCTTTTTTGGTTTAAATTTTTCTTGTTGGCCAGGTTCCAAGAGAAAGCTACTCCCTATACTCCCAGCTAGAAGACTGTGTAGGCCCCTGGAGTACTATTTTCCTAACATCCTGATGTTTCTATTGGGATGAATAATGAGTATGGTGTTGCCCAATAGCTGGACTTCATGACTGAGGCTTTTGTAAGCAAGGAATTATGGCTTCTTTAACTCTCTGGGCAGTGTTTTGGACAGAGAAGGAACTTTGGAAAAGGAGAATAAGACTGCCAAGGATTTTTTCCAGGGACACAAATTTAATGTGGTAACAGAGTAAAGATCTTGAGTAGAACTTGACAATACCTCTTGAAATTTACAGCAGGCGAAGGATGTTTTCAACTTACTGTTTTCAACTAGGATTACAACACAGACAACTTCTATTCTTTTATTCAGCCTAGCCTTAGGGTAACTTTCCATGAGTTGCTTAAGAGAAATCTGTGAAGTAAAAATATTATTCAGCTGAGGTTATTGTTTACCTGCATTTAATAAACTATGCAAAGGCACTTGGTCATAACAAATTCTGTACAAAATTGAAATAAGAATTCAGAACATGTATTCATGCAAACCTTCATATAGACAAAAATGCAATAAATCACATATAACGAGGGGATAACACATGGTTTAGAATCAGGAAAATTATGCTTCAGGACTGTGTCCACTCACCATAGTAATCTCTATGTTGAGCAAATAAGCCAAGAAACCAAATTCTATGAAGAGCTCACTCACCATTAGGATCAAAGGAAACTCATTAACAACCTGGCATACAGAAATGTTAAAACATTTCATTCTGTAAGCGAAGAGAATCTGAAGCATCAACTGATGAAGATCACAAGTTCAATATGACAAAAATTCTCACAAGTAGACCAATAAGCAACATCATGCTGAATGTAGAAAACATGGAAGTTGTTAAGATATCACTTTACTTAATTCTGCAATCAATGCTATGGTAATGTCAGTGAGGAAATCAAACAATTGGGATATCTGCTATTAAAATGTTTCTTTACAGTCAAAAGCTGTTTCTGGGAGGACTAAGGGGTCCCTGACTCAATACACGGTATTTTCAATCATTTCATATGTGTGTGAGAGGTGGACAATAAATATGGAAGACTAAAGAATGAATGCCTTTGAATTGTGTTGGTGAGGAATATTGAATACATTATGGCCTAACAGAAGAACAAACTGATATATTCTGGAAATGTAAACAGAATGCTCCTTAGACATGAGGACGTCAAGGCTTTGTCGTGGGTACTGGGACACGTAATAAGGATAAACCAGTCTCTTGTAGGACATTCAATGACTGGAAAAGTAGCAAGGACCAGTGAGAAAGAGAAATATACGGATTAACATAGTGGTTGAAACGATCAGCTCAAGCATAGTAACAACTGTGAGAATGGCACAGAACTGGGAAGTGTCCTATTCTGTTGTAATAAGTCAATGAGGTAATGAGTCAGAACCAACTGATAGCACCTAACAACCACAGAGACATTGTCAAAATGGAAGGTATTCGTAATTCTACACTGCAAATAATAATTTCCAGTAATTCTACATCAGGAAAGAGTAATAGGTCTGTAGGTAATACCAGGAAGAACATCTCAGAAGAGGCACACATCAGTGAGAGAGAAAGGGCTACATGAGAAGTAAGGGACAGGGATGGTTAATTTAGTTGGTGAGAATATTGTGACCAGTTGTTTGATCAAGTACTAAATGCTGTTATGAAGGGATTTCCATGGTCATGCAGTGGTTAAAGAGCTTGGCTGCTAAAGCAAAGATCAGTAGGTTCTGTGAGAGAAAGATGAAGCCTTCTGCTTCTGTAAATATTTACAGTTTTGTAAACCCTATGGAACAGTTATCAAGTTGGAACCAGTTCATAACTGACCCTCCAGGAAGTTTTCAGATGCTGTAAATTGCATGGGAAGTGATTTCTCATCTTTCTCCCATGGAGCAGCTAGTGGATTTGAACTTTGGGCTGAGAGTGCAACTTCTTACCCTCTAGAAAATCATGTCAATCTTATGTACCGTTGAGTTTCAACTGACTTATAGTTGACCCTCCAGAGGGTTTTCAGAGGCAGCGAATAGCATAGGAAGAGATAACCCATCTCTCTCCTGTGGAGTGGCTGGTGGATTTGAACAACATGCCTTCGAGTTACCAGTGCAGCTATCTTACCATTCAGCTACCAGAATGCCCTAGATTACAGACTGCCTAATGGTGGTCATGAATGTTCTGTTTTTGTGTTTAACATTTAAGTTGTTGTTATTAGGTGCTGTTGAGTTGAGCATGGCTCATAGTGGCCCTATGGACAACAGGCCTAAACCCTGTCCCATCCTGTGCCATTCTTACAGTCTCTGACACATCCAAGCCTTTTACTGGTGTCAATGTTTCAATCTACCTACTTGAAGATCTTCCTCTTTTTCTCCATCCCTATACCTTTCCAAGTGCGATATCCCTTTCCAAGGAATAGCAGATTATATAGTCAACCAGAGCCCCAAATCCACTACCATGGAGCTGAATCTGACTCATAGCAACCCTCTGTTGGGTTTCTGAGCCTGGAAATCTTCGTGGGAAGGATGTCGCATATTTCTCCCAAGAAGCAACTGATGAATTTGAACAGTTGAATTTTCAGTTCAGGTTACACTTGTATGTATTTCGTTTAATTACTCCTTTTGTCTCTGGAGAAACAAAATGTTCTTGTTGGAAACCAGATCAATGATAACGTGAGTGATGTAAATTCATAGGTTTCTAGCTAGAATAAATTGGATACTTTCAACAAAAATACAACACTAGATTAAAGTTGGTGAAATTCGAAAGTCTATATATATTACACATGAGGAGTTTATTATACACAATCCACATTGCAGCAAATTGACTTTAAGCTACATAAATTTTTATAAATGTAATTTTCTTTTAAAATTCACTTTTTCTTAAAAATATTGAATCAAGATTACTGTACTGAAGGACAATAGATGCACATGATTAATTTCTGGAATGACTCAAACGCTTGCTTTTGGTAGTTATATGCCCATCAATAAACATTCATGGAGCTGTATTACGTGTTAGGCACTGATATGGGACTCATAGACAGAAAATTATCTCTGTCTTCATTGAACTTGGCTAGTGACCCAAGGCTAGAACAGCATTCTTTACACATCATTTGACAACAGGAATTAAAGCAAAATATCTAATATATTTTGATACATTTAAAGCAGCAGATTTTATGCTGAAAAAATAACTTTTTAGACAAAACTTTAGGATTATCAATTCATCAGATACCATCATGTTCAAGGCCTTATTAACAAAAGGGCAAACTGAATAAGGGTCACATTCATTGTCAAAAGATAACTTCAGGATCTCTCCTGAGATACAACAGTGCCACTGAAAACAAGCTATTCATATGCCTGTAAGTCAGACCAGTTAAGTCCATTATTATTCAAATTTATGCCTCAACCACTAACACCAAAGATGAGGAAATGAAAGATTTTAACCAACTCCTGCAGTCTGAAACTTATCAACTATACAATTAAGATACATTGATAATTACTGATAATTAGAATAAAAAGTTAGAAACAAAAGAGTTTAGTGGAAAATAAAGCCTTGGTGATAAAAATTATACCAGCGAATGTATGGCAGACCTTCTCAAGATCAAGAACCAGTTCACTAGAAATACTTTTTTACAACAGCATAAAAAGCAGCTTCACATGTGGACCTCACCGGATGGAATGCATAGAAATCTAATTGACTACATCTGTGGTAAAAGGGAACTCTGGTGGCCTGGTCTGTAAAGAGTTGTTCCACTTGCCCAAAGGCCATGTCTCTTCCACCAGCCACTCCAGGACAAAACGATGGCCTGTCTCCTTCTATGGGATTTACAGCCGTGAAACTAAATGAGGGATGTGGAGGTCAGCTATGACTTGGGTTCCAAAGGCAATGAGTTTTGTCCTAGAGTAAAACAAACTGTAGAAAATCTCAATACCATTATTGAGAACAAAGCTAGGATTGGGTATGAAACAGACTATTCGTTGCTAATATGCACATTCAAGCTGAAGACATTGAAAGCATTTACATGATACCCAAACTACAACCTTGAGTCTATCCCACTTTGAATTTAGAGACTATCTCAAGGTTAGATTTAATGCATTGAACATTGATGACCAAAACCCAGACAAGCTGTGGGTTGACATCAAGGACATGATACATGAAGAAAACAAAAGGTCACTAAAAGTACAAGAAAGAATGAAAAGAACAAAGTGGATGCTAAAACAGACTCTGAAATTTGTTTGTGAACATAGACTAGCTAAAGCAAATAGAAGACAGGAAGTGAGAGCTACACACATTTAAAAGGTAGCTCTAGACAAATTGTAGTCTCATAATGAAATGTGAAAAGATCTGGAGTTAGAAAACCAAAAAGGAAGAACATAGTTGATATTTCTCAAACTGAAAGCACAGGGAAAAATATTCAAGTCTCAATTTATAATACTGAAGAGTCAAATAAATGGGCAAATATTGAATGATGCAGAAAGTATCATAAGAAGAGGAATAGGATACTCAGAGTCAACATACCAAAAAGAATTGGTAAAATTTTTGCCAATTCAAGAGGTAGTATATTATCAAATACCAATGATGTTGAAGGGAAGAAGCCTACACTGTATGGAAGGCTTTAGTGCAAAAAACAAACTCACTGCCTTAAAGAAGGAATAGACTCATAGCTGACCTTCCAGCAGGTTTTTGAGGCTATCAGTTCCATGGAAGGAAACAGTTTCTCTTTCTCTCTTGGAGTAGCTGGTGGATTAAATCTCTAGAGAGGCTTAGTCTTTGGGTTAACAGTGTAACTCTCTGTGAACTAGACCACCAGAATTCCCTTTTTCCACAATTTTTTTTTATTAAATTTTATTAGTTTTAATGAACATTTACAGGGATTTTGGGTTTTCATTCCTTCATTGCTGCACCATTCTCTCTACCCTCCTCCCCAGTTTGTTCCTCTTCCCCGCCATCCAAATGTCTGTTTTAATTGTCCAATTGCCACAGTGCTTGTCAAAGTCAGTTCTGATTAATCTCCTTTGTCGGTGTGTCCTTTGCCATTCCCTATCACTCCTCCCTGAGAGAGATTTCACCCTGATTCATAAGTAAAAGGGGATTGCGTATTCTCTTAGCTACTTCCTGCTGAAAAGGGACGCTGTGGGTTTCAGGGTGAAGATCTTCTCTCACTACTCTAAAGGGCCCCTTTGGCAGTAGGAAACACATAGACTATTATGGAGATTGATTTTGGAATTTAGATGCACTCTTATTGATTGTGCTTGGCCGTACATGTTCATATCCTTGAAGATGTATCATGGGGGTGTTGCAACCTAGAAGACACAAATTTGACTAACAAGTTATAAGTACATGAGTCAAAAATTATGGAAAAGTAAAAGAAAAGATTCTTTCATTGTTTTACAAACCCTCCCCAAGGTCCCCTCCACCAAGTAGCCCTCGCTCTAGACTCCTGTGATGACAGAAATACCTAGTCATATATCTCTTTTACAGTTTTCTCCTCCTCTGTTTCAGTGCAGTATACATTATTTAACCCATCTCACTCAGTCTCTCCCCAACCCCAAGGACAGTCCCATTCTACAACAGTGGCATCATGTAATATTTGTCCTTTTGTGACTGGGATATTTCACTCAGCATAATGTTCTCCAGAGTTAACCATTTTGAATAATATTGCATGAGTTCCTTGTTTTTTAATGCAGCATAGTATTCCATTGTGCGAATATACCACAGCTTCTCTAGCCATTCGTCTGTTGATGGGCACTTAGGTTGTTTCCAACTCCTTGCTATTGTGAACAAAGCTGCAATAAACATGGGTGTGCATATATCTGCTTGGATGTCAGCTATGGTCTCTTCAGGGTATATTCCCAGTAGTGGAATTGCTGGGTCAAATGGTATCTCTATTTGCAACTTTTTGAGAAAGCGCCATACTGCTTTCCACAGGGGTTGCACCATTTTACACTCCCACCAACAGTGAATCAGGGTTCCAGTTTCTCCACAACCTCGCCAGCATTTGTTGCTTGATGTTCTGTTAAATTTTGCTATTTTGACTGGGGTGAAATGATATCTCATAGTTGTTTTAATTTGCATCTCTCTTAGGGCTAGGGATTTTGAGCATTTCTTCATGTGCTTGTTAGCCATCTGAATGTCGTCTTCGGTGAAGTGCCTGTTCATATCCTGTGCCCATTTTTCTATTGGATTATTTACCTTTATCTTGTTGTGGTGCTGAAGTATTTCATAAATTCTGGATATAAGTCCCTTATCTGATATGTTATTACCGAATACTTTTTCCCAGTCAGTGGCTTCCCTTTTTACCCTGTTGGAGAAGTTTTTGGATGTGCATAGGGATTTGAGTCTTAGAAGATCCCATTCATCTATGTTATCTCCTGGTTGTAGCTTTTCCAGGATACTGGGAAGACTGTTTATGTTGTGGATTAGGACTTCTAGTGTTGTTCCTAGCTTTTCTGTAATGAAGTTTCCACAGTCAATTTGATTCCTATGTATTCCATCTGGTGAGATCCACAGGCAAAGCTGTTTTTATGCTATTAGAAAAAGTGATTTATAAAAAAACTGGTTGTTGAAAAATTCTGTCATGGATTCTTCAGGGTCATTTCTTTCACCAACGCTGTATTTTTCAAAAAAATCTTCACAATTATAAGCTCCATAATGATAAATACAGAAAATACTGAAGTTGTCAAGGATTTTATTTTACGTCGCTCTATAATCATTGCTCATTGATGCATCAATGAAGCAACTTGACAATGTAAATCTACAGCAAAAGACCTCTTTGCAAAGTATTCAAAAGCAAAAGCTGGATAATGAATAAGGAAGACTAAAGGAAAATAGTCATCCTTAAGTTATGCCAATATATAATATACGATAGACTATCAGACAACACACCTCCGGAAACTCTATGAACTTTGATAAATGTCGATAGTTGTAGAGGGGCTTCAGGGTTTTGTTCATAGGGTTGCTGTGAGTCATGCTCAGCTCGAAGGCAATCAACAACAACAACAACACAATATCAGAGGGCAAATAAATTTGTTTTGTAAAAAAGTACATCTAGGCTCCTTCAAAGGGAAAACAATTAGGTTAATGTCTCATATGGTTTCGTCTACTATCAGCAAGGATTAGCATCTACACATAATAAGAATTGTAAGGATGACATAGAGCCGGTCAGTGTTACATGTTGTTATACACTCATGTATCAGAATTGAGTCAATGACACCTAACAACAACACAACAGATCACCATATGGTACATTTCAAATTCAGTCACTTTTATCAAACTTAAAGTCTGTTTTATTTAAGTTCTGTGCTTCAAATACAATTACAAATCCAAAGTATCACTAAAGTTTATTTCCTGAGTACTTCTAATATGTATGGTAATATTCTATTACTTTATGGTAGAATTATACAAACCTCTAAGTAGCAGGTGCTACTATAGGTTTCATCTACTATCTGAAATTGCAATTTGCCAAAGTCAAAATGGCATAATATCAAGGCAATTACCATTAAGTTATATGAAAAATAATTTTTTGTACATTATTTTTTATTTGATAGTCTTCCTTATTAATCAGTTTTCAAATACATATCAATTAAAAATATTCTCAAAGTGACCTCTTGGTTTTTTGTTTTTTTAAACTTTATTTTATTAATTTTAAGGAACATTTACAGGGATTTTGGATTTTCATTTATTCATTGTTGCACTTTTTTATTTACCTTCCTCCCCCCAACAGATGAGGGAGAGAACCCTTTACAAGTGATATATGATAGCATATTATGATTATCACAGGAATCCAGAATTAAGGTTGCATAGTGGAGTGCATTTGGGGGCAGGGGCAGGGTTGGGAGGATTGTATACCAATGAAAAAGATTTTTTGCTTTTCAAATAAAAATAATTTTTATATCAATATTTAAAAGAATTTTCACATAATTATTAAATAACCTATCAAATCACAGCAAATAACACCTAAAACTTAAAATTACACCACCATACAGTATTCACAGACACTGTTCAATGCTATAGCAGCATGATGTGGAGATGCTGAGTATTGTTTTTAGGTGCCGTGGTGGTGAGTAGTAAGACTCATAGTGACCCTATGAACAACAGATCTGAATTCTTCCCCCTCTGTTCCATCCTCATCATCGTCGACATACTTGAGCCCATTGCTGCCATCACTCCGTCAACCCATCTCCTCAGGGGTCCTCCTTTCCTTCACTGACCCTCCGTCTTTGTAAGCATGGCGTGCTTTTCCAAGGAATAGTCTCACCTAGTTACTTGTCCAAAGTATGAGATGCATAGATTTGTCATCTTTGCCTCCAAGGAGCTCATTGGCTATATTTTCTCCAAGAGATACTTGATTGTTCTTCTGGCTGTCCATGGGATATTCAGTACTCTTCTCCAGCACCACAACTCAATTCTTCTGTCATCCTTATTTTCTATCCAGATCTCAGGTGCATAGCAGGTGATTGAAAAGACCATGGCCTGAATCAGGTGCATCTTAGTCTTCAGACAGACATCATTTCTCTTAAGTGCTTTAGGTTTCTCCTGATTTCCTGATTGCTGGTACCAAGGCTGTTGATTACTGGTCCAAGATTAAATCATTGACAGTTTTAACCTTTTCTCCATCTATCATGATGTATCACCCTGCGGTGAGTACCTCTGTCTTCCGATGTTGAGATGTAAACCACACCAAAGGCTGTAAATTTTTGATCTTTTCCAGCAAGCACTTCAGGTCTTCTTCCCGTTCAGCAAGCAAGGTTGTGTCATCTGCATAATGCAGGGTGTTGATGAGTCTTCCTCCAATCCTGATATCACATTCCTCTTCATAGAGTCCAGCTTCATTAATTATTTGCTCAGCATACAGACTGAATAGATATAGAGTAAGAATACAAACACCCTCCCTTATTTTAAACTATGCAGTGCTCCCTTGCTCCATTCGGGCAATAGCTTCTTGATCTCGGTACAGATTTCTCATGAGCACAATTAATTGTTCTGGGATTCCTATTCTTCTCAATGTTAACCATAATTTGTTATGATGCACACAGTAAAATGCCTTTTACATGGTCAATAAAACAAAGAGACATTCTTCTGGTATTTTGCTGAGTGTAGTTCCTGGTAAAGGAGCTTGGAGATGTGACTGTTACAGCTTAAGGTGCACACTGCCTCTTTAACAGTTTACAGCAAAATAAATGATGAGCACTAATTTAACTTTTTTCCCTTTCCCCCTCTTTAAGTAAAACTTATTTTTGGATTTATTTTATTTAGTCAAAGTATGTATTAATGAAGTCCAGCAACGTGACATAAAACTTGAAAAGTAGGGTATGCACTCCTGCTCTTTCCATGTGGTCGATAAGGAAGTTGAGATTTTACTGAAATGTTAACCACTTTCCTGTATTCACCAAGCTAACAAGCTGTTTAGCCAGAGCATAAACCAAGTATCTGACTCACACATGCCACTAGCTGGTACCCATTGTCATCAAGCCCGTCTTGACCTATCACTACCCCGTGTGTGTCAGAATCAAACTGTGAATGATCCATAGTGTTTTTAGTAACCTAATTTGTGTGTATGTGTGCAAGATTGCTCATTCTTTCTTCCAAGGTCCCTCTTGGTAGATTCAAACTTCCCACTTTACAGTTAGTTGAGAACCTTGACTATTTAAACCACTCAGAATTCGTCACGTCATCCAGGTAAATTGATATGTAAATGTGGAAGCCTAATATCTCAATGCCAGAATTAATTAGCTCAGCAAAAAAAGTTTCACCAAAAATGTCAGATAGTATTATAGTAATAAAAAAATAATCACACTTATTAGATGCTTACTATCAACAACCCATACTGTAATAAATTAACTTTAAATTATGTAAGTATTTGTGAGTCCTCACTGTAAATATAATTATCATACAAAAAGTGGAATTCATTTTTCCCTGGATAAAATTTAGAAACAAGTTTAAAAAAATTGAAGTGGTGACTTTAAGCAACTCGTCCTTTTTTTACCTAAGTAAGTGTAAGACAAAGTTGCGAGCGATGAGAAAGATGATGATTGACAAAGATGAGTGTCCTGATTATGAAAGAAAACTATTCAGTATTAGAATGAACTTTCATATCTGGGGTAGCATCAAGATGGATGGACTCTCCACCAGGCTGTTTGACAAAGTGGTTATTTGTTGAGCTGCCATGCTGAATAGAAGTGGGCATGCAGGGATGCCCCAGACAGGGTCACATTTAATTATACAAATGGCAAAGCAACAGAACAGCAGGTAGAGGAAGGCTCCACAGCAAATATGAACTCAAGTCAAGTCAAGACAGATAGCAGGTCTTAACTAGAAAATGACAGATACTTTTGTGTCTATTTGTTTCCCATGTGGGGAGCTCACATAGTATGCAATGCAGTGTGTAACTAGACAACAAATGGGAAACCTGAGGAAGAGTCAAAGACATCCAAAGGTAACAAAGTCACTGCCATGTAGGATAGTAGATTGCCTGGGGGGCAACTTCAGTCAAAGATGAGACTTGGGGACACATGGTCTACAATGCCTATTTCATTGAGGAGGTTTCAAGATAGAAATTCTCTCTCTTAATAGTTAATTCACAGATTAGGATGTGATGGGGAGATGGAATTAGACACTTGTCCATAATTAAGTCTGGCCAGTTCTATAACAGCATCAATAAATGGTGACACACATCTCCCAGTAGTCCTGAATCCTGGCACAATCTGAGTATAATAAATGGGTGAAGTTTTTGGAGATGGTCAAGATGTCAGCATAGTCAGATATCTCCTAACGTCCTTCACACAGCAGAGACCCAAGGAAACAATGTATCAGATACAGTTAACAGTTTTGAAAACACAAGCATCAAATAGAATTGATCATTCATTATAAAATTATTAAAATCCAAAGTACAAAGATACAACCACTACCTTACATGCATATATGTTGTTGTTGTGTACCATAGATTTGGAATTGACCCATAAGTGACCCTCCAGTGGGTTTTCAAAGGCAGTTTAATCACACAGGAGGAGATTATTCATCTTTTTTCCGCAGAACAACTGTGGCCTCGAACAGCGTACCTTTGGGTTTGCAGCACAGCTTCTTGCCTCTAGGCCACAGTGTCAGTTATATACATAATGGTAGATGTTGTTGTTATGTACCACCAAGTTGGAACTGACCCAGTTATAGGTTTTCAGAGGTAGTAAATTGCAAGGCAAGAGACTGCCTGTCTTTCTCCTGTGGAGCAGCTGATGGCCTCAAACTGCATGCCTTCAGGATTGCAGTGCAGCTTCTTGCCACTATGCCACCCAAGCTCCCTAATGGTAGATAAATGAAGATTTAAAAAAACAAAACAAAACTAAACAAGGAATACTAATAAAGCTGGATTCTGACTGTAGCACATGAAGAGATGGATGGATATGGGGTGGAGAAAACAGGGGCTTGTTTAGGAGATTAAGAGTGATATGAGCAAATCAAAGATATGAAAGAGTCTGCCAGGCTAAGACACACTATATGTCACTTGGCATCTCTGGAGTTTCAGAAGCACAGATAGTGGTTTAGGTAGCGGTAGCACAGCTGATTAAACATTGGACCAGTTACCAAAAAGTTGCAAGTTTGCAACTACTAGCTGATCTGTGGGAAGAAGATGAAACCATCTGCTTCCATATTTATTTATGTCCCTGGAAATTTCATGAGGCACTTCTACTCTGTTCAAAAGGATTTCTGAGTCAGAACTTATTCAGTGTCAGTTGGGTGTGGGGAGTGAAGGAACCACTGGAGGCCCAAGAAGACATGAGCTCAGCCCATCTTGATTGCTCTCCCATTGAACCAACCTATTCTTCCAATGATTTCATCTTGCTTGGATCAACAGTCAACACCCTTGGTAGCAAGTCAGGAAATTGGAACATGTATTGCATTGGGCCAGTCCATGATCAGGGATGTCTTCAAAATGCTGAAGAGCAATGAAGTGAGTTTGAATATTAAGGAGTCCCTGATTCAGGTCATGGTCTTCTCATCACCTGCTATGCTATCAAACAACTGGACAATGTGTAAGGATGGCAGAAGAACGGATGACTTTGAATTGAGGTGCTGAAGAAGAGCGCTGAATATTATGGAATACCAAAAAACCACAAACAGATACACGTCTTGGGAAAAGTGCATCCAGAGTGCTCCTCGGAAGCAAAGATAGTGAAACATCGTTTCTCATACCTTGTATATGGAGCTAGGTGAGGCTATTCTTTGGAAAGGGACATAATACTTGGAAAGATGGAGGGTCAGCGAAGGAGAAGACGACCCCCAGTGAGATGGTCTGACATCATGACTTCTGCAATGGGCTCTAGTGTGTCAGGGATAATGAAGATGGGACAAGATAGGACAGGGCTCAGGTTGGCATAGGATAGTTCTGAGTAGTACTCAACTTGCCAGCACTCAACAACCACAACAACATTCGGTGTAGGGCTAAATCACAGATTCAACATGCTCAGTCTTACCTTAAAGATCAGATTTTAAATTCACGGAGGATAGCAAAGTCACTCTTACTACTTAATAAAATTTTGGACATATGTCACTTACTAATAAAAATAATTAAGTCAATAACCTTTTGCACAATGAACATATGTTATATGTATATGTACATAAATGCATTCTTAAACTTATTTGATTGGTAACTTGCGTGCCAATGCATAGACCTAATGGTGACTGCCTCCTACCCCAACACCCCTCTCATCCTTGGGTTTCTTTGGAATCAGAGTGTAGATTTGCTCTTGGCCCATACGTCACAACTCAACCTTTACCCTTGTGCCTCTTTGCTCAGTCACAGCATGGAGTATAAAACTAGGCCTGCAGTTAACTACTCAACTGCTAACCAAGAGGCTGCCGGTTTATATCCAACCAGGGGTTTTGTTTGAGAATGGTCCAGCAGTCAGCTGCTATCAAAATCACTGTTTGGAAAACCCTGTGGGCAGCCATGCTCTGTCACATAGGGTTTCTGTGAGTCAAAACATCAATTCAGCAGCATCAAACAAGGAAAACCAGGTTTTATCTAAAATTGGGATCAAGTCCCTGCTGTCACCTAGAATCACTCTTGTCCTCTAATTTAGCTCTTCATTGTTCTTCTTTGGATTTCATTCTCTTTCTAGTCCAGCTTTTACCACCTTTTCTCCCTCTGGGCCCATTTGCTACCTGGCTTCCAAAGATTTGAAGATTAGGTCAAATTCTTCCTATGCAAAAGCACCAGGAGTTTTCAACTCTGATCAGGCTGGAGAATCCTAGATGAAGTCAGTTGCATAGCCTCCTGAAAATGTTGGTTTAGCAGAGAAAGAAAGAGCATCAGTATTTATTATAAGTACAGCTGCAGCCAAGAACAGCAAGGACATGCACAGATGATTCTCTTGCACAGGCAAGGAAGAAGAGTACTTAGTTGGGTGTTAATTTGAAATTTCCCCACCCTTGCTCTTTCCTATAGCTAAATAAATCCAAACCACAGATGCATCAAACAATATGTAGCAAACAGAGAGATAAAAGGCCATATGTCCCAAGGTACCACAGTTTATGACGGCACTTCAAAGACCCTAGTCTTCACAAATTTAAGTCCAAAGACATAAATTATAAAGAGGACACAGAAAACATATCTTTCCATATGGACCCACCAATTTCCAGGAGCTCTGGTGGCTTAGTCCCTAGAGAGTTGTGCTGCTAATCCAGAAGATATGCTTCTCTGGTTATTTAAATTCATCAGTGGTTCCAAGGGACAAAGATGGGCAATCTCCTTCTGTGTGATTTACAGATTCAGACACCCAGTGGAGAGACAATTACTAGTCAATTCCGACTTGATGACAATGGGTGAGTTGAATCCGCTGATTATGCAGATGATCATTGCATAGAGCTTAGATTGGGAGTCAAATATAAACCTAATAATGACTCTAAACCTACTTGGGAAGCCAGCTTTTCTTGCTTCCTTTCTTTTTGTCTTGCAACTTGTTGTGAAAATCACTCAGCATGAACAGCCTTAGAAATCAGGCACTTTAAGTAAAATCTTGAGAGTCGAAGCTGTAGGCTTTTGAAAACAACAACCAGAAAGTGGTAGTGAGTAACACAGATCCTGCAGGGGGGATCATGGTCCAACCACAGGGGCCCACTGAGACCTCCTGCTTCAGCTGGCATCTCCAGTGAGCAAGCGAGGCTACTAATCTCCCCTGTTGCCACTTCCCTTTGGTGTGGCTCTTTAATCTCTGAAGTATGCTGACAGCATTCATTATTCTATACACCAACAAGATTCAATTGGTTTCTACAGGGATGTCCATTTTACAAAGCTGCAAGTGAATAAAAGACCGCCGAATAAGTGGTGCACTTATCAACTCAAGACTGTACCATGTTATTCATTAGGCAAATAAATTAATGCCAGACTTCCTTATCTACTGGGCCATCAAGGGACATGTCGGTTCCTTGACAGGACTCTTTTATGAGCAGTCATCTGTGTGTGAGAGAGAAATCTCTGTGGAAGTCTTAAGGAAAATGTCAGTGAACAAGGTAGATTTTCTGCAAAGCAGATGACACATGTACAGGAGAGGGGACTTAGTTCTTTCTCAATGCCAGCACTTTGGGCCCTACAATCACAGAATGGACAGTTAGGGCCCTGGATTCCAACCCTGATGTTGCTAATCAGGTATATGACTTAAAGCAGTTTTTCTATCTGCCAACGAGACACAATGACATTGGTCTCCATCTATATTGCTTTTCTGAAATATAATCATGATGCTTTAAGACAGTATTTGATCTCATTTGCATCAATTTGGAACCAACTCATATCTGATCCTCCAATGGGTGCCCAAGGCTGTAAGTGGAACAAGAGGTGATTGCACATCTTTTCTCTGGGGATCTGAACCGGAAGAGAGGGACAGTCATTAAGTTAGCAGCACCACTCCTTGCATATTATACCATGGGGACATTAAAACCCCCTAAAAATATGCATGCTGTTAACCTCACAGCAGCCAGTTTGAATCTGCCAGCAACTCTGGAGGAGAAAGATGGGAAATTTCCAGCCTCTAAAAACTCACTGGAGGGTTAGCTACATATAAGTCAGCTTTGACTCCATGACAGTGAGTCTGAGAGTTTGATCTTATAATTTCTAAAATTTGTTTTTATAATAGGGTTTTTTTTGGTCTTTTAAAAAAATTGGTTTGCTTATGAAGTTCGTATACATAGTGTTTCACACTATTCTTCATTCACATTGTGTTTCTTACAATCATTCTCATGCATTATATTTTATAGTATTAATCACCATTGGACCTTGCCCATCATTACCCTGTATTTTCACCTGGACCTTTCCCATTTCTTTGATCCCGTTGGTTTTAGCCCTGTCCATCCTCATCCCGCTACTCTCATCCCTTTCCCCCTTGAATTACTATATGTGATTTACTAGTTATTCTTCTTTTTTTTTCTTACAAACTCAGTATTCCTCATATTGTAAAAGTAAACATCACTTTTAAAGTAAACCATATAAAATAGGTGAATATTTAATTAAAAGATAAAAATCATTAACTAATATAAAATTCCAGGTTGTAGTAATAAGTAAAATAAAATTGGAGATAATTCTTTACTTCTAAACTTCTTACCAGAACAATTATATTATTGTGAAATGACTTTCTAAGAGAGAAACAGAATTGTAAATGCTCTTGTTATCGAGTTCACTATGACTCATGATTCCATGAACAATGGATTTAAACCATGTGCTATCCTATGCCATCAGAGATATCCTTCTATTTTTATAATAATACTCTTATGTAGTATTTTTCATGAGACTGAGTTCATTTACTCAACATAACACTCTTCAGCCTCTCCCAGGTTATGTAATATTTTTTGAAATTGTTGCTCCTGAGTGCTGCATAGTATTCCATTGGGTGAATATATCACAATTTCTCAATCCATTCAAAATCACTGGCAATAAGAGAGATGCAAATTAAAACCACAAAGAGATATCATCTCATCCTAGTAGTAGCGGCAAATTTTGGTAGGGCAACAAGCAATAAATGTTAGAGAGGAAGCGGAGAGATAGGAAATCTCATACACTGTGGGATTGTCAAATGATACGACTATTCTGGAAGGCAGTTTGGCATTTCCTCAGAAAGCTGAACATAGAAATTCTTTATGACCCAGCTATTCCACTACTAGGGATATATCTCAAGGACATAAGAACTGAGACACCAATGGAGATTTGTAGACCAATGCGCACAGCAGTGTTCTTCACCATCACAAGAACATGGACACAGCCTAAATGGTTTTTTATAATAGTTTTCTTCACTTCATCTTGGATCCACTGGGATTGCTAGTGATAATTGCAGAGTTTCTTCTGGATTACATGAAGTGTTCTTTTTCTATATTCCATTAACATCTTCCCGCATAATGCTACCAGCAAGGAGAAGGTGAAGAGAAGGATCGAGCAGGTACAACAGACTTGAAACTTTTCTGTGTTTGTTGTTGTTGTTTGGTGCCGTCGAGTTGTAAACAACTCATAGGAACCCTATGAATGAACAGCCTGAGCACTGTTCGTACATAGAGTTTCTGGAGACAAGCCATTTCGGAAGTGGATGCTGCTCCTGCTTCCAGGCTTGATTTAGTCGGGAAGCTCCAGCCAACACTGTCCACCATGGGTGCCCATTACCACGATTGGTACATCACTGTCACAGTCTTCAGCATCACAGCAACCAGAGTTACCTCTGTACAGCAACGCACAGACCAGTGCTATACCACCTAGAAGAATGTTTGACAGGAAAACAATTTGAACCTGGCCAAGGGCTGCAGATGAAAATCACCCACCTTTGGCTTGGTAGCATAACTTTGACTCCAAAAGCTTGCCACGATTCCTACGCTCATACCACCATGCTCCTTCTGGCAAGGAGAACTTCCCAAGACCCTGGGAGGAGCCAACCAGAACAACATGGCCACTTCCTCTCCCAGCTCCCCTTGGGCTTAAGGCCGCCTCCTGGTTCAAACCCTAGGCCCAGGCTGGCTAATCTCGCTCCTGGAGACAGAGCAAACCTGCAAATAATAAACACATGCCTGGAAAAGCAATCGACTCCAAAAGCTTGCCACGATTCCTGCGCTCACACCACCAGGCTCTTTCTGGCCACTTTTCTGTGTAGTTATCTAAAAGGAAACATTCCACTTGCACCTCCACATTTCTGCATGTAAAACCCTGATTGAGAATAAGGTGTGAGGACAAGACAAGTGCAAGAGTTGAGAGTACAAACAAGGTTAGAGAAAAGTAAATGCATAGTAAAGTGGACCGTGGACTGGTGGTGACTGTAACAATGAAAGAATATTTTTTCCTTCAAAGAGAAAAGCGAACTGGGGGGATGGTGAGCAGGGAGGAGAATGTGCAACAATGAATGAATGGGGGGAAAATTAAATGGAAAGGATAATTATATGTTGTTTGTTGTTGTTATGTGCCATCGAGTTGCCTACAACTCACTGCAACCCTATGTGCAACATCCCTAAACTCTGCTCTGTCCTGTGACAATCACACTGTCTCCGATACACCCATCCCAATTACCCCAGTCACTGAATCAATACACCTCATAGAGGGCCTTCCCCTCCTGTGATGTCCCTCTACCCTCTCAAGCATGATATCCTTCTCCTAGGACCAGTCTCTCCTTATAACACGTCCAAAGTATGTTAGATGGAGCCTCAGAATCCTTGCCTCCAGGGAGCTGCCTGGTTTAACCCTTTCCAGGATGAATTTGCTTGTTTTCCTAGCAGCCAATACTCTTCTCCGGCACCCAGCTCAAAATGAAATATGTTGCATTAAAAATAATTAATAAAAAATTTAATAAAAAACCATTACAAAGAAAAATGCCTTTTTCAATATATGAATGTCCCACATTTTCTGTGGAAAATAAGTTTATTCTTTATTAAATATGTATTATGTTTACTATAATATCCTGTAATGTTCTTTAGATATCTTTAAAATAAGACAATAACCTTTTCAATTGTCTCAACACAATTAAATTAATTTCCTTAAAAAGAAAAAAAGAAATACAAGCACTCTACCTATAAGGAACATTACAGCTTCCTGTAATGCTGGACAGGTTTATGCGTCTTATAAAAGAATATACAAACAAGTACCAGTTAGTATATATTTTTCCTCTTTTGTGGAAAGAACATTTGCTGTTGAAGAACAAAGACAATAGCCTTCAGTATGGATTACATTTCAACATCAAGATGACACAAGTCCTCACCACTGGACCAGTAGGCAACATCGTGATAAAAGACTGAAGTTGTCAACTATCTCATCTTACTTGGATGCACAATCAACACCCACAATCAACAGCAGTCAGGAAATCAAAAGAAGTATTGCATTGGGTAAATTTATTGTCTAGGACCTCTCTAAGGTGTTAAGGAACAATGATGTCAGTTTAAAGCCCAAGGTGCTTCTGATTCAAGCCATGTCTTTTCAATTACTTATTATGCATCTGAATCATAGACAATGACTAATGATGACAGAAGAACATCCCATGGACTTTCAAAAGAATAAATACATCTTGGTGAAAATAAAGCCAGCGTGCTCCTTAGAGGCAAGAATGGGGAAGGAAAATGTTCTATATTGTGTGGCTCCAAGAAAGAGATGAGAAGGAGTTGTGTAATAGTTGTGTCTGCAATGAAAGGAAGAAGTGGATTTGATTTATACTACAAGGAAAAGGAAAGTTGGTGTGGAAAGTGGCTCCAGCAATGGGCTCCTGCTGATCCCAACTCTAGCCCTTTGTAGTGTGATGACCTAGGGCAAAGCCCTCTCTTTTTCTAGGACTCCTTTTTCCTAGCCTGTAAAATGAGAGGGCTAGACTGGATGTATTCTTTCCAGTTCCAATTCTTTAAGACTGTGGTTCAAGTCCAATTTGAATGCAGTCCAAGGAAATTTTGTTAGTGCGACTCCCAAAAGACCTCATTATGAAGTGGTCCCATGGATCAGAGCCCCGGGACAGTGATGGCAAGACTTCAGAAGCCTATTATTAATGATAATAATAGCATTTTGTTTTTACACATACTTTCACACCTATAATCACCTGTAATTTGTGTTAATCTTCATCATATCATTGTGAGGCAAAGAGGTATAATGATCATTATCCACATTTTAATGATGAGGAATCAAGTCCTTGAAAGCTCAAATGCTCAAAAACCCTGAGGTCCCAAACAAGTTGTGGTGAAGTCTGAACTGGAATCCATGCTTCTAAACTTTCAACACAGAGTTAGTGCTTCACATCAGCCTGGATAGCCTCTAGCCTCACTTGAACTTAACTTTGATGTGCCTCAGTTGCCCTGGCTGCTTAAAGTAAAAACCAAGCTCATCTCCATAGAGTTGATTCTGACTAATAATGGCCTTCTATCAGGATTCTGAGAATGTGAATCTTTAATGGAACGAGATGGCTCATATTTTTACCCAAGGAGTAGCTAGCAGATTCAAACTGCCAACCTTTCAGTTGGCAACCTGATAACATTATGAACTATGCCACCTGAACACCCTGATATCTCAGTGTTCTAAACTAGTGTTCAGTAGAAAGTTCTATGATGTTGAACATGTCCTACGTCTGTGTTGTCCTTTAAGGTAACCACTATTTACATATGGCAACTTTAGAACTTGAAGCTGGCCCCGTGTCGATGAGAAATGGAATTTTTAATTAAATTTCATTCGAGTTAAATTAAATTTAAATAGCCACATGCGATCAGTGGCTCTCACATTTCATGGTGCACTTCTGAATCCCATGGAAAATGCAAACATGGTTGCTGTCTTGTTTGGAAATAAATAGCAAGCCAGGCTGAAGGCAAACAAACGAAAAAGCTCAATTACTCACCAGGAATATTTTAGTATTTTGCTTTTCAAACACAGATTTATCATTTTCCAGACATGAAAAGCCAAGTGAACATTTATGATCTGAGAAATTTGTTTCAACATATAGCTTTACGCCTGAGGGATCTCACAGAATTATAAAATTATTTTATGAAAATTATAAGGACATGAGTAGCATACAACAAGTTTGTTTCAGAGTCAGAAATCAAACTCAGGTATCTGACTCATATTTTGGGGTTGATTCAACTCCACTATGTCCTCACCTTACTTAACCCTCCATCCATTCAAGGTAAAGAGGCAATGACAGTGACAAACACAAGCCTCTCTGAGATTTTATTGATTCAATGATAGGGATTGTCACAGATTGAAGTGTCTCCCAAGATGTTTGTATGTAATGACAAAATGTGGAAGGTATATAATAATCTTCCATGATTTGATAAAAAAATCCATTTTAAAGGATTAAAGGTAGAATGTCACACTCCTTAATCCCATCACAGGCATGAACGAATGTTAGGGGAGTTCCCCTGAGGAATGGACTAAGGTATGTCTGATTCAGGTGATAGTCTTTCTGATACTTGCTATGCATTTGAGAGGTTGGCAATGAATAAGGATGACAGAAAAGTCAATGCCTTTGAGCTGTGGTGTTGGAGAAAAGCACTGAACATCCCATGAACAAACAAACAGATATGTCTTGGAGAGGGTGCAGCCAGAGTACTCTTTAGAGGCAAGAAAGATGGGGTTTTGTCTCACATACTTTGGGCATGGTGCAAGGAGGTACTATTCCTCAGAGAAGGACATGATGTTGGGAGAGGTTGAAGGTCGGCAAAGGAGAGGAAGACCTTCAATCAGATTAATTGGTACAGTGACCGCTGCAATGGGCTCTTGTGTGTCAGGAAGTATGAGGATGGCACAGGATAGAACATGGTTCATATCTTTTGTTCATAGAGTCACTATGACTCGTACTAGACTTGATGACACCTAAACAACAACAACTGGCCTGTAATAACTCTCATCTTACAAGAGAATAAAAGGAAAGAAAATCAATCAGAGATGGAAGAACTTCACTACCTCTGAGAAAGAACAGCTGTGAGTGCAGTGCAGTTTTTGAGCTTAATTTTGTGTATTAGGAATCTTCTAGAACCGGAAGACACATAGAGAGAAAGCCTTTTCTTAGAGTTGACATCCTAAATTTAGGTTTCTAGTCTCTTAAGTGGAAAGAGAACACATTTCTTTTTGTTAAATCCATCCACTTGTGGTATCTCTGATATAGCACTATTGTTGTTGTTATGTGCCGTCGAGTCGTTTGCGACTCATAGCGACCCTATGTACAACAGCCCTAAACTCTGCTCTATCCTGTGCCAATCTCATTG
>NW_006399826.1:14188265-14304228 GCF_000299155.1 Elephantulus edwardii | reverse complement strand
AATGAGTTTGACCCTTTTGATTTTCCGACTCTAGCTCCTCACACATTTCATTGTAGTATTTTGCTTTGTCATTCTGTGCTGCCTTTTGGAATCTTCTGTTCAGCTCTTTAGTGTCTTGGATTCTTCCTTGTGCTTTGGCTTCTCTATGTTCCAGTGCAATCTTCAGAGTTTCTTCTGACCAGGATTCTTGTCTTGTTAGAAACACAGTAAAAGTTGCCCTTGATGTTTCCCTGAAAAAGATAGTGGTGCCACAGACCAAGTGGCATAAGTATAATCATTTGCATTCTCACAAGCCTTTCCTTGTTCCAGAACTGTTCAAATATTATAGGATTAAGAAATGTGCTTTTAGTGTAATTTGATCCAAGGTTTCTAAAAGAAAGTACAAAAAAAAATGTTTCCAAATTAAAAATACTCATCCTACTTGCTTGAAAAGGAAGTGAGGAGGTGGCAGGAGACTCTGTAACAGTCTTCATGAAAAAGACTCAATCCCTTGTAATTAATGGGAACCTCTGAAATCAGAAGCCAAGACTATTAATCTTTCAGCCAACTCTCCAAGAGGCTGGCATCACCCACTCACCCACATACCATTAATGACTCAATTCACAATGGACAACCTTGAACTACAGAGATGTTCCTCCAAACAGCATTGCGAAATGACTGCCAAGAAGAAGACGAATGCTGCCATTAAATCAATGAATTTGTTCCCTTTTTGGTACAGACTGTGGCTTAAAGAATGGTTTCAAGATTCAACTGGATGGTACTGCAATCGCTTTCCAAAGGGTTGGGTGTGATAGGCAGACTGTTTTGATGTCAATATATGGAAGAGATTCTTCACAATTTTGCCTTGAAAGGAAAAACGTGCCTTTGTTGGATACTGAGCTTGATAAATCTGAGAGAGCATGCAGGGAAGCTGGAAATAAAAGGGGTGCTGGAGAAAGGACACACCCTAGAGTTGGAGGAAGGAGTAAATCCCTTTCTATTTGGGAAGTGTTTGAGTTCTTTTCTCAGTAATTTCTTGGAGTGCTATAATTAATTGAGAAGACACACAAAAGGCCGAACTTCTCTGGGGGATTCCAGATGGACCAGAAGAGTACAGTTATTCTCCCAAGAGAAAGCTGTCAGCAATAGTGGTCATTTCAAGATAGATGATTTCCTAACCATTCAACTAGCTCAAGATACATGGAGCAGAGATTACTACCAATTTTGTGTCCCTCAGGGAATGTTTTGAGAGGGTGAAATGCCTTTTAGATATTTCAACCTAGTTATATAATTGATTTCACATGCAAGCAAGATTCTACTGAAGATTATCCAAAAACGACTGGAAACAGCACATCAGCGGAGAACTGCCAGAAGTCCAGGCTGGGCTTAGAAGGGGTCATGGTACTAGGGATATTGTAGCTGATGTTAGATGGATCTTAGCTGAAAGTAGGGAATACCAGAAGAATGTCTATCTGTGTTTCATTGATTAGGAAAAAGGCGTTTGACTATGTGGATCATAACAAACTGTAGCTGACTCTGAGAAGAATGGGAATCCTAGAACATTTAATCATGCTAATGCGAAACCTATACTTGGACCAAGAGGCAGTTGTCAGAACAGAGCAGGGTAACACTGCATGGTTCAAAATTGGTAAGGGTGTACACCAGAGATGTGTCCTATCTCCATACCTTTTCAACCTGTATGCAGAGCAGATTATCCGGGAGGCTGGGCTCTATGAGGAGAATTGTGGCGTCAGATGCAGATGACACAACCATGCTTGCCGAAACTGAGGAGGACCTCATGCACTTGCTGCAGAGTGTCAAGGACTACAGCCTTCAGTATGGACTGAGGCTCAATGTCAAGGAGACAAAGATTCTCACCACTGGACCAATTGGTAGCATCAGGATGGATGGCGAAGAGATTAAGTTTGTTCACAGCTTCAGTTTGCTCGGCTCCACAGTCAACACTCTTAGCACCAGCAGCCAGGAAATCAAAAAACGTATTGCGATGGGAAAGTCTGCTGTTAGGAACCTCTCTAAAGTACTCAAGAGCAACTGTGTCTCTCTGGAGACTAAGGTGCGCCTGATACAGGCCATGGTTTTTGCAATCACTTGTTATGCATCAGAGAGTTGGACAATGACTAGGGAGGATAGAAGGAGAATTGATGCCTTTGAGCTGTGGTGTTGGAGGAGAGTATTGAATGTACCATGGACTGCCAAGAAAACAAACAGATTCATCCTGGAGAGGGTTAAACCAGGCTACTCTTTGGAGGCAAGGATTCTGGGGCTTCATCTGACATACTTTGGACATGTTGTAAGGAGAGACAGGTCCTTGGAGAGGGACGTCATGCTTGGTAGGGTAGAGGGACAGTGCAGGAGGGGAAGACCCTCTATGAGGTGGATTGATTCAGTGAATGGGGTATTTGGGATGGGTGTGTTGGAGACAGTGCAATTGGCACAAGACAGAGCAGAGTTTAGGGCTGTTATACATAGGATCGCTATGAGTCACAAGCGACTCGACGGTACATAACAACAACAACAACAACATTCTCGGTTCGATATTCAACATTCGTAAGTCAGAGAGCCCTGAGAATGCAATGAATAAAAAGCTCGGTTTCTATCCAAAAGGTTTGGTGTTCAAACTCAGCAGTGACTCCACATGAGAAACATGTGATTGTTTCCTTTCATAAAGAATACAGCTTTCTAACTCTTGAGGGGAAGGTCCGTCCTGTCTTATAGGGTGGGTATGAGTTGGAATCAACTGGGTAAGAATAGGTTTAAGCAAATGTTCATATAACTAGGGAGGCTGATGGGTGAAGTAGTTGGATTCTGAAAGGTGGGCTCTCTTGTTTTGGTTGAGAGTTGAGTATGGACTGTCTGGTTGTTTTTATTTAAGCAGTTTGTTTAGAGTCAACAAGACCTTGTGGAGGGCCTTTGTATTTCAAAGTCGATGGGTACTCGGGCCTAGTGTTATTATGTTTTTGAGGAACATTCTTTTAAGTGGTACAGCACTGGTCCATCAATTTGCTGTACTGAGGTAGTCTGGTGTTGCTATGATGCTGAACTCTGCGTCATTGGTATGTTAAATGACATAATGGTAACCCATAGTGAACAGTGTTTGTTGGAACTCCCACATTAAGACAGATTTGGAAGCAGGAGTGGCATCCACTTCCTAAACAACATGCCTCTGGAACCTATGAATTTAGAGAAACTGCAATAGTTATGGAACAGGGTTCAAGTAATTTTGTTTATAAGGTTGCTATGAATCATGCTCGACTTGGTCACAATCAACAGCAACAACAACATGTAACTAGATTATTTAATTAATTGAATCTTAACAGTATTGAATGAGAATTTGAGTTTTGCCAGACAAAAGGACAAAAATACTGGAGAAGGTATCTTTCAAAAGTTTAGATTGTGTTAAAGTCAACACAAATTCTGTCAATCTTTCCAATAAACAAATCAAGTATGGATTATAAAATGGGAATTTCACTGGTGGTGTTGTTATGTGCCGTCAAGTTGCCTACAATTCATTGCAACCCTATGTACAATAGCCCTAAACCCTGCTCTATCCTGTGCCAATCTTATTGTCTCTGACACACCTGCCTGCATTATCCCAGTCACTGAATCAATTCATTGCTTCGAGGGTCTTCCTCTCCTGCACTGTCCCTCCACCCTCCCAACTATGATGTTCCTCTCCAAGGACTGGTCTCTCCTTGCAACATGTCCAAAGTATGTCAGATGAAGCTTCAGAATCCTTGCCTCCAAGGAATATCCTGGTGTAACACTTTCTAGGGCAATAATGTTCATCCTCTTAGTAATCCATGGTATATTCAATGCTCTTCTTCTTTTCTACAGCTCAAAGGCATCAATCCTCCTTCTCTCATTCCTAGTCATTGTTCAGCTATCTGATGCACAGCAAGTGATTGTAAAGACCATGGCCTGTATCAGGCACACCTTAGTCTACAGAGTAACATCATTGCTCTTCAATACTTTGGAGAGGTCTCTAAAAGCAGACTTTCTCAACACAATACATCTTTTACTTTCCTGGCTGCTGGTGCCAAGAGTGTTGATTATGGAGCCAAGCAAACTAAAGCTGTTACCAATCTCAATCTCTTCACCATCCATCCTGATGCTGCCAATTGGCCCAGTGGTGAGAATCTTTGTTTTCTTGATATTGAGCTTCAATCCATGTTGAAGGCTGCAGTCCTTGATCTTCTGCAGCAAGCGTTTCAGGTCCTTCTCAGTTTCAGCAAGCAAGGTTGTGTCATCTGCATAATGCAGATTGTTGATGACTCTTCCTCCTGATGCCACATTTCTCCACATAGAGCCCAGCCTCCCGGATAACCTGTTCTGTGTATAGATTGAAAAGGTATGGAGAAAGTACACATCCCTAGCGTACAACCTTCCCAATTTTGAATCACAGTGTTCCCTTGCTCTGTTCTGACTACTACCTCCTGGTCCAAGTGTAAGTTTCACATAAGCACAATCAAGTGTTCTAAATTTAATATGTTTAATATTAATATGCATTAACTCTGCAAATGGAAGTATAAGGCAGTTATGATTATTTGTATGTCACTGGAAGAAACTCAAAGATATTGAAGGACAATCCCAATAACTTCCTAACCTCTTGGTGGCCTAGTGCAAAGATTGCTTTGCTGCAATACCGAAGGAGTGTGGTTCAAAATCATCAGCTGCTTCACAAGAGAAGGATGGGCAACCTTCTCCCATGCTGTTTACTGAGTCGGAAAACCCACTGAAGGGTCAGCTATGGGTTGGTTCTCAGTCAATGGTACACATAATAACAACTTGATTTTAGTAGTAGTCACTCCTTAGCCCTGAAACATTGTCTTTAACGGAGGAAAACAAGTCCTGATAAACAACAGAGTCCACTCAAAGGGAAATAATAGGTTGTTGATTTCAGGTGCTGTCAAGTTGATACCATGTTGATCTTATGTACAAAATACTGAAATCCTGCTCCATCCTATGCCATTCTGGTATCTATCAGTTTTTTTTTCCAAAATGCTATAGACTTTATATCTATAAAAATAGGGGGTTTTGAGGGACAAATATATATATATATATAGGGATGTAGTTGTTGCTACCATTTCCTCAAAATACAGAATACTCAGGTCTATTAGATTTTTATATTAACCCTGATTTCTGATTTATATGGATAGGTATATATGAGACATAGATGTCTATAGAGTTAGAACAACTCCAACTAGAATTAAGTTACAAACTAATAGGTTATTTATATTATTTTAGATCCATAATCTAAGTAAATGTTGACAGTCTATAAAAGAACTATATTTTTTTTGAGGAACTATATTCTTAGCAAAACAGGCACAGCTGAAGAGCAAACCAGAGAGTTAAATAATTAGAATTCATATTAATAAATAAGAAAATGAAAAGGATAAGGTAAAAATTCGATAGGGATACTTGGTCCAGAATTTCTGGAAATATCTGTTAGGGGTTCTAGAAATAACAATGAGAAAATTATAAAATAGTGGCAGTGTTTTTAAAAAAGTAAACATATCTCAAAAAAATTTTTTTAAAAAGAAAGAAAACATAAGTTCTTGTATTATAAGAATCTGAATAGCTGAAAAAAAATTTAGACTATACATATAGATTGACAGAAATAAGATTTCAGAAGAGAAAATTCTGCAAGATTCCAGACGGAAAACAAAGTCCACACAAAGGACATTACCATCTCGCAGAGCTTTCGTTTTGTGTGTGAGACTCTTAGGAACATCACACCTATAGTTAGATACTGAACCTATATACAACTCTTTTTTCCACTCAATCATTCTTTATCGTCCTCACAACATATTTTTTTAAATTTTCATTTTTACCTTAGTAAGAGCATATGAGGGAGCTCTAGTGGCCTACCGGCATGAAGTTGCACTCCAATCCTGAAGGCCCACGCTTCAAGGCCACCCTCCATCTGCTCTGAAGGAGAAGCATGGGCAATCTCCTCCCATGCAATTAACTGCCTCTGAAAACCTGCTGGAGGATCAGGTATGGGTCAATTCCGACTCTATCGTACACAACAAGAGAATATGTATTTTAATTTTACTAAGGCTAATTACGTAGCATTATTTCAGAAGAAGAAATCCTAGTGATAGTGTGGGCAAAAACAATTTTACTGGTAATTAAAATATCAGCAATTTGAATCCACAAGCCAATCTACAGGTGAAAGACAAGATCATCTTCTGCAAAGATCTTGGAAACCTATGAAGTAGTTCTTTTTGTCCCACAGGGTCGCTGTGAAGCTCACAGTCTTCAATACAAATTGTACATCAACAAAAAGAAAAACTAAATTCTCATAGTTGAACCAATATGCAACATCATAATAAATGGGAAAGAAATACTGAGGTTGCCAGAGTTTTCATTTTACTTAGATCTACAATCAACATTCATTGAAGCAGCAATCAAGAAATCAAATGATGTATTACTGAGAAAATCTCTTGCAAATAGTTTCTTTAAAGTGTTAAAGAACAAATATGTCACCTTGAAGCCTAAGGTTCACCAGACCCAAGTCATAATATTTTTTTTTAAATTTAGGTTGTTTATTTTTCATTTCAATGAACATCTACAGAGATTTTGGGATTCCATTCATTCATTGTTGCACCCTTCTCCCCACACAAACCCCTCCCCGCCCATTTGCTCCTCTCCTTGAAAAGCAAAAGTATTTTCAATTGCTTCATGTGCATGTGAAAACAGAACTATGAACAAGGAAGATCAAAGAACAAACGATGCATGATAACTATGGTATTAAGTGAAAAAAATATTTACTATAATTGGACTGACTGGCAGAAAAACAAACAAATCTACTTTGGAAGAAATGCAGCCAGAAGAGTCCTTGAATGTAAGGATGGTGAGACTTCATTTCACATGCTTTTGACGTATTATCAGGAGTGACCAGTCCCTGGAGAAGGGCATTATTCTTGGCAAAGTAGAAGGTCAATGAAAAATAGGAGAACACTCAACGAGAGGGACTGATTTGGTGACAATGGGCTCAAACATAGCAATGGCTTTGAGGTTGGCTCAGGGCCAGGCAACAGTTCATTCTGTTGTACATGTGGTCAATAGAGTCAGCATCTAAGAACACAACCACCATCATCCGAAGCATCAAAACACTCATGCTCTCCCACTGACTCTTCCAACATAAAACTTCCGTTCCAATCCAGTGAGTTTTCTCAGTGAAACTCAGCCTGGCCTGCATGAAGTCACCCCCATTGCCTGGCGTGTGTTATCTCCAAGTGTGACCCTCCAAACGCCAGCCCCGCCTCAAGGTCAACCTACAGCCCTTCCCCTCCAGGAAGTTATCTCCTGCTCATGGTTACCTATCCCCCTTTTGGCTCTTAAAAATAGATTGTTTTCTCAGTACATCTTGGTATTTTAAAAAATTAGCCTTGTAGTCTTACTGATAGCCCATATTGAATGGTTTCTATGTATCAGATCATTTTCATCGACTCTCAGACTTAACCCTTAACATAATGCAATCCTCCCACCCTTCTCACAGCTGAGAAAGCTGGACTTAGGGATGTTAAGGAACTTGTTGAAGAGCAGAGTGTGAATAAGAAACAACATCAGCAAAAACTGGGCTCTGTCACACATAGGTACGGAGTTTAAGCTTTGTACAAAGGTGCCTAGCAAGAGACAGCTAGAAACTGACCCACTGACCTACACTTGACTCACCAAGCTAAGCATGAGTGTTGAGGAAAAAGTGTCTTATTCAAACTCATGAATGGTATGCCTGTGGGCTAATCATGGAGACAAATGTAAGTCTGTCTCGGTTCAGGACCTACATTAAGTTTCTATCTTATGCTACCTCATTTAAAAGACAAAGTAATGAGGTCAGAGAAATGAAAATCTTTCCCAATGTCTAAATACTGAGTGGGACCTTAGCTGGCCTTCGAGGCACGCCGTTGTTCTTTCGGCCACACTATGTGGATTGTATTTCATTTATAATTTCATTAAACAAATGGAGCAGCAGGAGGGGTCATCATGAGCTAGAGGCGACTTCATGGAGGAGACACACTGGGGGTTCTTCTTGCGGGATGACGTGAGTTTCAGTGTGCACACCTGACCTAACACACTCTGCTGTTGTTGTGTGCCATTCAGTCGAAACTGACCCATAGCTGACCCTCTGGCGGGTTTTCAGAGGCAGTTAAGCACTTGGAGGAGATCATTCATCCTTCTCCTGTGGAGCAGCTGGTGGATTTGAACCACGTACCTTCAGGATTGCAGTGCAGCTTCTTGAAACTTGGCCATGAGAGTTTCCTAACAGACTCTAGGCAAAGGGATTTTGATCAAGACCAGGGTGAGCTTAATGTGTAAAAGCATGGGTGAAAAAATAGACTAAATTGGAAATTAAAGTTCCTTGTTAGAAGTTTATTAAATATGAGCTCATTATTTCTGAGTATGCCTGCCTATCATACCACGGTAAACGCTCAGCTCAGCTTTCTGAGGGCGAGGTTCATTTCTTATCCCTCTTCCAGCAGCACATAAGATCAGGCAAGTGGAAGGCTCCAATAGATGTTTAGTAAACTTGAACATAATGCTGCTCAGAATCAAGTTGTAGTTGTTGTTATGTGCCGTCAAGTCTCTTGTGACTCATAGTGACCCTATGTACAGCAGCCCTCAACTCAGCTCTGTCCTGTGCCAATCGCACTGTCTCCGACACACTCATCCCAATAACCCCAGTCACTGAATCAATCCACCTCATAGAGGGCCTTCCCTTCCTGCACTGTCCCTCCACCCTCCCAAGCATGATATCCTTCTCCTAGGACCAGTCTCTCCTTATAACACGTCCAAAGTATGTTAGATGAAGCCTCAGAAAACTTGCCTCCAAAGAGCAGCCTGGTTTAACCTGGTCCAGGATGAATCTGTTTGTTTTCCTAGCAGTCCATGGTACTCTCAATACTCTCATCCAGCACCACAGCTCAAAGGCATTAATTCTCCTTCTAGCCTCCTTAGTCATTGTCCAACTCTCTGATGCATAACAAGTGATAGCAAAGACCGTGGCCTGTAACAGACGCACCTTAGTCTCCAGAGACACACCAGTGCTCTGTACTACTTTGGAGAGTTCCCTAACAGAAGACTTTCTCATCGCAATACATCTTTTAATTTCCTGGCTGCTGGTGCCAAGAGTGTTGACTGTGGAGCCAAGCAGACTAAAGCTGTGAACAATCTCAATCTCTTCACCATCCATCCTGATGCTGCCAATCGGTCCAGTGGTGAGAATCTTTGTCTTCTTGACATTGAGCCTCAATCCATGTTGAAGGCTGCAGTCTTCGACCCTCTGCAGCAAGCATTT
Organism: Elephantulus edwardii; assembly: GCF_000299155.1. NCBI lineage: Eukaryota > Metazoa > Chordata > Mammalia > Macroscelidea > Macroscelididae > Elephantulus > Elephantulus edwardii. The sequence continues at coordinate 14,294,927 of NW_006399826.1, read as the reverse complement.
CAGGTCCTCCTCAGTTTCAGCAAGCAGGATTGTGTCATCTACATAACGCAGATTGTTGATAGACCTTCCACCAATCCTGACACCACACTTTTCCTCATAGAGCCCAGCCTCCTGGATAATCTCTTCTGCATACAGGTTGAAAAGGTATGGAGACAGGAAGTTATCATGTATCTAATAAAGGGTCTTGAGAAAATAATTTGCTCTTATGCCACTGGGAGTAAGATATCACCAGCTTCCTATCTGTGCTCTTTACTGATAACAGAAGCAATCATATCCTAAAGGCATTCTTGGGAAAGTCCTCTATCCCTTCCTTCCACACACAGGTTCCATCTTGACAGAGGGGCACAACTCCATGAAGAATGATCAAGGAATTAGGTTGTGGAGAGTTCAAAAATAATACCTTATATATGTGCAGGAAGTTTTGGTTTAAGATGAATGACATAATCCCCAGGCATATTTATGGAGTCAAGAGAAGCAATATTACTTTATATAAATGAAAATATGCATTCATATTTTATGTAAGAAGAAATGGAGGCTCTTAGCAGGTCTCAAAGCTGAGGCTACACTGCTAATAAATGATAGGACTGTGAATAGATCCTGGTATAAATAACTTCCTGGCCAGAGTTCTTCCCCCTCATCACAGCTGCTGGGCTTAGGAGGGGTGAGGGTAATATGTTCCCTAAAAGTTCTTTGCTTTTCCATGACTTCATTTATACAAGAAGATTAAACCAGATAAAGACTCTAGAAAGTTTGTAGTAGGTAAGGTATCTTGGGGAGTTGAAAAAACAAAAAACCTTTCCTAAACATCCTTTAGAAAGTTGGGAAAGTGAACACATCATAGCCAGGTAAAAATTCAATAAAATCTTCCCCACAAGCTAAGGAAAACGATCAAGAAATTCAGCTCTGACCTGGCCCACAGGCAATTGCTGCCGTTCTATGAAGGATCCTGTCTTCCCCAAATAAATGTCTGCCCCACTTGAGTTAAAATTAGACACCCATCAATTCAGGCTTTTGACACAGCAGCCTCTGGCAAATGGTAGAAATTCAGACCCCTCTACAGAAATGATCAGATTCTGTAGATATCTCCTACGATATCCAGAGTCAAAGGATGAAAGTATCTCCACCTTCACTAACAGCATTCTCAGTCCCTGCCCTCCAACCATCTCCACCTCACCTAGTCTGAGTGCGAGAGCTAATGTTTTCTCTCTCTTTGTAGCTGGGATCCCATCACAGAGTGGCAGGAATAGGAAATAATGTTACTTTCCCCTCAACAATATTAATTCTTCGTATTTGCATATTTGCCTTAAACTCAAATCCAAACATTGTGCCATTGATTCAATTCTGATTCAAGGAGGTTCCTTGTGCTATAGAGTAGAACTGAATGCCACAGAATTTTCTTGGCTGTCATCTTTATGGAAGCAGAAAATCAGGATTTTTTTCCCCCACAGCTCTGCTGGGTGGTTTTGAACTCTCAACCTTTAGGTTAGTCATTAAGTGCTTATTGTTTGCAAACTTGCCTTTTTAGGCACCATTGGGTTGCCTTGGGCTCATGTACAACAGACTGGTTATCATGTACAATTCTCACTCTTGTTTTTTTGTTTTTTTTTGTTTTGTTTTTGTTTTTTAAGCTGTGCTCCAAGTCATTGCTTCGGTCACTGTATCCACTCATCTTTTTGAGAGTTGTATTCTCTTTTGCTAACCTTCTACTTTTCTAAGCAAGACATCCTTCTCCAGTGAGTGGTCCCGTCTAACAACATGCCCAAAGTATGAAAGACAGAAATCTTGCCATGCTTGCTTCTGAGGAAAATTCTGATTGCACTTGTTTCAAAACAAAACAGATTGTTAGTTCTTTTGGCGGTCGATGGTGTAGTCAGTATTTTTCACCAGCAAAATGATTCAAAGACATGGATTCTCCTTCAGTCTTCCTAACTCATGCCCAACTTTGACATGCATATGAAGCAATCGTGATTTGTATCAGCCTTTAAAGTGTCATCCTGTTCTTTAGAACTTTAATGGAGACCTTGATAGTGTATTTGCCCAACGTTGTAATACAGGCTGATTTCTTGACTGCTGTTTTCATGAACGTTGATTGTAGATGCAAGTAAAATGAAACTGTGGACAGCTTCAATTTTTTTCTCCATTTGTCATAATATGTCTAATTGGTCTAGTTGTAGGAATTTCAATTTTCTTGGTGATGAGGTATCATCCACTCTGAAAACTTTATAGTCTTTGGTCTTTAGTAAATGTATCATGTTAGGGTCACATCCTATCTGATCACAAGTCAGGTTATGTCATCTGCATGTCACAGACAGCACAGTATTCATTGCTAATCTTATATAAGGGAGCTCTGTTGGCCTAGATGTAAAAGATGTGCTGCAATTCTGAAGGCACACAGGTACTCTATAGGAGAAGGATGGGTAATCACCTCTCATGTGATTAACCTGAAAAACTGCCGGAAAGTTAGCTATGAGTCAGGTCCAATTCCACAGTACACAACAGCAACACTGTACTATACTAACAACAACACAATACTATACTAACAACAACACAGTACTATATTAATTAGGGAGCTCTGGTGGCTTAATGGTAAAGATTTATGTTGCTAACCAAAAGGTATGTGATTCAAATCCACCAGCTGCTCTGCAGGAGAAAGATGGGCAAGCTCCTCCTGTGCGAATAACTGTCTACGGAAATCTACAATAAGGTCAGCTATGGGGTAGTTCTGGGTGGCTCCTTGGAGGCAAGGATTCTGAGGCTCTGTCTAACATACTTTAGACATGTTGTGAGGAGAGACTGGTCCTTGGAGAAGGACATCATGCTTGGGAGGGTGGAGGGATGGCGCAGGAGGGGAAGGCCCTCTATGAGGTGAATTGATTCAGTGACTGGGATAATCGGGATGGGAGTGTCAGAGACGGTGCGATTGGCACAGGACAGAGCGGAGTTTAGGGCTGTTGTACATAGGGTCACTATGAGTCGCAAGTGACTCGATGGCACATAACGATGACAACAACATGGGGTAGTTCTAATTCAACAGTATTAAACAATAACAATAACATCTTCATTATCTCAGCCATCTTCTCATTTAACAAATATTTAGTTGCTTGCCTTCTATTTCACTGTACTAAATGTTGAGGCATAAAATAAGATTTCTGCCTTCAGAGACTTCCAAAACAAACCCATGGGGAATAGTGACCCTTTTTTTTTTTTAAATAAGAAAATGGACATGCACAAAGGTTAAGTGACTTCCCAAGGATGGGGTTAGGGGGTGAGAATCCCAAGGATGAGACTTCCCATTTTATCCTCACTCCCTTCAAAGCAGATAGCCTTGATCACAGTGGAAGCCCTGAGTACTGCCTTATTCAAGCTTTTGCTATTATTTTCCCCCAAGGATATTAAAGACATGTGAAATTACATAGGAAGGACATTTATTTTTTAACTTGAGTGGAATGACTTTGTGTGTGTCTTAAAGAAAGATAGAAGTAGATTTTAGACAAAGCTTCATCTCAAATCTTTTTTTTTTCTTGTGTTAGATATTTGGCTTTGAAAAATTACTGAGACAACTAACTGTTTTAGTTAGCATTTATTTACTCTTCTTCTGACCCTCATCATTCCAAGCTTAGATTCTTGCAACTGAGTCAACAATGGTCTCTTGTTTCTAATCACTTTTTGTCCAAGTTTATCTTTCAAATAATGACTATTCCTAATGATTAAGGACTACAGAAGAAGAATTGATGCCTTTGAGTTGTAATGCTGGAGACGAGTGTTGAACATATTGTGTATCACCAGGAGAATAAACAGTTCAGTCCTAGAAAGGGTGAAATCAAGATGCTTCCTAGAGGCAAGAATTTTGAAGCTCCATCTCACATACTTTGGACATGTGGCCAGGTGGGACCAGTCCTTGGAGAAGAACATCATGCTTGGAACGGTAGAAGGACAGCACAGGAAAGGACAAAGTAGGGTTGGGTCTGTTGGAGACAATAAGATTGGCTTAGGGTAAGCAGAATTCAGGTACATAGAGTCGCTCTGAATCGCAGGCAACTCAACAGCACATAAGAACAACAAGGAACATTAATTCCTTTCTGTAGAGCAAAAGCTTTTTGTAGAATGAAGTCTAAATTACTGCACTATCAGATAATAATTCCGTAAACTTGCCTAATATTCTCATCAATTCAGTAAACATGAATTGAGATTTAGGACTGGAATACAACTGTGGTAACTTTGAGTCCTTGAGCTCCAAAATCTCCTGGGCTAGTAGGAGAAATGAGGAGAGGAAACAAACCAGTAAAGAGATAGGCATAATTCAGTGAAGGAAATTCTTTCATAGCAGCTAACAGTGGGATGAAAGAGAGCTCCCCAGGAGAGATTTGTGACCAAGAAAGGCTTCCCGGAAGGGACATTGTCTGAACTATGCTCCAACAGAGTTCTCATGAAACACTTAGCTATTTTTTTTTTATCTATCATGTCCAATTATGCTTCCTTGTTTGACTTAAGAAACTCTAATGGTCTAGTTGGAATCCAACAGCAGCTCCATGGGAGAAAGATGTGCCCTATCCTCCCCCTTGTAATTTACAGCCTTGCAAAAACCTGCTGAAGGGTCAGCTATGAGTCAGTTTGACTCAAAGGCAATGACACTTTTTGTTTATTTGGCTTAATGTGATGACCAGCACTTGGTAAGTAGTTACTATGTCCAAACAGTATGTCAAGGATAAAGTCTTATAATACCAGCCTTCAATGAAGTTAGAGAAGTTACTTTCTATATTTCCCATGTATTTTTTTCAGCTGTTGTTTGAGTGTCTTCAAGTTGACTACAATTCGTAGTGAACCTGTGAACAACAAATCTGAACTATATGGAGGAGATCTGGCATCCACATGGTCTCTGATATGTTGTTGTAATGTGCCATCGAGTTGCCTGCAATCCATAATGATCCTATATACCGCAGCTCTGAAAGCTTCCCTGTCCTGAACTACTAATTCCGACACACTAATCCTCATTGCCCCAGTTACTGTATCAATCCATCTCATCCAGGGTCTTCCTCTCCTGTGCTGTCCCTCCACCCTTCTAAGAATGATGTCCTTCTCCTAGGACGGATCTCTCCTGACTATGTGTCCAAAGTATGTGAGATGGAGCTTCAAAGTCTTAGCCTCCAAGGAGAAACTTGGTTTCACCCTCTCTAAGACAGAATTATTTTTCCGGAGGTCCATGGTATGTTCAAGACTCCTCCAGCACCGTATATAATGGAATCCATTTTACAGATACCAAATATACACAGAACACTGATTTCCACATACTATTTCCTATATCCAAATAGTAATACCATTTTCTATATCCAAATAGTCATCTTCAGGAATATTCTTTCTATGAATTCATTGTATAATCTCTCAGAACTCAGAAAGAGGTCCTCTCTGATGAAAACATGCTTTGATGTTTGGGCTCCCATTGCATACTGTTTTGTTTTCTTGTGACATAACCCCTTAATAGACTGTGCTTTCATGTGGTTTCACTGGCTGATGCTGAGAAAGCCCACACTGCAAATATCTCCAAGAATTACATGTTGTGTCATTACCCAGATAGTTCTGTAAAGGGTTTTATTCACACTTTTACTCTCAATCTTCTTTGAAATAGCCCATGAGAGACATGGCTACCTAGTATTAGTGTTGGGAGATTTGGGGGTTTCCCATGTATTTCACTCAATCTTACTTGATGACTAAAATTCATTGCTATCAAATTGGAACCTACTCATGGCTGAGCCTCGGGAGGATTCGTAGAGGTTGTAAATCACATGGAAAGAGATTGACCATCTTTTTCTCACTGGCCAGTGGTGGATTGGATTCAAACTGTCTACCTTTGCATTGGCAGTGCAACTCTTTACCCACTAGACCACCAAAACGTCATTATTATCTGATAAGAGAGTTATGGGAAGGATTTGTGGAACATTAGCTACATTTAGTTCCTTCTTTCTTATTTATTTTCCCTTTCTTAAAAAAAATAAATTAGTTTGCTATATCTTACACATCTCAATAAACTGTCTTAAAGACTTCGGAGACATCTAAATCTCTTCTAAAGAAATAATATTTACGCTACTACTTGTTTTGGCTATGAAGCCCTGGTAATGTAGTGAGGTTAAGCGTTGGACTGCTAACCAAAAGGCCAGCAGTTCAAGCCCACTAACAGCTCTAAGGACAAAAGATGATGCAACCTACTGCTGTGCATAGAGCCTGATACCATATGAACAGTTCTTCTCTGTCCTCAAGTGTAATTATGAGTCAGAGCTGACTTGAAGACTGTGGGTTAAGCGTGAAAGTTTATAGGGTGGCATGGGACTGGGTTCTCATTAGCCCTTAAAATTGTAATGCCATTACTATTGTAATAAGCCATCCAAAAGTGATACAATATTTTAAAGCAATCATGCAAGGGTATCATTTTCTAGGAAACATTTCCTTTCTTTGCTTTTTGTGGTAACTGGGGAAGGTAAAGAGTTCCCCTGAAGTGACACAAGAGCCAAGTTCTCCTTACGCTTCATGATCAGAATAAACTGAAAGAAAACGAAGGTGTAAATTTCAAAAGTCAGTCCTAGAATCACCAAGTTAGAGTTGTAAAAACAAATAAAACACCAACTTCCGATTTGGAAGTTCTTGTCTACCAGGAGGATGCAGAAAATGGGGAAAGTTGAGTCCTGTTTGGTTCCTAGTTTGCCAAGCTATAATGATATTCCTTTCCTTAAGCTCTATTGATTCTGATAAACTCTGAACTCTGTCTTGCTTTAGGGAGAGCAACAGAGATATAGATTTTTATGTCAAAAAAAATTGTAGGATCAACATTTGTTCTTTGCTGAGGCCTATGGAGGATGTGAAGAACCTGTTTACTGCAACAATGCTTCAGTGGCTAGTAAGCAGTGAAGTCCACAGAACCATTTATTGGTTACAAGCATCTGACCTCAGACCAAGTCTCAGCCACCTTCCCTAAAGAATTACAGTCTGCATCTAGCCCCTAAGCAAAATATGAACACTATATCTTCCCAAGTTTACCTCCTCCAACCCTCACTGCCTAGGGAGTTGCTTCTAGCTTCCAGCCATCTTCTGCCTATAATCTATATGGGAGGCAGTTGGCCTCAGAAACAGGTAACAGAAATGACTGGACGGTCCATTGGAGAAGGTCTTCTTTGTTGCCTATTCTTTTCACAGAAGCATAGCTTCTAATAACTTGATATTGACAGTTGACCTTTTATTATAAAGGATTGATTCTTTGGATTCAAGTGTCCCCTATCTTCCTGTGTCTCTGGGTGCTATTCTAAATGAGTATCTCTAGAGGTTTCATTCTGGCAGCTTCCACTCCTAGGAAAGGGGAAAGATTGCCTTGTTATTAGGAACAACAGTGGAAAATGAAATCTAATCCCAAGAGGGTAGACACATATATAGACATCTACATCTTACCTTTGAATTTCAAGGATGAACAAAGAAACTTCAAACTATGTGAAAATGAGTTTTGAAGTGGCTGGTAGTAGTTGTAGGGATCCAAGGAAATAGAAACTTTCTCTGGAGAACAATATTTAATCCTAAAATTTGGAGAACACTTACAAACCCATTTTCAAGGGAAATTACCAGAATACAGTCAATAAACTAGGTACACAAGTAAATGAGTATGTTTAAGAACTAGTAGAGACAACAATATCATATTCACAGAGACTTCCTATTTATTTCAAAAGATTGACATTGTCAATGACTTCCATTTTACTCGGATCCACAAGAAATGCTCTTGGAAATTACAGTCAAGAAATCAATTGATATATTGTATTGGGTAAATCCATTGTCAAAGGTTTCTTGAAAGTGTTAATAAAGGTATCACATTAAAGAGTAAGGTGTCTGACACGAACAATATCTTTTCAATTGCTTCATTTGTAAATGAAAGCTGTGCAATGGATAAAGAAGAATTTACATCTGGTAATTTTAGTACTGGTGATGGATACTATGGAATACTATAAGGACGAACAGAGCTGACTTAAAAAACGTGTTGCCAAAGTGCTAATTAGAAGTGAGGGTGGTCAGACTTGGTCTAAAATACTCTAGGTATGTTACCAACAAGGGTATGTGTATTTTCACAGTAACAAAGAAATGTTAGTAGAAAACATACACAAATGAAAATGATAATCCACTTTTCTAAGCACTTTGATCTCATTGTAGGGGTTAAGGTACAATAGTCCCTAGCGAGTTGCAGTATTCACTCAAAGGTCATGCCACTCCAGCAATTCAAAGCCACCAGCAGCTACAAAGGAGAAAGATGAGTAATCTCCTCCTGCATGATTTACAGCCTTGGAAACACAATGGTACCTTAGCTGTGAGTTGATCCCAACTTGATAGCTAATGAGTTTATGAGGATTTTTTTTTTATCCAACTGTGGACCATTCATTGTCATCTAATCTCCTCTGACTCATGGTGACACTATGTACAACAGAACTAAAGTTTGCCTAGTTTCATATTATTTCCATGATCACTGTTACGGTAAGTTTGTGTCCAAACTGGGATATATTCGTGTCCACCGTTGAGGTGATGTCAGTCTATCTTATCGATGCTTCCCTTTGTTCCCAACCCTTTTCTTCACCTAGAACGGTGGCTTTCACTAGCAATTGGTTTTTCCTGATAATACATCCAGAGTGAGCAAGATGAAGCCTCACCATTGCAATTCTTAGCAACACTGGTTGCATTTCTTCTAAGATGGATTTATTCATTCTAATGGAATGTCATAATCCAATCAATATTCTTTATCAATAGCACAATTCATAAATTCTTTTCCTATTCTTTTTCATTTTCTAACTGACATGTACAAATGAAGAAGTGACTGGAAAGACCTTGGCTCAGGCCAGGGTGTACTTTAGTCATCAAAGTAACATGTTTGCTTTGAAAAAGTTTTAAATTAAAAAAAATTTAATTTAATTTATACATGTTGTTGTTGTTGTGTATCATGGAGTCAGAACTGACTCCTAGCTGACCCTCCAGCTGGTTTTCATAGGCAGTTTAATTACACAGGAGGAGATAGCCCATATTTCTCCCAAGGAGCAGCTGGTGGATTTGAACTGCTTGCCTTCAGAATTGAAGTGCAGTTTCTCACCACAGGGCCACCAAAGCATACTACACATGCTAAAGCCAAAAATTCATTGCCAAGCAGTTGGATCCAACTAACAAATATTGTAGAACTTGCCGCATGCAGCTTCCAAGGCTGTAAATCTGTAGAGTCGGACTTCCTCACCTTTCTTCTGAGGACCATCTGGTGGGTGAGAATTGCCAAGCTTTCAGTTAGTTACCCAACACTTAACCCTTTGTGTGACCAGGGCTCCTTTTGCACACACTAGCTAGCACTTATTCATCCTTATGGAAATACTGCCTAATACTAGGGACACTATTAGAACAACATAAAAAAGGGACATTGAGAAATAGAATAGGTGGAAGTCTAATCCAATGTCCATACATTAACATTCTTAACTAGACATTCCTTAGTGTGGCATGGCTCAGTCGCTAAAGCAACTCTTTCCTTTTGGCTTCTCTAAAGGTTGCCTTGGCATTAAAGAGCTCTAAAGGTTTCTGGGAATTTGCTACATTTGCATATTGTATCTAGCTCCTATCTCTAGAGTGCTAAGCCTGGCTATCCACACTTTAGCCTTTCTGATCATGCTTAAGAATCCCAATTGTTACTTTGCTTTGGCTTCCCTATCACAGGGTGCCTTCTCCAGAGAACGACTGATTGTGATTTCCTGTGGAGGTGCCTCTCCCTCCATATCTCATCAGCATTTTTCCCAACTAATTCCGTTGGCCCTTTTCTGGATGGCATCACCGTTAGACCACAACAACCTAGACCTAACTATTAGAATCCTGAACTACAAGAACACTCTAAGACGACCACTGAGGGATAAGGCGAAACATAGCACCCCAACAACTTTTAATTATGATGAGATAATAGGAGAGTATGGGGCAGACAGCAATTTTGCCATTCATTGTGCCAGGCCTCTTTTTCAGCAAGCAGTGAAGCATGTTTTATATTTATAATTAGTACGTGCTGTTGTTTAAGGGTGGGTGGTTGCATTCCCACAATACATCACACTGCGAGTTCCTGACATGCCCTTCCCTCTGGCTTCTGTGGGCTGCAAGGAACCCATTTATTAATATTATTATTGATATTGTTTCACATTGCCTTTGCTTTCAACTTTTTCATTGGCATTAATTAAAGGGTCCTTGGGATTGCAAAGCAGGCCGACATCTCAGTCACAAGGAAGGCGTTGTAAACGCACAAAAGCAGGCCCCAGGCTCTCTGAAGGCACAAAAGCAGGAGTTCAAATGAGGAGACAGCCAACAGCATTGTTCTAATGGGCACGCAGATGTATGATTGGAGAGCCTCAGGACAGAGTCAGGAAAGCAGACCAGAACTGGCCATGCAGGAGGTCCTTAGGAGGTGAGACCTCAACCTACCAGTCAAGGATGCTTATAATGGAACAAGCAAGCAAAACAAGGCCTACAAATTCAGATTAGTGGAAGTCGGAAGAGGGAGACACCCCACATTTTAGAGAGAACATGAGAATAAGGCCCTGAAAACCAAAGGCAAACAAGAGTTTCTTAGAGAATGTCTGAAGGTCAAGAAATGAGACTCACTCTCAGCAAAAGAGCATACGGCCTTATCATTATAGACCTTCAGAAGAGCCACCTTGAATTAGAGGAGAGAACATTTTCTTAGGAGTTAGGACATCAGAATTCTTTTTTTATTTTTTATTAATAGTTTTAATGAACACCGCCCAGTCCCCTCTCCCCCCCACCAGTTCACTCCTCTCTTTCAAAAGTAAAAGAAACACTCCCTCCTTGGTACACAATTCCCCCCACCCCCGCACTCCTCCCACTGCCCCAAATACATTCCACTATGCAACCTTAATTGTGGACTCTTGTGATAACCAGAATACCCTAGAATTCTAATCAAGGCTCTGTTGTTACCAACTTGTGTATCGCGGGACAAGCCGCTTCATCTTCTCTGGCTGTCAACACTTGATCTGTAAAATTAAGAATTTGTAATTCCCGGTTTCTCAGCCCACTCTATTCTCTCAAATGCTAACATGTTAGCCCTCTAATCTCAAAGTGGTTCTGGAAGCCTTCTCTTGCTAATGTCGCATACCTGATTTGCATGTATGTCAATATGTGTGTACACACAGACAAACACACTCCTTCCACAGATGACAGTCCTTTTAGGATAAGTTCAGGAATACATCTTATTTATTTAGTTATAACCTAACTAAGAGGCATTTCTAAGTCTGACCACTTACTTTATTTATCAACTTGGCTCCAGGCGGTTTTTAATTTTCTTTAAAAATTAAATCAGATATGGAATCAAATAGCTTTGATTGCAATGCTTACTATGTGCCAGATATTTTGCCAGGAAGTTTCATTTATGTCCTCTTTGATCATTCTCACATGATCAAAGGCATGTGAAACCAACAATATTATCTCCCTTACCTAGATGAGGAAAACGAGATTTAATAATTTGCCAAAAAGGCACAGCTGTGAGGAGCAAATGCACTTTAAATTCTGTTCTCCAGCTATCAAGGATAAAGGAGTGATTACTGGTGTTCCCCGACGTCTTAGACATCTGTCTGTCCCCTTCTCGGTCAGGACGCTTTGCCTGGACATCAACTTGGGATTTCACAGGCAGTCTTCTGCTGTCTGATCATCAAGTACATGTTTCTTATTAGAATGTGAGCTTTTAAAGGCAAAAGTATAACTTACATTTCATCCCGGAGTCCCTGACACAAAGCTAACTCAAGAAAATAGCAGATACCTAAGAGAGGAGGAAATAAATAATCATAATTATTTGTAAAATTTAACCAAAGCCATTTGAGAGATCTGGTTGAATTCATAAGTATGCAAACTCAAATTCCATTCCCCCCCCAAGTGTACATAATATCTTTCGTGAAAGCTGCACAAGAACTTAGAAATTTCAACACATTCCTTTCAATAGCGTGAGGGAAGGTATGAAGGGCATAGAGTTTGATCGTTTCTCTGCTAATGGGGTGGTGAAGGACAGAGCCCAACATACTGTACTTAATGCGGATTCTGTTCAATGAAACAATGATTACAATCAATTTGACTATTAATGTGACTTATCTTGTAAATTGCTGGGTCATTAACTTCAACAACATCAATGTGCTGTCACTATCCAATTCCACCAAATTAGTGTCCGAGGTAATAGGAGAACGAATGTATTAGTGCATTATTGGTGGCTAATAGAGACAGCAAGTCTTTAATGTGCTGGGGAGAGCAGCTGAGGCACCGGGGACTAAGACAATGAGACTAGGGGAACTGGATGAAAGGATCAAAAGTCACAGCACAGTGGCGTGTCAGGGCCACTGCAGGCACTCACCCAGCCTTCTGCATCTGAGCCCTCAGTGGCACAAGAGCTGGATATGACGAAGATCTCAACCTGTGGTAGGAAAACTGTCTGCTTGTTTTCCATTTGGGGCAAAACCAGTAAAACTGTAGCATTTGGGTCATACAAGAACAATGCGTCTGTCTTAAGGTCAAGTTCTTAAAGTAGATTTCTTCCTGCCAGCTCTGAATTAATAAAAGGCATTTACCGCCCCCCCCAATATACACAAGGGGAGGCCTCATAACCTGAATCTAAAAGCTGTGTCCATCTCAAGCCCCCTACCCTTGTTTGGAGCTACTGGGTGTATTATATTCCTGTCCAATTTGAAAATCCCTTTGAATCTTCTGTTTGAGACACTCTACTTATAAAAATATGAAATCTTTTAGTCCATGTTTCAGAGCTCCTCTTTAATGCCCTTCCTGGGCACCTGTTCTCATTGAGAAGATGTTATAGCCAAGCCTGGGGGTGGGGGGGATGGGGAAACAGCACATGGGCGATAAGAACCCCACCCTGCCACCAGAGTTCATTGTATCAGAAATGAATACATGACTGAGTTGGGTCAGGTATATTTATTCTCCTTGGAAAAATGGAATAAATGTATGTAGGGAGACAGAGGCATTCAGAGTGTGTTAGGCCCTAAAGCTATATAATTCCTCCAAAGTGGGGTTGGTGCAAAAAGCCTAATTCAGGGCGATGATATTGGGGAGCAGAATCTAGGAGCCTTGTAGAATATGTTCTAAAGCAGAAAGGAGAAGAAACTATTCACACAGAAGTATAGACAGTAGTTTCAGAGAGATTGGAAAAGAATGATTGCTAACAATTCTCTATTTCCTGGACATAACGTCCGCTGCACAATTCACATTTGAGTTTTATGTACTTTTCTTTTTTTTTTTCTTTTTTTTTTTTAAATTTTATTTTATTTTATTATTTTTGTGTGCGTGTACCGTCAGTCAAATCAGATCTGACTGGTACAGGAGGAGATTGCCCCTCCTTCCCCGGCAGAGCATCAGGTGGATTCGAACCATGCACCTCTGGGATTGTAGTTGCAGCTTCTTGCCACTAGGCCACCAGAGCTCCCCTTATGTACTTTTCCTATATCCTTTTTTGCTAACCTGATTTCATTTCGTTTCTGTTTCTTGCATCCAAATAGCTCCTAAGATAATCTCCTTTCTTCATGAGTGTCAGCAAACATTTATTGATTACTTGCTATGGGGAGCACACTAGGCTCCGCTGGAGACACACAAAATCAAAAGATGTTATTGCCTTTCAGGGAATTATGAGATGGGAAGATTTTTCTCTAAGTATTGAATGAGAGAGAATCTTTTTGTGTTGAAAACAGACCTTATAGGAGCAGACCAAGATGGAAAATATAGATAGACTGCATGGGAGATTCCGTGTATGAGGATGAATTTCCAATACAGAAATCATCACCACCACTGACTGCCATTATTGGTTGCCACTGACTGTGAGTCCACTATGAATGTGACCTTGGGCTTTTGTACTCCCTACAAATACTCTGAACTCTCTCCCACATCAAGTCAGTTCTAGTTCATAGAGAACTTCCACCTGATTTCTTAGGCAATAAAATCTTAACAGATGGTGACTGCCCATCTTTCTTTTAAAAAGACTGCCTGGTGCAATTGAACTTCCAGAACAACACGTTACGTATTGCACCACCAGGGCTCTTTACACAGCTATCCCAGGAGGCAGTGAGACTACATTTGCTGCTACTGTCTTAAAATGAGACCACTTTGGCACAGCTAGTAAGCTAGGGAGCTCTGGTGGCTTAGAGGTGAGGAGCTGTGCTGCCAACTCAAAGACAGGTGGTTCAAATCCACCAACTGCTCCAAGGGAGAAAGATGGGCAGTCTACTAGAGTGATTTACTGCCTGTGAAAACATGCTCTACATAGGGTCTGCTATGTGTATCTCAATGGGGCATAACAACAGTAAGCGCAGAGCCTAGTTTCCAAGCAGTCTTATCTTAAAGGAATCCTGATGGTGCAATGGTGAAAGCGCTCAGACGCTAAGTGAAAGACTGGTGATCCAAACGTACCAGGCGCTCTGTGAGGGAAAAAATGTCATCTATTTCACAGATCACAGCCTTTGACCTTCAAAGGAGGCAGTTCTACTCTGTCCAATAGTGTCTCTGTGATGCAGAATTGACCCCATGGCAAAGGATTTGGTTTGATATGTTCCTCCTTTGGTCTGTCTTTAGATACTACTCCTAACCATTTCTGCCATCTCCATTTCCTGTGTCTGCTTCCCATGTAGCCACAGCGTGTGTCCTTGGAATATTTTTAGATGATTCTTGACCTTCTCAATCACGTCTGCAAGTCACCAAAATGTTTAATATCAGACAGCTAACTCTTAAGAGAAACTTAACTCATTATTTGTACTCCTTTACAAGGACTTGCAGTGTGTTTGATTTCTGCATCTGAAAAGTATTGTCCTCAGGATATAAAACTTTGGACATCAAGAAAAGCCGAGAATTCATCATTGCTTAATTGGTACACTTACACAGATTTCACCACAATGGAATCAAGTAGTATGTATTCTTTTTCAGTTTATTTCTTTTTTCTTCAGTCAAAATCATTTTCTTAAGGTTCATCCATTTCTTTTGTGTCTTAATAGTATGTCCTTTTTTATTGTTAAGTAATAGTTTAGGGACCTCTCCAAAGTGCTGAAGAGCAGTGGTGTCTCTCTGGAGACTAAGGTGCGTCTGATACAGGCCATGGTCTTCGCAATCACCTGTTATGCATCAGAGAGTTGGACAATGACCAAGGAGGATAGAAGGAGAATTGATGCCTTTGAGCTGTGGTGCTGGAGAAGAGTATTGAGAATACCATGGACTGCTAGGAAAACAAACAGATTTGTCCTGGAGAGGGTTAGGCTGGGTGGCTCCTTGGAGGCAAGGATTCTGAGGCTCCATTTAACTTACTTTGGACATGTTGTGAGTAGAGACCGGTCCTTGGAGAGGGATATCATGCTTGGGAGGGTGGAGGGACGGCGCAGGAGAGAAAGGCCCTCTATGAGGTGGATTGATTCAGTGACTGGGATAATTGGGATGGGAGTGTCAGAGACAGTGCAAGTGGCACAGGACAGAGCGGAGTTTAGGGCTGTTGTATATAGGGTCGCTATGAGTCGCAGGCGACTCGACGGCACATAACAACAACAATAGTTTAGAGATGGATTGACTCAGTGACCGGAGTAATATGGGTAGTTATGTTGGAGGCAGCAAAGTTGGCTCAGGATAGAGGAGGGTTCAGAGCTATTGTCCATAGGATCACTATAGCAAGTGACCAGAACACACATAACAACAATAGTTTAGAGTATAAAGGAGACTTTGAAGAACATTTAGATAATTGTGAGACATTGAAAGACATTTAGTTTCTATCTTAAAGAAATTACAAATAAAGCTGCTATGAAGACTTGTATATATGCATGAAAATAAGTTTTAGTAAAACAACTATGAGATATTATCTCACCCCAGTCAGAATAGCAAAATTTAACAGAACAGCAAACAACAAATGTTGGCAAGGTTGTGGAGAAACTAGAACCCTGATTCACCATCGGAGGGAGTGTAAAATGGTGCAACCACTGTGGAAGGCGGTATGGCACTTTCTAAAAAAGTTGCAAATAGAGACACCATTTGACCCAACAATTCCACTACTGGTAATATACCCCAAAGAGAACATAACTGACATCCAAGCAGATATATGCACACCCAAGTTTATCACAGCTTTGTTCACAATATCAAGGAGTTAGAAACAACCTAAGTGCCTATCAACAAACGAATATATAGAGCAGTTCTGGTATATTCACAAAATGGAATATTTCATTTCATTGAAAAACAAGGAACTCATGCAATATTATTCAAAATGGGTGACTCTGGAGGACATTATGCTGAGTGAAATATCTCAGTCACAAAAGGACAAATACTGCATGGTGCCACTGTTGTAAAACAGAACTGACCTTGGGGTTGGGGAGAGACTGAGAAAGGTGGGTTCAATAATGTATACTGCATTGAAACAGATGAGGGAGAAAACTGTTTAAAAGGGATATGTAATTAGGTATTTTTCTGTCATGACAGGAGTCTAGAGCAAAGGCTACATGGTGGAGTGGACCTGGGGGAGGTTTTGTAAAACAATGAAAGAATTTTTCTTTTACTTTTCCAAGAGGGTAGTGTACTAGGGAGGAGGGTTGGAAGGGTAGAAAAGTGCAACAATGAATGAATGAATGAATGGAAATCCAAAGTCTCTGTAAATTTTTACTGACATTAATAATAAATTTAAATTTAAGAAAAGAAAATAAGTTTTAGGATAAATACTCTACGTACTTGTTGCTGGAGCATTTTTGTTTTGAAAGGAATTTCTAAAACATTTTCTGGAGTAGCTGTAACCATTTTCACATTTCCAGACTTGATGGCACCTAACAACAATAGCTGCAATGTGTGAATGGTCTACTTTCCTGCATCCTTGTTGCCATTTAATGTTATCAGTATTTCCATTTTCATCATCTGATAGGTGAACCTTCCTGAGGTTTAAGTGGGCATTTCTTTAATTGATAATGATGATGAAAATCTCATTGTGTGGTTATTTGCCAGCTCTGAAGCTTCTTCTGGAAAATGACTGTGTTTGACCCGTGTGGATTTTCTAGATATTATTTGAAGATTGACTTTTGAGACATGCAAAGGACTCTCCTGCCCACCATATAATAAGCCCTTATGTCAAGCCTTCCGTTTAAAAGAAAATATTTTAAGAGTAATTACATTTTACATTCTTAACAAGATTGGACTTTGATTTGCTTATTCTTCAAAAACGAAGGCACAGTACCAAGATGCTGAGCTATTTTCACTTTGATGCATTTAGTAAATACATAATGAGTACTACATATACTTTTAAGATGAGTAAAGAATTTATTTCAAATTATTTTCTAAGTGTTTAACTAACTCGTAGGACCATCTATATACTCAATTTCATCTCATCAGCTTCATCTTTTATCCTCTGCCCACTGGATCCTATGCTGTTTCTACATTCACTGTCTAGCTCCTTCTCAGTCAACTCACCTTTTTGACTCCGAGTTAAAAGAAGTTGTCTCCTCAGTGTGGGATACCAGTTGCACCTTTCTTGCAATAGAAAACTCCTACTCAGACCTCAATATTTAGTTAAAATAAAACTCTCTGTGTGAAACCTTCCCTAATTTCTTGAGAGAGAGCTAGGACTTCTTTCTTTTTTCATTATTATTATTAATTTTAATGAAAATTTACAGATTCTGGATTTCCATTCATTCATTGTTACATTTTTCTCCCTGCCCACCACTCCTCTCCAGTTTGTTCTTTTCTTTCAAAAGTAAAATTGTTTCATTGTTAGACAATCCCTGCCCCCAAGTCCACTCTTCCCCCACCCCCCAACTTTATGTTTCTTGAAAGCTGGTTCTAGCATGTGCTCCACAAGCAGTCCTCTTGGTTTACTTTCCAATAATTCATTATTCCCGTTAAGTTACATTTCCACTGCCCCGCAAGGCAGCTCACAGGGAGCCCTGAAGTTGGGAAGGCATGCTCTTTTGAGCTCGCTTGCATTTGAGTGGCAAGCTTCCCAAGAACTGACTGTGTTTCTTTCCACACTTGTTTACTACAGCTTAACTTTTCATTGTAATTATGTAATTAAATTATAAATTATTTACACCGAGGAACTATGAGTGAGGAAGAAAAAGAGCTGTCACTTCTGGAAATTTTAAGTTAACTGGTTTGATAAAAGAAGTCAAAACTAGGTGTTAGTGAACAATTATAAAAGATTGGGGGGTACAAAATCATAGACTTCTACAAGTGTTTCTACAGATTGCTTGAATGCAAGTATCTGACTTTTCACTCTTCTTTGAAGCAAAGAGGAAAACTAACGCTCAAAATTGTAGAGAATGTATTATGAACGTGGTTTATTTAAGAGTGACTCTGAAATGCCAATCACTGAACAAAGACACAAAAATCCTTGGCCTTACACTACAATTAGTTCATTAATGATAATTTTAAGACAAATATATACCTTTGTATTTTTTACGATGTTTTCCTTTAACTTTCTCAACAGATAAAATACTGGTTTGAGTCACATCATCTGAGAAAGCTTTTATTATGGTTCCTATTGAAAATTATCACTCAAAAGACCTTTTTTGGTTACATGCTTTCCAACTCTATTGAGAGCTCCTTAATGTCAAGAACCTGGCAGTTTGCCTGATACATTGAGTACTCAAGAGATTATTGTTGAATGAATGCAAAGAAATATGCAGAGTAAATTTATAAAAAGAAAATGAAAACTGTATCTTACGATCTTCATGAAATCACATAATCCAACTTATTCAAAGATGTTACTGTTATCAATAGCGAAAGCAGGGGAATTTATTCTCTCCCTTGTACAACTTTCAAGTTTTTCTCTTAGAGTGTAGGCCTCTTTTTATGCATAATTAGCTACATTTAGTTGATATTGTATTGTTAAGTGCCATCAAGACAAGTACAACTCAGAGTGACCCTGTGAACAACAGAGCTGAGCCCTGTCCTATGCTGTGTCAATTTCATCATCTCTGACACACCTGAGGCCATTTACTGCAGTCACTGTGTCAAGTCATCTCGTTGAGGGTCTTCTCTTAAAACTGACCTTACACCTTTCCAATAGATTCACCATAAATTGGAATCAAATCAATGACTCTGGATTTGTTTTGTTTTTTATTTTATATACACAGGAATAGATTTCACTTTGATAAAATCAGTTTGGAGAAACATGATCATTTCTTTAACAAGTATTTCTCTACACAGGTTGTTATTTTTGTTTGTTTGGGGTGTGTGTGTGTGTGTGTACTGCAAATGTGATCTGACTGGTACAGGAGAAGATAGTCCCTTCTTCTCCAGCAGAGCATCTGGTGGATTTGAACTGCGCACCTCTGGGATTGCAGTGCAGCTTCTTGCCACTAGGCCACCAGAGCTCCCTTCTGCACATTTTTTTTAAAAGACAGTTGTCATATGGAGTAAAATAACCTAAAGCCCATTGTCACGGAGCCCAATCTGACTCACGGTGACCCTATAAGACAGAATAGAAATGCCTCAAAGAGTTTTAAAGAAGAGTCAATACTGTAAATCTTTACAGAAGCAAACTGTCACATCTATCTTCCATGGAGCGACTGGTGGGTTAGAACTAGTGACCTTTTGTTTATCAATCTAGAACTTAACCAATGGAAAAATTTTAAAAGGCAAGATCAAATTTAACCCTGTATTCAATCTAGGATCCAGTGTGTTTTCTACAGAGAGAAAAAGAACCAATTCATCGCTGTCATGTTGGCACTGCCTCAGAGCTGACCGCCCATTGGGTTTCTGAGGTTGTAAAGTACGTGGGAGGACACTGCCATCTTTCTTCCTTGGAACGCTTGGTGGATTCAAACCAATATAGAGGTTCAAACTTTGCATGAGAAGCACAGTTTCCTACAGACCACACATAGCCCTCGGGAAATTGTGTTGCTAATCCAAAGGTTACACCTCTCTGGCTGTTTGAATCCATCTGTGACCCTAATGGAGAAAGATGGCCAATCTCCTCCTGTGCTATTATAGCCTTGGAACCCCACTGGAGGGTCAGTTAGGACTCATCCTGACTCAGTAACAATAAGTAGATATTCTCTATCAAGATAAGCTTTTAATGTAGACATTTGCTTTTCATAGTTTTCGTGCCAGCAATGTAAAATTCAACTTGTTGAGTGAGATACTTTGCATCAGCTTAATGCACAAAAGCATCACTTGTTATGCAGAAGTGACAGAGAAGTCAACAAACTCTGAAGGGTTCTGAGTGCACAATTTAAACTTCTTTTTTTTTTTAAGATCATGATTAATACAATGTGGAATTGTGAGGACCCTCCTAACTCTGGTCTGTCATTAAATCATTTGACTGGTAAATAATTTTTAGCATCTCCTCCAACTATTTTGAAAAGAATGAGTCAGGTTCTATATTATTCATTTCCTGGGGCTTAGCTCTTGTGTCTACTTTGAGGAATGACTGACACAATCCATCTTGGATTCTAAGTGTCAACCCTCTTGTCTCTCAACTGGAAAGAGGGAAGTGACAGCTTGGTATATTAAGAGGTCTCTGCCTGAATAAATGGATGTCAAGTTTTATTACACATAGACCAAAGGAGGAGGCACAAGACAGCCGTTCAACGACTCTGTACTGTCCCGAACGGTCAAATGGTATAGAGCAGTATTGTGTTTCTTAGGATAAAGATAGAGACAGACAGGATCTGTGTTCCCTAGAAGTCTATAGTGCACCAAAGGAGAAAGACAATAAATACAAATAAAAAAATCTCTTAAGATACTTAGGATGAGAGGAATCACTCTGGTGGTATTATTAGCTGAAGTAATGGGCAAATTTTCTTAAGGAAATCCTTCCTGGAAATATCAGTACATTGTGGTGATTTAAAGAAACATAGAATAGAGAAAACACCATGAAGGAGGAGGTTCATACTCATAACTTAGCTCAGGAGAGAAGGAAACGATGTAGGAAAAGATACCTGTATCTTCAAACACTATTCTCTAGGAGTAAAATGGGATGAAGGAATCAATAAGACTAATTATTTTTTTACATACCTTTGTAAGTCAGTCTGTGCTAGATAGAAAAGAGTGGTTTTTTAAGAGTTCCAACCATTTTTAAAACTAAATAGAACTGAAAATATCAGAATCTCACATTTATAAAGGTCAATACATATTTTGGTTATTGGTGTCTGTTGTATGTGTATGTTGGGACACAGGATAAAAAGTGTATTATTTACTATGCATTGTAGTGGGGGGGGGAAATAAGCATTGGTCTGCACAGTTGTTTCCAAACTTATCTTAAGATCAAAATTATCCATAATTTTTTAAATATAAGTCTATCCTATATGTCTCTGTCTCTACATCTATATTTATAACTATCTGGTGGCATAGTGGTAAAGAGATGCATTGTCAACCCAAAGGCACAGAGTTCGAATTCATCAGCTGCTCCTCTGGAGAAAGATGGGCAATCTCCTTCTGTGTAATTTATGGCCTCTGAAAACCCACAAGAAGGTCAGTTCTGACTCCATAGTTGTTGTTGTTGATTGCCTTTGAGTCGAGCACGACTCACAACAACCATATGAACAAAAGGCTTGAATGAAGCCCCTCTACAACCATCGACATTTATCAAAGTTCATAGAGTTTCTAGAACATGTTGTTTAGGAAGTGGATGCCACTCCTGCATTTAAAAAAAAAAAGAGTTACATATCAACAAATACATTTACTTACTAAAAAATGTAGACTTTCTTTTTATTTGTTCATTTAAACTCAAAAGATGCTGTAAAATCACAGCAGTTTCCTAAGGGGCAAGAGCTTTAGAGTCTTTCTGTTAAGCTCTAGATTTTTTGTAAGCTAATATATTTTCATGTAAGTTGAAAAATAGAAGCAGAAGACACATACTCTCCCTCTCTCACTTTTTCCCTCTTACCTCTTATGCATATTACATATGAGAATAGGGAAATCATATAGAAAAAATTATGGTCATTAAGTCAATTTTGATTCATAACAAACATATAAGATAGAGTCAAATTGTCCTATAGGGATTCCAAGGCTGAAATCATTCTGGAAAATGAAGAGGGGAGGAGCCCTGGTTACATAACACATGACGTGTTTGACTGCTAACTGAAAAGTTAGTAGTTCAAATTCACCACCTCATGAAAGAAAGATGGATAGCCCCTCTAAAATCAAATCAATTCAATAAGAGTGGGTTTCTGGTTTGGTTAATATTTATAGAACCAAACTACCATATATTTCTACTTCGAGTGCCTGGTAAATTCAAACGATTGACCGTGAAGATCACAGTCAGCCACATAACCACTATGCCATCAGGTTATAGTGTATACTGAGATATTAATTTTAAACAAGCAAACAATCCTAATGTCATTGTTGTGTTGTTAGGTACAGCTGAGTCAACTACAATGCATAGCGACCCAACGAACAACAGATCTGGAATTGTCTCTGTCCTGTGTCATCCTCAGGACCTCCATCGTGCCTAAGCCCATGGGTGGTCACTGTGTCTGTCCATCTTGCTGAAGACCTTCCTTTCTTTCTAGCAGTCTCCACCTTTCCCTGTGAGATGAAGTGACCTTACAGGAGAGTGTAGAATTCCCCTATTGGATTTTGAAAGCTGTATTGTTCTTGACAGGAGCAGATTGTCACATCATGTGTTATTAGTGATTATTTCTAGATGGTGTGATTATAGCTGATCAAAATATTTTCAACTTTATATTTATTTGTTATTTTCATTTTTTTTAAACAATGAATTGTTGAAACTTTAGATTTTTTTTTAAAGCTTATCACTTAAGAAAATAGGACTTAACGGTCTATTCCTGTTACAGTTCTGTTTCTGAGTCTGTATAAACATAAACATTTTTCAGGTCAAATAACTGGCAGCCTCCTGTGACTGCTACCTACCCCTTACCATGGACATACAGTTCCACTCATTGAGTTTTTGTTTAGAAAATTTAAGGAACTGAAGAAGTATAATGGGACACGAACATGAAGTCTTTTGACTTTGCAATGAGATCATTACAATCTCATTGTTGATAATAAATTGACAAGAAATAAAGTTAAAACCTTTTTCTAGACGCCTAGTATATTACAAAGACACCTACTGGCTTGATGTAGTACTAGTAATGAAGCTCTCAGTTATAGACGCTATAGCACGCAAGTTGTTTTTGTTGTCATATGCCATTGAGTTTCTTGTGACTCACCACGACGCTATGTGCAGTAGCTCAGAAGCCTGCCCTGCCCCGCCCCAAGCATCACTGTCTCACGTACTCCAACACACCTGCCCTCATTACTGCACTTACTGTGTCAATCCATCTCATGCAGGGTCTCCCACTCCTGTGTTGTCCCTCTACTCTTCCAAGCATGGTGTCCTTCTCCAGGACTGGTCCCTCCTGGCCCCTTCCCCAAAGCGTGCGAGACAGAGCTTTAAAATCCTTGCTTGCAAGGAGAAACTTGCTTTCACTCTCTCCAATATGGACCTGTTTGTTTTCTTGGCAGTCCATGGTATGTTCGATACTCTTCTCCAGCATCACAACACAAAGGCATCAGTTCTTTTTGTGCCATCCTTATAACTAGATATTAAAGTAAGAAACAAATTCAAAGCCATTGTGTATTACAGTGGGTTATTCCATATTGCTTTTCTTGTCTTCTCTCTCTCTCTCATATTTGTTGTCAAGTCAGAACTGATTCATAGATGACCCTTCACTGTGTTTCCAAAGTTGTAATCATGCAAAATAAGACTGGATCTATCTCTCCTGAGGAGCTACTGGTGTATTCAAACCACCAGAGAAGCATTAGCAGCACAACTCCTTATGGTCTAGGCCACCAGAGCTACCTTTTCTAGTCATTAAAAACAAAAATGGAGAACTGACTCAGAATTAACCCTCCAATTAGTTTTCAGAGGCTGTAAATCACACAGGAAAAGATGGTCCATCATTCTCCCTTACGACACTTAGTGGATTAGAACTGTCTGCCTTTGGGTTGGTAGTAGAATCCTTACACATTGGGACACCAGAATTCTCTTTTTCTAGTCATGTTGTTACTAGGTGCCATCGAGTTGCATACCACTCAACTCGACCAGCTGTTCCTCAGGAAAAAGATGGGAAATCTCCTCCTATACGATTTACTGCCTCTGAAAACTTGCTGGAGGATTAGCTATCAGACTGTTTCAATTTGATGGCACCCCCAAAACAAATAAAACAAACAACAAAACCAACCCTGGAAGCACCCAATTGCTTACTTGAGAAGGATCAATTACTCAGGCATTTTTACTGAATGATTTGGTAGGGGATTTACTTGTTCTAAAATTTTTCTAGGGAGGAAAACAGTACAATGTATAACTTTTATCCCCTTTCCAAGGAGTCTATAATCCAGAGAGATATCCAGAATATTTGTAATTTATGCCCATTTCTCAGGTATTATTTTTGTCATCATATTGCCTTTCCCTTCACATACTGATATAATTTTTATTAACATTCTTCTTTACTGTTAAAATTTTTCCTGCTCATCACTCAAGGCATTGTTTTTTGTTTTGGGAAATTACTACACTAGGAAGTGAATCATGAGTCACTTGGTAAGAGGAAGGGCAGCATTAAGAAGTTTCAAAAATTCTCTGAATACCAATTACACATGTACTAAGTCTTGACCCAGATTCCTTTGTTTTAAATCTCTCTTACACAAAATGGTTCATCCACCACCCCAAATGTTTCTCCCCATCGTTTTCTTAGTTCCATTATATCTGGGTAGCAACTAGTAATAACAAAGAAGATATTTGGTGGGTTTGTGAATTCATTCAAGTTGAATTTTTAAGTAATCAAGACTAGATTTGTGATAAATGGACAGAAAAAAATAAAATATCATTTTTTGTCATAATTTACAATCTATTCTAAGAGGTATAACACATACTACTTGTTAAAAGACAACTAACAGGTATCATAAATAGTATACTAGAAAGTAGTAGTGATCAAAATGTTTAAAAAGAGAGATCACTGTGAATTCAAATTGTTAGAAAGAGGAGATGAGACTAGATTTTGAAAGAGCTTGAATACCTTGCCAGGTGATAGGTAGAGATTATATTCTAGGCAGTTGATGCCTTTGGATATTAAGAAAAGGCTTGAATGTAACCATATATAACTTGAGACATGACTTGAAGGTATGTTCTTGAAAAGAAATTAATTTCTTAGCCTTTCTAAGGACAATCATAACAGTTTTCAGGCATTACAGAGCCTTCTCAGCCACAGTTCTGCACTCATGGCACAATCTTTCTGTTTGGGTTTTCTGCAGTCAGTCAAACATATTTTGAATCTACATTGGCTTCGTAGTGGCTTTCTTGACCTTTTCAAGGGAAAGTTTCTCAAAGCCATGGTAATGTCTGTTGTGGCTTTCAACATAATAGCTTGCTGTCTCTCTGTATCTATCTCTATTTCTATTTCTCTCAGAGGCTCATAAAAAAGGACACACGCACACACACACACACTACACACTCATACACTCTCATCACAAATAGAAACCAGTTCTGAGCCATCACGCTGGCGGATTTTCATTGATCATTTCTTGTACTCTACAAGCACATCAGAGATGGTAAGGATGGCACAGGGTGAGACAAGATACAATCTGTTGTTCATAGAGTTATTATGAGTGATAGTTAACCAATTTACACCTAACAACATTAGCAGAGAAGGCAATTGATTGGAACCATCATTTCATATGAGGATAAAAATGGAAGACTATGCCACAATTGGAGTTGTAAGTAAAAGTATGCATCCTAGTGGACTTATGAGTAGCATTTGACAGAACTCATCATTCTCTTATCATCATCATCATCATCATCATCATCATCATCATCACTCTAATGAAAGATGAGTCCCAGAGTTTTGTCTATATTGTCTATCTGATTTCACGTACCTTGTGAATACATTTATTCCCAAGACTTTAAATACTATTTATATGTTGAAGATCTACTCTTCTCTTTGATCTCTCTATGCTTGTCTCTAACTTTCCCTTCCACATCCACACTTAGAGAGCTAATAGTTAAGTAAGTATTTACCTATTTGAAAGCAGAATGTGGAAAGCCTAAGACTTTAACTAAAATCCTTTCATCACATTTATTTCTATCTCACAAGTGGTATAAGCATTCTAACAATTGCTCTAGACCAAAAAAGAAAAAAAAGAAATGACCAATAAACCTAGGGTCTACATGATTCATTTTTGTTCTGATGGCTTAGTAGCAAGAAGCAATCCCAAAGGCATGTGGTTTGAGGCCTCCAGCCTCTCTGTAAGAGAAAGATGGGCCATCTCCTCTTGGGAGATTAACTGCCTCAGAAAACCCACCAGAGGGTCATCTATGGGTCAGTTCTGACTTTATGGTACCAACAAAAACAGTAATTTTTTTCACATTTGACTTTCTCTAATAACAGATATCCAATCCACTGTCATCCTCTCTCAGTGCAATCTTAGAAATAAGCCTAGATTTCAGACCACTTCAGCCCAGATTCAGTGATGCTTCCTTAATCTGATAGTTCTTACTGTCCTGTGAAGGCCAATAACTAAATTGGCTCCAAACTGATTTTTCTTCTTTCATCTTTTCCCTTGTATTCTCCACAAAGCAGAATTATTATTTTTTTAAAAAGCCATATCATATTTCTGAACCCAAAACCATTCACTTGCTTTCAGATATCTTGCTCACAGTAAAAAAATAAGTCCAATCAGCAATCGTACTAAAAGACTCTATAAAATCTTGTTCTATCACTTCAGGGACTTCATTTTTGAGCACTCCTCCTGTATTGTCTCTGCTCCAGATACCCAGTTTCTTATTTGCTCCTTAAATATACTAGATTCCTATTGAATAGTACCATTCTGATTCCTGTTGTCGCAGTTAGTTTGTTTCCACAGTTATTAATATTACTTTGTACATAATCTATACATTGAGGGCCCAAAACAAGATGAATCATGGGATGGCATCAAGAACCCCATAGATGAAGCAAGTAAATAGTCATTTAAAATACAGGTCATTAAAATGTCTGCAGAGACTTTAAAATTTCCTCAAGAACACAGAGAAGTGAAAGAGAAAGGAAAAATTATGAAGCAAGAGAGCTGAACGGAAGATGTCAAAGGGCAGCTTGAAAAGACTTTGTAAAGTATTATTACGAAATGCGCAAAGACCTAGAGTTAGAAAACCAGAAAGAATTGGTCAAAAGTAAAAAACCTGATTAAAAAACCCAAGTGGTTCTGAAGGAAGATCTAAATGATACACTGGGGCACTGATGAAAAACCAGGTTCCAGAAACTGCAGAACACCAACTGCAGACGCAGTGCTGGGAAGGCCCTCTGATTGATGGCAAGAACTTTAAATGACAACCGCCTGGCCAAAGGACTGCAAGAGATTCTTATTTGTGTCCCTAACAAAAGGAGGCTGTCCAACAATATCAGTCATGTCACATGTAAGCAAAAGCTTTCTGAAGTTAAATGAAAAAACGTATGAGGGACTACATCAACAGAGAACTGCCAGAAAGCCAAGCTGGAGTCAGAAGAGAACATGGAACTAGAGATATCATTGGTGGTATCAGATGGTTCTCGGCTGAAAGCAGAGAATACCAGAACAATGTTTACTTATGTTTTATAGACTATGCAAAGGCATTCAACTGTACAGATTGTAGTAATAAATTATGAGTAACATTGCAAAGAATGGGAATTCCAGAATACTTAATTGTACTCATACAGGATCTATATACATAGATTGAAAAGCAATCTTTGGAACACAACAAGGAGATACTGCATGGTTTGAAGTCAGGAAACATATGCATGGTGTCTTTTTCACCATGTATATTAAATCCATATGCTGAGCACTAATCTGAGAAGCTGTGCTATATGAAGAAAAACTCAGCATCAGGGTTGGAGGAAGACTTGTGATATGCTAATGACACAATCTTGCTTGTAGAAAATGAAGACTTGAAACACTCATGGCTGACGTTTTAAATCTATAGCCTTCAGTATGGATTATATAGTCATTTAAAAAAGAAACATTCTACAACTGAACCAAAGCCATCATTATGATGAATGGAGAAAAGATTGAAGTTGCCAAGGATTACTTGGATCCAGAAATCAAGTTGTAGCCTTCAGTATGGATTATATAGTCATTTAAAAAAGAAGCATTCTACAACTGAACCAAAGCCATCATTATGATGAATGGAGAAAAGATTGAAGTTGCCAAGGATTACTTGGATCCAGAAATCAAGTTGATCCCACTGAAACAGCAGCAGTCAAGAAAGCAAATGGCACATCACAGCAGGTAAGTCTGCTGCCAAGAATCTCTTACAGTGATAAAGGGCAAGGATGTCAGATTAAAGACTGAGGTGCACTGGAACGGATCTATATTTCCAATTGTCTCATATGCATATGTTGTTAAATACCGTTGAGTCATATACGACTCATAGTGACCCTATAACCAAAAGACTTGAACGCTTGTATAACTTTCATCATTTCTCCATGTTCATAGAGTTTCTGGAGGCAAGCTATTTCAGAAGTTTATGCCACTCTTGCTTCCAAGCTTGTTTCAATCGAAGAACTCCACCAAACACCATCCATCATGAGTAACCAATATTGCATTTGACACATCAGTGTCTCAGTGTTCAGCATCACAGCAACCACGAGTTACCTCTGTACATCAAGTGGACAGACCAGTGCTATAGCACTTAGAAGAATGCTTGACCAAAACCAATTGAGACCAGGCCTGAGGGCTACAGATTAAAATCACTCACATTTGGTTTGGAAGCATAACTTTCTATCCACTAGGCCAACAGAGGTGGATAATGAATAAGAAAGAGTGAGGAAGAATTGATACCTTTGGATTGTACTGTTGGAGAAGAATACTGGCTATACCATGAACTGCTAGGAGAACAAATCTATTTGGAAGAAGTTCAACCAGAAAGCTCTTTAGAAGCGAAGATGGAAGAACTTTGTCTCATGTACTCTGAGCAGGTGATCAGGAGGGCCCAGTCCTTGGAGAAAGAGATCAGGTGAGGTAGAGGGTCAGCAGGGAGAGGACGACCCTGTAGGAGATGCCTGCAAAGCTGGGCTTGGACACAGCCGCCATTGTGGACATGGCACCGGATCATACAGGGCTCTGTTCTGTTGTACATGAGGTAATTACGAATCAGAGCAACTTGACATTATGATCCTGGAATATAAATATCAAAGTGCTCAGGATTCCCCACCACCACCACCACCACCACCACCACCACCAAACTTGCATACAGTTGTATTTCTTAGAATCTAAAAAGGTGCTTAAATACTCAGTGATCTCTTGAATGAAAAAAAATGAGTAAACAAATGGAATAATGAATGAAAATGCCAATAAATGCACCTCTTTCTTGCTCATCCGCTGTCTTTCCCTTGGGTAGAGGAAAGGTTGACGGTGTCACACTGGAGTCTTAGAATTCCACGTGAATCCTTTCCTGGGTTCTTTGTGTTTGGGTGTAGTTATGCTTCCTTGTGATCATTCATATCCCCTTAGGACTTACTGATTTTAACTGTGAGCCTTTCCACTGGGAATCATTAAATGGTTGAGTAGGGAGGATCCTTGGAGACCACACAGACCAAATTATTATTTCACAGGAGAGGAAAATGAGACTCAGGTTCATAACATAACTTTTGCTTGAGGTCACAGAGCTAGTTAAAGGCCGAGCTAGAAATAGACTTCAGCTCTCTGAATTTCCATGATCGCTCTTTCTCCTTCTCCTGCTCCTCTTCCTCCTCCTCCTCCTTCCTTCTTCCTCTTTCATCTAACGCTCACTCTTATTAACCAAAACCCAAACAGTTTGAATACATTCTGATCATAACCTTCCATTTTCAAAGAGGTAAATCTTTACCCAGGAGCTTACCTATCTTAGTGGTTGGAGTTGAACAGCCTAAAACTAAAACTCTTGTTTTAGTTGTGTACCATTGGGTCAGAACCAACCCACAGCTCACCATCTGGGTTTTCAGAGTCAGTTACTCACACAGAAGGAGAATGCCGACCCTTCTCTAATGGATCAGCTAGTGGATTTGAACCACATGCCGTTGGGTTTTGCAGCACAGTTTCTTACCACTAACCAGAGCTCCCTAACTGCTCTGTTAGCAGTCCAATATCTAACACACCACACGACTTGCTACTGTCAGTACCCATCAAAATCCAGTGATAGCAGTCTTCAAGGAAGACAGCAGGACTTGCAAGTGCTTTTGAAGCTTAATAGTGACTTCCTCAGGGCGAGGCGCATTGAATGTGGTCCCTTCACTGATGCAAAATAGAGTCAGGGGGTCAGGATTGTCTTTGGGCACTGGGAGGGCTGCTGCTTACTGACAAGGCCCCAGAACGGCAATATCCTCCTTGTCCTTTTAACAGGATTTCAGCCAGAGATGTGCTTCAGCCTAGTGGGCTGTGAATATGAGTGGAAATGTCAGAGCTATGAATCAGTTGGCACATTTTTATTTAGCATCTTCCTGTGAAAGAAGATGAGAAGACAGGGACGCTTCTCTCCACTTCCTTCCCATTTCAGAGTGGAGCTGAGAATAGTACCAGATCTTGTCACATCTTAAGCTGCCCATACTTCTGACTTGGAATGAGTGACCTGGGACGCAGAACAGAGGCAGGTCTCAAGGAGGACATAACACGGTTGTAAAACAGGACTGACATATGCACTGGGGGAGAGACTGAGAAAGATGGGATAAATTATGTATACTGTATTGAAACAGATGAGGGCGAGAACTGTTTAAAAGGGATATGTGATTAGGTATTATTGTCATGACAGGAGTCCAGAACGAAGGCTGCATAGTGAAGAGGACTTGTGGGGAGGGATTGTAAAACAATGAAAGAATTTGTCTTTTACTTTTCAAAGAGAAGAATGAACTGGAAGGGAGGGTTGGGCAGGGAGAAAAGTGCAACAATGAATGAATGGAAATCCAAAATCTCTGAAAATTTTCATTAAAATGAACAAAAATAATAAAAATAAAAATAATAATAAAATATTTAGTTTTGTCCTGAAGGACCACTGGGATGAAAGTAGCTAAGAGAGATTAGAAAGCAATGTTCTTGTTCTCTCAGTATGGATGTAATATGTCTACACCCACAAATGTGAGGTGCACCAGAGCCTCAAACGCTCCCTGACAAGTACATCAGGCAGAGAATTTATTTCCCATTTCAAGAGAAGAAATTGAGACTCCAGCCTGTGAAACAGCCTGAATTGGAGGCAATGTCCCCTGGCCTCCTCCTCAGGACACTTTCTAGTAGTCTTTCCTGTAGGAAGATCTCTTTGGCATATCTGATTCTACATTCTGAAGACCCAGGCGCTGACCAAGGCTTAGAAACTCTCAAGGTCACGCTTGGCATCTGTTCTAGGACATCATTTTCAAAAGAAAGCTGAAGGCCTCCTGAGGTGTCAGCTGCCTTACTTCTCACAACCAAAATGTCTTAGCAGTCCTGAGGTGCCATTCAGCCTACCTCGCCTCAAATCTTTGAGGTCTCTATCTGCAGAAGGTGTGCAAATGACCAAGCCCTGCTGACACAAATGTCTGCCACCTGGTCAAGGGGCCCTCTGTGCACGCCAATTTCCTGTCACTGCAGACAACACTTGACTGATGGAATTTGGTACTCCACTACGGGTTGGTTTTTCCCCCCCTTTAGTACAATACAACCTCATGGATTCAGATGGCACATAGCCAAAATGAAAGAGAATTTGAACTTGGGCAGAGGTAAAGTTTACCATCAATGAAATGAGGGTCTGTTAAATAAATTACCAATGTAAACAGGGTTGTAAAAGGGACAATTTAACCTACTTACAAGAATAAATTGTTTTCAAGCACTTAAGTTGCATAAATTTACATACAGTGTGCTAATTACAAATGATTGATAGCCAGTCATTCAAACACATCTGGTAGAAAGCCTATCTCGAACACTTTGCTAGCCATTAGAATGCATTACTTCAAGTACTTGAAAGTAGTACATTTTTTATGTATCTCTGTATGTGTTCACACACACTCATATAAAAGACAGGCCTTGTTTTTTTCCATCAAGCCATGTTCCTGGAAACCACACAGGAAAGAAGATCATCAAACACAGATCGCTGAGGGCCAAATGATATTTTCAGACAGGAACAATGCTTCAATTGAGACTTGTGTGCCAGACCTCAGGATCATACCAAGTAAATCACAGATTCTATCAGCATTATGTAACCAGTAAAGTTTTAACAACTGCAACCAAAGACGACAACTAATCTTTGCTGAGATACTGCTACATGGGAGAGCTTTTACATATGTATTCTCTCTCTTTAATGCAGGGCCACTACTGAGGCGATGCCTGCATTTGATGGCAGACACCAATGAGATTTCAAGGGATACATTAAATTGCCCTTAATCACAGAGTAGTAATCAGCAGAGTTGGAAATCAAGTCTGAATCTGATTACCAATCTAAAGTTTGCTTTTAGAAGCGTATCGTTGACTGTTATTGCTGTGGCTGGATTCTGGGCAGTCAATTTTGACTCTTAATGACCCTGTAGCAATAAAGGATGCGCCTACAGGGGTTTCTAGGCTGTCATCTTTACAGAAGCAGGTCTTCAGGTCTTTCTCCCGTAGAAAGAGATTGGTTGGATTTCGATTGCCAAATGATATCTCAAACTCTTTTAAGATTAAACCATACATGGTTATATCCACCACTCACCTGTCAGTTTTTCACACTGTGGTGGTTTGCATATGTTGCAGTGAGGCGGGCACCTATGTTCCTGGCATTTCAAAAGCCAGTAGGTCCCCCACGGTGCAGAGGATTCAGCAGTGACTCCAGACCCAGACACAAGCAGACTACAAAGGATCAGGTAGTCGATTTCTTAAAATTCTTGCTAATGTATGGGAATGATCGTATGAAAGATAAAGTCAATGAAGGAAAGCGTGAAACACAAAACCAAAAACCAGCCAAACCAGCCACCATGTACGTGAATGAAACACAATGTATGTGAATAATTATATGCACACCAATAAAAATATGGAAACAAGCTTTCTGACTAATGAAAAATCTTAAAATCAATGAAAATTATGGAAACCAAAAACCCTGGCCAATGAAAACAGTACTTTGTCTGATGTGGTCCTGGAAGACAAGTTTCTTGAGTTGGTAGCATTCAAAATACAACCTGGAAGAGTTGTCGCTAAAAGGAGAGTCAATCTTAATGACACAACAGGAGGAAAGCTTAAGGGACCTGCATTTGTGGATGTGGTACAATTCAAATGAAAAGAAATAACTGTCACTATCAATCAATAATTTTATTGTTGAAATGTGCCATTGAGTTGGAACCAGCACATAGCTGATCCTCCAGCAGGTTTTCAGAGACAGTTAACCACCTGGGAGGACCTTGACCATCCTTCTCCCATGGAGCAGCTGGTGGATTCGAACTATCTTTGGTATGACAGCGCAGCTCCCTACCCAAAGACCATCAGAACTACTCCCAAGTCTGACTGTGGGGTGTGTAAAATATAAATGTAAGAAAGCTGGAAGTCATCGAAAATTAAATAGAGTTCATCAAGAGTAACCTAGGTACTAGTGACCTGAAATGGATCTTTTTAAATCAGAAAATTGGCCGAAAACAGAATATCAGGAAGATGTTTACTTGTGTTTTATTGACTATATGAAGGCATTCATTTGTGTAGATCATAAAAAAAATTATGGATAACACTGCAGGCAATGGAGATTCCAGAACCCTTAACTGTACTCATGTATTACAGAGATCAAAATGCAGTTGTTCTGACACAGTAACAGTTCTGTGGTTTCAAATTAGCAAAGTATAGGCCATTTGTATTCTCCTATCATACTCAATCTAAATGCTGAACAAATATTCAGAGAAGCTTATCTATATGAAGAGAAATGCAACATCAGGATTGGAGGAAGACAACGATTTGTAATGTGAAGATGACACAATCTCATTTGCTGAAAACGAAGAGGACTTAAAGCACTTATTATAAAGATCGAAGACCACAACCTTCAATGTGAACTGAACTTAAAACAAAAATCGTCACAACTGGACCAATAAGCAGCATTGTGATAACAGAGAAAAGTTTGACGTTGTGGAGCATTTCATTTTATTTGGATACACCATCAACACCCACGGAAAGAATAGTCAAGAAATCAAAGGATATATTACACTGGACCAATCTGTAGCCAAGTTACTTTGAAGATTAAGGTCCATCTGACCAAAGGCATTTTGTTGTTGCTGCTGCTGTTGTTTTGGGGTGCCATCAAGTTGCGTATGACTCACAGTGATCCTATAAACAACAGATCTGAGCCCTGTCCTATCCTGTGCCATTCTCACCCTTTGTCACACACTTGAGCCCATTGCAGCTGTCACGGTGTCAATCCATTTGGTTGAGGATCTTCCTCTCTTTCACTGACCCACCTTTCTGAGAATCTTGCTCTTCTCCAAGGATCAACCCCTCTTAGCAATATGCCCGAAATATGGGAAACAAAGCTTTATCATCTCTGACTCCAAGGAGTACTCTGGCTTCACTTTCTCCAAGACATATTTGTTTATTCTTTTGGCACTCTATGGAATATTCAGTATTCTTCTCCAACACTACAGCTCAAAGACATCAATTATTTTTTTTATAACCCTTACATTGTCCAGCTTTCAGATGCATAGCAAGTGATTGAAAAGGCCATGGCCTGAACTAGGCACACGTAAGTCCTCAAACTGACATAGCTATTCCTTAATAATTTGTAGAAATCCTTGACTATAGACTCTCCCAATGCAATACGTCTCTTGATCTCCTGGCTGCTGGTACCAAGGGGGTTGATTAGGGGTCCAAGAAAGATGAAACTGAAGACATAGTATTTTCAATTGTTTCCTATGCATGTGAAATTTGGACAATAAATAAGAAATATAGAAGAAGAATTAATGTCTTTGGATTGTGGTTTTGATAGGGTTGAATATCCCATGGACTGGCAAAAGAACAAACAAATGTGTCTGGGAGGAAGGGAAACCATGGTGTTCTTTACAGACAAAGATGGTGAAACTTTGTCACAAATACTTTGGTCATACTATCAGGTGCGGCCAGTTCCTTGGAGTTGCACCATGCTTTATAAAGCAGTTATTGTTGCGTACCTTCCAATAGTAACCAACTCACAGCTCACTCGCAAGTGGGTTTTCAAAGGCACTAAGTCCCTCAGGAAGAGAGTACCCTTCTTTGTCACAAAGAGCAGCCCATGGATTAGGAACTTATTTATTTGGAATGGTAGCACCCCTCCTTACCATCAGGCCAGCCGATGAGCAACATCAGGACCAGCTTACACGGATCTACAATTCATATCCTTTGTATCATCAGCCAGGAGATCAGGAGGCATATTGCATTGAGCAAGCCCACTGTTAGGGCCTCTCCAAGTTTACTGGCGAGGAGTGAAGACAATTTGAAGATTAAGGTGAGCCTGATCTTGTCCATCGCTAGCTATGTATCTGAGAGCTGGACAATGAATAAGGATGACAGCAGAAGCTGTGGTATTGGAGAAGAGCACTGGATATCCCATCTTCTGCCAAAAGAACAAACAGATGGGTCTTGGAAAAAGTGCAGCCAATGTACTCCTTAGAGGTAAAGAGGGCAAAGCTTTGTCTCTCATACTTTGGGTGTGCTGCATATCAAAGAGGCTATTCTTTGGGAAAGGACATTATGTTTAGAAAGGTGGAGACTATATAAAAGACAGGAAGACTCTCAATGAGATGGTTTGTCGCGTGACACCGGTAATGGGTTCATGTGTGCCAGAGAGGATGAGGATGGTATGGGGTAAGACAAGGTTCAGAGCTGCCTGTTCATCAGGTTACTATGAGTCATACTCTACTTCATAGAGCCTAACAACAACAGCAACAACCAGAGAGAAGAGAGACTCCCAAAAACACAGACTGACACAGCGGCTGTAACAACAGGGTCAAACATACCAAGGAATTCGAGGCTCACAAGGACCAGGTACCGTTGTATTTTGTTGCCAACTCAATGACACATAGCAAAACACAGTTATATAAATTCCGCATAATTTCTAAAATGGGAATAAATGCACTGCCCATTTTACAGGGTCTGGATGAAATTCTAGTTTTCCATGAAGACTCACTATTATCACAAGTTAGCTTCCTTTTATGCAAACATATTTTCTAAGCTGTGAAACTATTCAAATGTAAGATGTTCATTTAAATGCAGCTGTAGTATCTTTGAGAGTTCCCGTGGTGTAATCCATAAGAAGTTGCACAGCTAACCTGAAGGGTGCACCCCTCTGGCGGTTCACAGTCATCAGCCACTCTGATGAAGAGAGGAAGAGAAAGATGGGCAATCTTGTCCCACGTGATTTACTGCAGAAACCCAATGGAATTGGTTCCAACTCTATGGCAATGAGAAAGAGTAAAATCTCTGACATGTGCTTTCTACATTTTGCTTTGGTTATTGATGTACATGCTTTTATCAATAGAGGCCACTGACACCAATAGTTTTGTTTGTCACCCTCATATATTTTATAACTTTGATGGGTAGGTGATTAAATCTGTTTGTTGATGAGTTGTTATGTGCTTTCGAGTCACCTGCAACCCATAGTGACCCTATGTACACAGTTCTGAAGCCTGCCCTGTCCTGAGCCAGTCTCACTGACTTCAACACACTTACTCCCATTTCCCCAGTTACTATATCAATCCATCTCATCCTGGGTCCTCCTCTCTTGCACTGTCCCTCCAGCCTTCTGAGCAAGACGTCCTTCTCCTGGCCACGTGCCCAAAGTATGTGAGATGGAGCTTCAATATCCTAGTCTCCAAGGAGAAACTTGGTTTCACCCTTTCCAAGACAGACCTATTTGTTCTCTTGGACGTCCATGGTAAATGTTCAATACTCTTCTTCAGCACCACAGCTCGAAGGCATCAATTCTTCTTCTGTCATCCTTAGTTATTGTCCAGCTCTCTGATGCACAGCAAGTAATTGAATCAGTTAGCAAGTAAACGAATTTTATTCTATAAATTAGAGCATATAATACTTTAAAATGAATATGGAATAATAAAAAAGAGTATAATCTTTAAGCTCAATTTGAGAACATTTTTAATGATAGCAATAAGGAGGAGATGAGGGAATGATTTGAATGTCTAGGAAGCTTGAAACCAAATTTCTGTAGAAACAATTTCCTACGGTTAGGAAATCAACTGAAATGAATCTCTTGCTTTTAGAGTTAAGGTACAAAGTACAAAATAACCTGTTAAAAAATACATTTATGTCATGTATTTGAAAACCTCATAATCAACTTTAAAATCGACAGATTAGAAAACCAAAATATCTTGATTCGTATCCTTTTATTCTTTATATTTGTTTGCTTTCTCTTTGTATTCAACATGGGGGGGGGAAGTCAGCCTCACGGGAAAAAGTGAGCAAAGTTACTATGGAAGGAAAGGTGTACACAGACTTGAAGACAGCCAGCTTGGGGTTGATGGTTCAAGGTGATTCTCCACTCATCGTTTGTATCCTCATGGAATAAGCTGACCATCTGCCTTGCTCCTCTGCTTCTTACTTTTCCCTTCCCTTATTTAATTATTGTTAAACTGTTATTCTGAATTGTCTCCAGCCCATGAATCCATTGTGTGTCACAGCGGGACTGTTTTACAATGAGTTTTCAATAGTAAATCACGAATCCTCTCTTCTGAGACACTACAGGGCAGACTCAAACAGCCAACTTTTCAGTGACCAAACACCACTCAAAACTCTCAGTTTTGCAACCCTAAAAATGCTTGTTATTAAGAAACATCATTTGAACAGATAAATGTGAAAAATGGGGTGCATTTATTAAGAACCTCATTTAATTGGGCAAAATAGGATGTTTTCTTTCAAACAGCAAGGGTGGATATAAAAATTGCAAACCACTGTCAACATTATCTACTTTCTCTGATATTCTTCACACCAGTTCACACAAACCAATTTAAAAGGTGCTGAACGAACTTCAAAAAATACTACAAGTCAATCAAAATCAGGTCATGGGCCACAAGAACTTAAGAACGTAGCCATAAGCTCCTTCCAGAAAGCGCTGTCTTGTCTTAACTCTTCCACATCAAGGATTCTCCATTTCCAGAGAATCCTGACATTATCTGTTCTCCCTCTTGAGGAAATGTTCTCTCTCTTAATGCCATCCCATTTCTCCTCATCACTTCTCCATGCACGGGGTTGAGTAATTCCTTTACCGCCTTAGAAGTTAAATACTTCAAATATTTATGGGCTGTTACTTGAAAAGTTTGGGGCTAATGGATCATTTTTCTACCTGAGGGACTCCTTGATTCTTGAAAACTCTTGTAGGTGTATAATCTTTGATCCTTCATTATTTCTGATTTCTCCAGATTAAGCATATGTGGGCAGCAGCATATCTAACTGACACCTTCAAGCTGCCTTTCAAAGATAAAGACTTGTCTTCTCTACTTTTAATTTTTTTGTGCTTTCAAGAGAACAAATTGGCCCTGTGCTCTCTAACATAGGAAATCTGATTTAGCCAAACCAGACATTAAGTCTGAAAAGCTGCAGCTGGTCCTTGAACCAGGCTATAGGTAAATTATTACAAAATATTGCTGGCACTTTATATTATTCAGTGAATAAACAGATGGGAATTGTCAAATGAGAGAATAGCTACAAAAGGGGTTTGCAAGTTATAAATATTATAAAAATAAATGTTGCATTACCTCTAATAGGAATTGTGCCAGGTTTTCTGGGTATTTGAACTTTCATTTATTTTATGCTAAAACCTTAGAAGTAATAGTATTGGACATAAAGTTATAAAATTTACTACCTAGAAAGTTTCCTTTTATTTAAAACATATAACCACCATAAATAAACATTCTTACTGTAATAAGAGAAGTAAACACTTTTTGAAGGTTTATCTATGTCAGAGTCTGAGGCTATGTGTTATACAAACATCAGTACTTCCAGGATCTCTCAGATAACTATTTCCCTGATTAATAGAAGTATTAATTGGAGCCCACAAAAGTTATTACTTGAGATCACTACACACATACTTTTTTCCTTATGATATTATCATGTTTTTTAATCACTGAAAGGAGCTCTGGTAACACATTGTGTTACATGTTTGTCTACTAGCAGAAAGGCTAATAGTGCAAATACACCAGCTGTTCCATAAGATAGTCTACTCCCATAAAGATTCAAAGACCCGGAAGCACAATGAGGAGGGCCGCTGTGAGTCAGGATCTACTTCAGGTTGTGGGTTTGGTTTGTTTGTTTGTTTGTTTTGGGTTTTGAGGAGTGGGTGGTGCAAGTGGTTAATATTCTAACTGCTAGCCAAATTCTTAGAGGTTCAAGTCCATCCAGAGGTGCTGGCCCCCAAAGACCTGGAGATCTACTTTCAAAAAATCAACTCTATGAAAATGCTACTGAGCATTTTTTATTTGAACACAAGAGGTCACCATGAGTGGGCTTGACTCTCCGGCAACTGATTTTCAGTTGTTGAGTTTTGCCTACAATACTTGTAACTTGTATTCATCTAGGGGGAAACAGCTATTTTGTTCCTATTTTGAACATTTTTCCAGATTACATGGGCTCATGCTCCCAGGTTTTAATTTCCCACAAAAGATTTTTAGAGTTCTGCCAAGCCATTGAGGGTCACATCTTCTTCCAGTCTCTGGCACAGTTTTATTTCTCTCCGAATTTTTGCTACATGGGCTCCGAAGGGCTTACAAACCAGGTGACCATACTGGTATGTTCACACAATGGAATACTATGCTGCACTGAAAATGAAAAACTTGTGAAATACTACACAAAATGGATACCCCTAGAGGACATTATGCTGAATGAATTATCTCAGTCACAAAAGGATAAATATTAAAAAAAAAAGGATAAATATTGCATAGGGCCACTGACATAGGGGTTGGGAGAGGAGACTGAGAAAGATGGGATAAATAATGTATACTGCATTGAAACAGATGAGGGAGAGAACTGTTTAAAAGCAATATATGGTTAGGTATTATTATCAAGACAGGAGTCCAGAACAAAGGCTGCATGGTGGAGTGGACTTGGGGGGAGGGATTGTATAACAATGAAAGAATTGTTCTTTTACTTTTCGAAGAGAAGAGTGAATTGAGGGGGAGGGGTGGGTAGAAAGAAAAATGCAACAATGAATGAATGGAAATCCAAAGTCTCTGTAAACATTCATTAAGGTTAATAATTTAAGAAATATACTTTAAATGAGAGTCACTACACACTCTTGAGAAGGGTTTAGGCTGTCCTGAGGTAAATTAATTGGCTGCTAATGGAGTTGTTTCAAGGAGAAACAGCTATCAGCAGTGCTGAAACAGTGTACATGCATGACGTGGAAGGTGGATATGAAGATTTCTTGTGGCCTTTCAGTTAGGCATAGCGTTAAGCCTTATGAGTATACATTCCCTAGGACAGCACAGTGTATTAGAAACTTGTGCTAAACCAAGTCACTGCTCTAGTATGCAAACACACAGTGTGAATAAGGCAAAATATTCACAGCCCTTAAGGAAGGCATTCTTGTGGGGAAGGGAGGGCCCAAGCAACTAGCACACAAATACCAATGATCACTGTGGAACAAAAGAAAACATGGGGGGGGGGGTAATGGAGTGTGGTGGGTTATGGACATCTCTCTGAGGAGGCAACAATGGGAACTGATCCTTGAATTAAAAGAGGGAGAAAATGGAAAACAGTATGTGCAAAGGTCCTACTGCAGGACCAACTGGACTTTGCTCTGTGGCCTAGTGTCAAGAAGCTGCACTGCAATACCAACGGCACACAGTTCGAGGCCACTAGCTGCTCCTCAGAAGAAGGATGGCCAATCTCCTTCCATGTGATTAACTGCCTTTGAAAACCTGCTGGAGGATTGGCTATGGGTCGGTTTTGACCCGATGGTACACAACGACAACAACAGTTATCGTTTATTTACAGAATTTGAATATATTGTTTTTCAGACAAGATTCGTCCAATTTCTCTCCTCAAATTTCCATCATGTTGTACAACCCCATGATTAATCCACACCCCCTCCACCCTCTGCACATCCTCATCCCTCTGCTTCCACCCTCCCCTCCCCCTTGGATCCTCATACTCATTCTACAATAATTATTATAAACAATATTTGTCCTTGTGGGGTTGAGTCAGTTCACTCAGCATAATGTTCTCCAGATCCTCCCAAGCTAGGTAATACTTTACAGAATCATTGATCCTGCGTGCCACATAGTATTCCATTGTATGAACGTACCATAATTTCTCAATCCATTTGATTGTGGTTGGACATTTAGTCAGTTTCGATGTTCTTGTGATGGTGAATAATGCTGCTATGAATGTGGGTGTACAATTCTTCATTTGTGCCTCAGTTCTCATTTTATCAGGGTATTGTTCCAAGCAGTGGCATAGCTGGGTCATATGAAATTTCTGTTTAGCTTTTTGAGGAAGCTTCAATCTGCCTTCCAGAATGTTTGTACCATTTTGTAATCCCACCAACAATGTATAAGAGTTTCTATCTCACCACACCCTTTCCAACATGTGTTACTTGCTGTCCTGTTAAACTTTGCCATTGTAGCTGGAATGAGATGGTATCTCATTGTGATTTTGATTTTCATCTCTCTTATTATCAGTGATTTTGAGCATTTCTTCATGTGTCTGTTGGCCATTTGAATATCTTCCTCCGTGAAAATTTTCCTTGCGAACAGAGACCAGACAAGGATGACCACTGTCACCCCTGCTATTCAATATTGTATTGTGAATGCTTGCTAGGGCAATACAACAAGAGAAGGAAATAAAAGTCATCCAGATCAGCAAAGAGATGGTAAAACTGTTGATATATGCAGATGATATGATAGTGTACATAGAAAACCCCAAAGACCCAACAACAAAAAACCCATTACAGTTAGTAGGCCAATTTAGTAGAGCAGCAGGATATAAGATCAATATCCAAAAATCAGTAGGATTCCTCTACAGTGACAAAGAGAACTCAGAGAAAGAAATCAAAAAAGCAATACCATTTACAATTGCCAACCACAAATTGAGATACTTGGGAGTGAACCTAACTAGAGATACAAAAGCCCTATACAAAGAAAAGTACAGAGTATTTCTGCAAGACACAGTAAAAGACAAAGGAATGGGAAAATATGTCCTGTTCATGGATAGGAAGACTCAATATCGTGGACTTTTTTTAAGAAATAGAGAAACCAGTGTGTCTGGAGCCTCAAAAGGAGAGTGTGATGGCAAAAGGCAGATCATGTATGGAGTTGCATTACAAGATGGTGAATATTGAACCTACAGAGATATTATTAGGGCATTTTCAAACTAAAACATTGGGGAGGAAAGAATTAAAGAAACCAAAGAAAGAGAGATTTGAGCCAAATTAAAATAATATATGCAATTTAAGAAGAAATGGTACAAAAATAGTACTGAGAAAAAATTATCAAGAACTTTCCAATATTGATGGAAGACACTAACCTATATATTCATGTATACTTATAAAATGTAAGTGGAAAAAATATATACACACCATACTTGCTGTGCATCAGAGAGCTGGGCAATGACTAAGGATGGTAGAAGAAGAACTGATGCCTTTGAGGTGTGGTGCTGAAGAAAAGGACTGAATATACCATGGACTATTAGGGGAACAAACAGGTTCACCCTAGAGAGGGTGAAGCCAGGCTGCTCTTTGGAGGCAAGGATTTTGAAGCTTCATCTGACATACTTCGGGCATATTGCAAGGATGGACCAGGTCTTTGAGAGAGACATCATGCTTCAAAGGGTGGGAGGACAGCACAAGAAAGGAAGAGCCTTGATGAGATGGATTGACTCAGTGACTGGAGTAATAAGGGTAGGTGTGTCAAAGACAATGAGGTTGACTCAAGATAGAGCAGGGTTCAGAGCCGTTGTACATAGGGTCACTAGAAATTACAAGGGACTCAACGGTGCATAATAAAAACAACAACAACGTATAAGAGCTCTAGTACTGTAGTCCATAGAGTGGACTACTTTGGCTGCTAAGCCAAAATACAAGGTTCTCCACTGGTTTGAATCCACCAGCAGCTTCAAGGGAGAAAAACAGGCAAGATCCTCTTACAATCACAGTCTTGGAAATCCAATGGAATGCTTGTTACATGTCAGAATCATCTAGACAATAACAAATGAGTACGTGAAACCCATGCAGTCAAACTTCTGGAAATAAGACCACACGGAAAAGTACCATAGATACAAGTATCACAGAGATACAGACCAGGACAGAAGGGGCCCTATCATGTATTTAACTACCCTCTATAAGCTGTTTTGCTGTGAATCTTTGGCAAATCCCTCGGCAATCTTTAAAAACACTTGTTACGATAAAATGAAAGAGCACCTCCTCAATTTCACTCCCTCTGTAAAGACTTATCCAACCAGTTCAGTTCCCCTGAGAGCTGGAATAAAGCCAAGTATCTCTTTTTTCTTGTTCTCTTAACGTTTTATGTCTGTATAGATCATGCTTCTGCATTCAATGTTCATCTCCTAAAGGACATAGCCTACATGCTGAACATTCCACAGGGCTCTTTCAGAGCTTATTCCAATGCTAGAACAAATTACGTTCTATGAGATTTGGCTGCACTTTTGATTAATTAAAAAGTACTGGTTCTCATGGCAAAAAACAAGACCAGTTCGCAGTTTTTCTTTCACTCACAAATCATAGATTCTTACGATCAATGTATATTAGCTCTTTCTATGTGTGACGCAGTTGTGTCAGAAAAACAATTGCCATTGTTTCATAAATTTTCAAACTGTACATAAAATAGGCCAAATAAATACCAAATTCAGTACTGTGTTAAACATTATTATCTATTTACAGTATCTATTACCCTTTTAAAATTTCAGTACCTAAGTCTTCTATAATCAATTGCAATTGCATGAATACACAATAACTTTTTTATTAAATCTGAGTTTAAATATTTGTTGTAGAGCCTTCATTTAAAATCTGACCCTCTTCTGAATGGAATGCTTTTATGAAATTTAATAAAACATGAAGGTCATAAAATGCATTAAACTATTGTACTTCCCATTTTTAATTTTGAATAGGCACAATTCAAAAATGACAGCAGTTTTCTTTCCTACAGGAAGACAAGGGAAACTGGAAGAAAAGATGATTTCTGCTCTTCAAGGTTCTCATCCTCGGGAAGATTCCTGTCA
The DNA here is from genome assembly GCF_000299155.1 of Elephantulus edwardii. Lineage (NCBI taxonomy): Eukaryota > Metazoa > Chordata > Mammalia > Macroscelidea > Macroscelididae > Elephantulus > Elephantulus edwardii. The sequence continues at coordinate 14,250,800 of NW_006399826.1, read as the reverse complement.
CCTTGGGTGGGAAAGACTGAGTAAAAAAAGACAAGGAAACACAAAAGATGGCCTCCCCAGGACCTTCCTGTCTAAATCCATAACATATTCCCTTGTGCCAAAATGTCCAGAAAAAAATTAATAGTGAGATCCCAGCTGCTTGTGGTTAAAAGAATATTATCAACCACCATACAAAAGGTTTGTCAGAAACAAGTTCTCCAACCAGAACAAAACAATTTCAGAGCAGGACTGACCTGCTTTTGAGACAGTGGTTTTAAGGGAGAGGTCTTGAGAAGAAAAAAGAATTACGGTACAAAAGTGTTTGCTAGACATTGAATAACTACTAATTGAAGGAACAGTTACACAGTCCTCCTCTGGCACATTTTCTTATGAATATGATTCAAATCTCAAATGTCTCTGACAACATTTTTTTTGCCATTTGAAAAACAGTGCCTTTTTCAACATCTTGTCAAGAAGTTCACTGAATAGCTTGGTTTTCAAACTTTGGTTCTATCCCAAATGAAAGGTGCTGATGCTCTACAAAATGGTTTGGAAGTATCCCCAGAAAAAGAAGCACTCCACCCTCTCTGTTCCTAGCCTCCAGGACAGCTGCAAAAGGGCAAGGAATCCTTGGTCTTTCTTAAAGAAAATGCTGGTATAGCATGTTCTCTACTAATGTCATCCAAACTGTGATACAAGGTAGAGAAATGCACAGCACTTTCTCTGATTAGGCAATCACCCGAGTCAACTGGCAGTAACTTCTACATCTTTGGTCTAGATTCTTATAGGCAGAAAGATAGAGAGAAAAGGAAGGATGTTTTATTAAAATATTGCTTAACAGATATGCAGTGACTATTTATTTTCCATAACAACTAGCAGATATCTGTGCTATTTGCGCCTCCCAATTGGCTTCCTCAGTGTTCCAGAAAGTAGGACGCCATAAATTACATCAACAGCATCTTTTCCCTATGCCTCATAGCTGGTTAGTCAATGGAGAACTAGGTAAAGAGAATGGTCTAAGAGTGAAAGGGATTTGAGGAATATTTATTCACCTGGGTTGGCTCCCTTCCTTAACTTATAATCAAGGTTCCTATGATGGTCTAGTGTTCATAGGGTTTTCAAATGCTAATAAGTGGATGACCAATCCTGCTTCCTAGTCTGTCTTGATCTGGGAGTTCTTCTAAAACCTGTCCACCATGAATAACACTTATGGTATTTGACACCCCAGTGACATAGCTTTCAGTATCACCGCAACCCCCACAAGTTACCTCAGTACAGCAAACAAGCTGACAAGTGCTGTACCAATTAGAACAATGTTCTTCCCAAGCATCATGAACTGCCAATTTAGTTTGTAACTCTAACAGCAAATTAGTCTTCACACCAACCAACTACATCTTGGGGAGGATGTAGCCAGAGTACTCTTTGGAGGCAAGGATGATGAGGCTTCACCATACTTCAGGAATGTTTCAAGGAGGAGCTGTTCTTTGGAGAGGACATGATGCTGGGAAGCGTGGAGGGTTGGCAAAGGAGAGGAAGACCCTTGACCGAAGTGGATGGGGTATAGTGGGTCAGGAAGTGTGAAGATGGCACAGGATAGGACAGGGTTCATAAAGTCAGTATGAATCACACTCAATTTGATGGCACCTAAGAACATCATCATCATCCTGGTGGCCAAAAGATAAGGAGCTGTGCTGTCAATCTGAAGGCACACAATCCAAATCAACCAGATAAAGAAGGGGGACAAACTCCTTCCGTGTGATTTACTGCTACTAAAAATCCACTGGAGGGTCAACTATGGGTTGGTTTCTACTCATTGGTACACAACAACAACAACAATCAGTATTGCTCTTAAGATGCTCTCTTCTTAGACTTCCATGAAAACCACCCTCCTTTCATCTCTTTAGGCTTTGAGGAAATAACACTACCTCTGTCACTTGATCCAATATATTGCATTACTCACCCTGGTTTACTACTCCTTGTCTATTGTTGTTGTTATGTGCTATCGAGTTACCTGCGACTCATAGTACAACAGCCTTAAACCCTGCTCTATCCTGTGTCAATCTCACTGTCTCCGAAATACCTACCCGCATTCCCCCAGTCACTGAATCAATCCATCTCATCGAGGGGCTTCCTCTCCTGCATTGTCCGTCAGGACTCCCAAGCATGACTTCCCTCTCTATGGACTGGTCCCTCCTTGCAACATGTCCGAAGTATGTCAGATGAAGTTTCAGAATCCTTGCCTCCAAGCAGCAGCCTCATTTAACCCTCTGTAAGATGAACTTTTTTATTCTCTTAGCAGTCCATGGTATATTCAGTACTGTTCTCCAACACCATGGCTGAAAGGCATCAATTCTCCTTCTATCATCCCTAGTCATTGTTCATCTCTCTGATGCATAGCAAGTGATTGCAAAAACCATGGCCTGTATCTGCTGCACCTCAGTCTCCAGAGTGACATCATTTCTCTTCAGTACTTTGTAGAGGTCTCTTACAGCAGAATTTCCCAATGCAATTTGTCTTTTAATTTCCTGGCTGCTGGTGCCAAAGAGTATAGATTGTGGAGCCAAGCAAACTAAAGCTGTTACCAATCTAAGTCTCTTCGCCACCTATCATGATGCTTCAAATTGTTTTCTTGATATTGAGCCTCAATCCATATTGAAGGCTGCAGTCCTTGACCTTCTGCAGCAAGAGCTTCAGGTCCTAATCAGTTTTAGCAAGCAGAGTTGTGTCAACTGCATAAAGCACATCATTGATGAAGCTTCCTCCAATCCTGATGCCACATTTCTTCTCCTACAGCCCAGCCTCCCAGACAATCTGTTCTGCATAAAGATTGAAAAAGTATGGAGATAGTACACATCCCTGGCATATACCCTTCCCAATTTTGAACCATACAGTGTTTCCTTGCTCTGTTCTGACAACTGCCTCCTGGTCCAAGTATAGATTCACATTAGCACGATCAAGTGTTCTGGAATTCCCAGTCCTCTCAAAGTCAGCCACAGTTTGTTGTGATCCAGAGTCAAATGCCTAAGTCCTTGAAAACAGAGTGTACCATCTGTGGTTGACACAAGGTCTTTTACTTATTTGCTAAAGACATTGATCTAGTGATCTTGGCCAAGTTATCGAACTTATGTGTATCTTCTGAACCTTCAAGTGGAGATAGTATACCTATTTTGAGAATTTGAAATGCACGCAAATTATCTGGCACATAGTAACACACTGTTGTTGTATTTGGACTTGAGCTTACTCATATTCAACTATATTTACTTGGCAAAAAGACTAGCCTTAAGCTCCGTCGCATGGATGATTCATTAGCACATTCCCTTTAATGAGTGTCTGTTCAAAGCTGTGTCAGGTCTCATGTGGCCCTTATTCTGTGAACATCATCTCACATTGTCTGGGGATTTGGAGTCTGATGATTTATATTGCATATTCCACATGGATCCTAAGGAAAAGCCAACCACTTCACTGGTGCTTATCCAAGGAACAACTCTCTGGTGTAACAAATGATTGAGTTAGATTTATTGAAGAGTTGTAAGTTGGCTCATAGTGTGGTGTTTCCTAAGGGATTTTAAGATCATCTTTGTTTTGAACTGTTTTCTGGCTTCAAAAACCACTCTTTGGGTAGAATATTCCCTGCACTGTGATTGTTCAATCACCGGGGAGATATAGCTGACCATTACTCATTAATATGTTTGATTCCATCACCAAACTCCTGTCTTCATGAGGATAGACACTAGCCCTTATTTGTCCCCATAGATCCAACCTCTAACACAAAGTCTGATAAAAAATAAAAACTCAATATTTAGTGAAAAATTAATAAAGACATGAAATAACGGAGCCAAATAATTGTAATTCCTAGAGAACATTTTTTTTTCCTTTCTCTTTTCTCTGCTAATGGGAAACTGAAATGCACATCTATGTGAAGCTGCAGTTCACTGGAGCTCATAGGTGTGAGAGACTTTGAGGGAAGGAGTTACATTTACATATGCAAATGAGGGTTGGGCGGGCTCCCCCCCCTCCCCAGGCTCCTCTGCTATACATGCTAAGCAGATATACTATTAGGCTAAATGGACTCCCTACATGCTTGATTTATCATTCTGAAACGGAAGACATTATGCCACTAGTGTCTGCTTTGTTGTTAGGTTCGTCTGAGGCATCTGAGCGTATTGCAGGGCTCACATACGGAGCTGACATGAAAAGTTAGTAAAACAACTAAAGGTCCGATGCACATTTCCTCCGTTCCTTTGACAAAAGCAAATACTTTATTGAGATGTTTGCAGCTCTACCGTCACACTGAGGGGCAATTTTTCTTAGAATTGAGTGGTTTGAGTATCAATTCCTGTCCCGTAGTGAACTACGTATTTTCTAAAAGTAACTTTTGATCCTTCTGGCCCTCTGCTGTCACCTCTTACAAAGGTAAACAGCATTCACGTGCTTGTAGTTTGTAAACATCAGTGACAAGAAAATCCTCCCAGAAGAGATTTTTAATTCAGTTTCTTATTTGCAGATTTCTCCCCTTCCATTTATGTGTGCCTAACTAATTGACATGTGATATATTCTCCAAGTGGGTTTACCAAGCTGTCAGTGTTAATTGGCCATGATCTAAGGTGAATATTTTGCTCTGAAAATAGTGTCTGAGCCAATCAACTCATTCTGTCAATGGTTTCAGGAATTGGATGTAGGTCTTTGAATAAATGGGTCATTTAGCACTCGTTATTTAACTTAAGTGACCTCTACCTAGCTAGGAAATTAATTTACTTTATTTAAAAAGTGAAATCATCCATAATACTTATAACACCTTAGCTAGTTAAATTTCTAGCAGGCAAATGTCATTAATTTATTTATTCACCAAACATTAAGCCAACACAACTGTGTCATAACTTAGTAGCACGCTTACAGTAGTGAATTAAAGGAGCAAGTTAACAAATGACACTCCTGAGTCATGGATTTTACTTTTTAGCAGCAACAGATGAAAAAGGAGGAAAACAAAAACAATGTCATATAATCAAATACATTAAATGTTATGCTAATAAATAAGTAGAAAGGGTCTAGGTATGAATTAGGCAGAGGATGCTATTTAGAAAAGGCAACCCAGACAAAGTCTGTGAGGAGATTCTGCACTAGTAACTAAAAAAATTGAATATAAACCCAAGTGGCCAGTGAGATCATTTTCTTGTATGACAGACAACCCAGAAAAACAATGTGAATAAGAATAGCTTCACAATGTGAAGAATCTAATCAATGTTACCAAATTGTATATGAAAGAATTCTTGAATTGGATGTTTTGCTGTGTATATTCTTATCAGCATCAAAATAAAGAAAATTTCTTTAAAAGAGTGGTTATACACTGGAGGACCTGAGGAATTTACTGAAGAAGGTCAAGGACTGTAATCATCAACATGGATTAAAGTTCAACATCAAGGATCAAAGATTCTCACCACTGGGCCAATTGGCAGCATCATGATAGAAGAAGGGTTTGAGGTCATTAGTAATTTCAGCTTGCAACAGGTTCATCCTAGAAAGGATAAAAGCAAGCTGCTCCTTAGCGGTAAAGATTGTGGTGCTTCATCCCACATACTTTGGACATGTTACCAGGTGGGAGATGTCCTTGGAGAGGGACATCATGGATGGAAGGACAAAACAGGAGAACGAAGACCCTGGATGAGATGAATTGACTTAGTAACTAGGGTAACAAGGTAGATGTGTCAGAGACAATGAGATTGGCTCAAGATAGGGCAGAATTCAGAGCTATTATACATAGGATAGTTATGAATCACAGATAACTCAACAACACATAACAACAACAATTAGTAATAATGATTTAGACACTGGTGTCATATGGGTAAAGGTGAAAATACTAATATTATGTTCAGATTAATCTGAGAGGTTGGATAATTCTGTTTGCAAGGTAAAACAAAATACATTCAAAGGGGAAGAGCGCCTCTGATTTCAAAAATATGCCTTTTCTGGCGAGTTATTGTTGTTAACTGCTATTTCATTTTTTTTCACCTACATTGTGTTTTATTTATGTACATTGCATTACATAGTCTTTAATTTGCATTGTTTCATGCATTCATTCATATACATTGTGTTAACTGCTGTTAAATAGATTTCAGCTCATAATCATCCAACATGCACCTCAATGAAACACTGCCCAGTTCTGAGCCATTTTCACAATTTTTGTTATCTTTGAACCCATTGCTGCAAACACTGTGTCATTTCCTCTCACTGTGATGCTGAGTTGGAACTGGCAGCTAACTAACTCTGTATTGGGTTTCCAAGGCTTATAAACCACATAGAAGAGATTGCCCCACTTTCTCCCACACTGAAGCTCATGGACTTGATTGAACTGCCAGAGAGATGTGGGTTTTGGGCCAGCAAAAGAACTCCCTGTGGACTAGGCCACCAGAGCTCTCCATTTCCTTGAGCCTTCCTATTTTTTTTGCTGCCCCTCTATTTTATCGTGATGATACCCTCCTCCTTCAAGGATTGACCTCTCTAATGATAACATGTCAGGAATATGTAAGACGGAGTTTTACCATCTTCTCTTCTAAGAAACATTCTGACTAAACTTCTTCCAACACAGATGTGTTCATACTTTTGGCAGTCTATGTATATTCAATATGTTTGTCAACTTCATAATTCAAAGGCATCAACTTGTCTTCAGTTTTCCCAATTCACTGTCGAAGTTTCACAAGCGTACGAGACAAATGAAAATACTATCGCTTGGGTAAAGTGTCTCTTTGTTTTCAAAGTGATATCTTTGCTCAAAAATGGTCTGTTAAGAGACTGGTGGAACCCCTGACACTATGGCCTTTGGCCAGCCTCAAACCTAGAGAAAAACAAAAATCACCTCCAAGGCTCAACTTTCAGTCAAACAATAAACAGGCCTATGAAGTGAGGCACTCACATCTTAGAAAAACCAACCACTTACGAGCATTAGAGCAGCACTTGCCCAGGAAGGGAGCCCAGGAGGCAGGCAGAGATAGAAAGAAAGGACTAATGGAAATGAGAATCACAGGGAGGAAGTGGGAAAAGTGTTTCTCCCTTGTTGGTATTGTAATATTGTAAAACAAAGTACATATAGTTGAGTGGAAAACCAATTTTCTTTCTAAACTTTCACTGAATTTATTGAATTTTTTAAAAAATGTCATTTGCAGCAGATGTGTTCAACAGAATACATCATCTAGTTTCTTGACTGCTGCTTCTGTTCCTTATGGATCCAAGTATCATAGAAAGATAGGTGGAGGGAGTAAATAGTGTGTAATTAAAGATAGGATTCCTGGTTTCAATTTCTGCTGAATATTGTCCACTAAGCAGATGTTCATCTGTGCTGGCCTATTTTTGAACGTTAAATACATTTAATCAAAGACCAGGAAATTTCCAAGTAATCTTATAAGAAATTGTGGAGACACATTTACCATTTATTCCACAAGTGCTGGTTAAGAGGCAATTGTGAACATCTAGGCACCCTTGGCCTTCTGGAGCCGGTGTGATGGGAGTTACACAGCTTCATCAGTGGATGACCTGAACGGACCTCCAGAATAATATTGTCACTAGCTGGGTATGTGGCATCTGATCTCCATCAGATGGCACAGAGAAGGTGACATAAAATATGATTGTGCGGAAGACTTTAGTTTTAGCAGAATTTATTTACTTTATAAACATATCCTTATAGGTACTATAACAACAAAACCTTTTTTCATAAACCCAGTTTACCATGTAACAATATACCTACAAAGTTAAAACTATACTATTTCCCCTCCTTTAATATTTAGAAAATGGCTAGTAACTCAATGTTTAATTTTGGCTTTGCTTTTTAAATATTTAAATATTGCTTTGTTTACAAAGTGTGTATACATTGTTTCACACTATTCTTCATTTGCATTGTATTTCATATAACCATACTCATGCATTGTTTTATAAAATCAATCACCATAGGACTATGCCCATCATTACTCTGTCCATTCAGACCCCTGCCATTTCTTTCTCCTTTCCTTTGCCCCCTCCTTCCACTCACCAAATTGTGCAACCCTGTGGTGCTCCTTAACTTTTTGGAATCTTTTCATGTATTCTCGTGAGAGCTTTGGTTATTGTCCAATTATTGTGATGTTCAAATCACATGACGTCCTCTATACTCAGTCCAATTTCATGTTGCCGTTTCCATTGCTGCTGCTCTTTTTACAATGGGTGATTTTGTCAAGTATTCTGGTGTTTCGCTGCAATAGTGTGGCAATTAGCATTTGTGAGCCTCTGTCAAAAGGTATTTATTTTGAGAATGAAGTTGTAGTTAAAGGAAATTAAGGAGAAAAATCTAAGGAGCTCCCATGTAATTATTGATGATGGTGCAACTAATGCAATTTGATGTAGAAAACCATTTTATTAGCAGTATTCAAATACTTAAGAAAGAAGGCATTTAAACATTTATGTACCACATATTATTCTGCCACAAAACTTGATACTAAATATTACTAAAGAATCTGTAACTGTGCTCTGGGAGCACAACACAGGACGAGTAACCCTGCCAACACAATGGCTGCAGTTCAAATCCACCAGTGACTCCTCCCATGTGATTTACAGCCTCCTGAAAACCCCTGGAGGTGGTACAACTCAATAGCACTGAGTTTGAGCTTTTTGGGAAGGATTCTGCGTAATCTAGTGTGAAGAATGTCCTCATGGTGAGAGAATGTGACAGCAAGAATTGCAGCACGGAGTGACTCCCAACTTTAGTAAAGCCACTGTCCCAGGAAGCAATGCTCAATTAGCCAAGCTTCAAGAGACCTCTATTAGCTAAGGTGATTCCCCTGCCTCCACACTTTCTGGAGGTATCCACACTCAGCTTCAAACTTTTGCTCAGTTTATTCTGTTCAGTGTCCCACGTGTACCGTCAACAGTTAAGCTGGCATTTGCTGAAGTGATGAAAGGATGCAGCAAGTCGATGAGAATCACACACTCTGGGTCATTGAATCCAAACTGTTCAGCCTGTTTTCTGCACAGCAGGCCTTGGCTCTAATGACCCTGCTTCTCACTGGACGCTTAGAATAGCAGCAGCCTCGTTTTCCTCTAGTATTTTGCCTCTCAGTCTAATGCAATGAGCCTCTAAAAGCTGGACTCCTCGATTCCTTCAGAATAAACTCCTCTTGAAAACCTTGAAGAAGACAGAGCCAGTCACCTATTTTTGGAAGAAGCAGATAAATGTACTATAGCATTCAATGTACTTACATTCAGTTCAAGAGCATTTTGCGAATGCCTAGGATTGTGATGAGTCCTGGATAAAAGGGATTCAAATTTGCTGAGAGATGACTGCTCAGAGGGGTGCTGGAGGCATGGAAGGTATGTCCTTGTCCTGGTGCTTTTTGAAGAGGAACATCACTGAACTGTTCCTCCCACCCTGGGACATCTCAGCATCCTTCCTCAAGCACAGTAGATACCCAAGGTGCACTGAGGGGGGGGAGGGCAGAGGGGTCACTTGCCCCTGAAGGTGTCAGACAAGGCACAATATGGCATTGTGAGGTCTCACTCTTAGTACTTGACTGAGGCAGTCAAACTAGAGGGAGGGAGATGTTTCTATAGACACATCATGTGTCTGTTGATAAAAGATGATATCAATGTCTATTCATCTTGAAATGAGGGAGGATGTGTGAAACTTGGAGATTGAATATTAAATCCCTCAGTACACCCTGTGACTGTGTCCTCTGCACTGAAAGTGGAACTTAACAGGGGCCAAGCCATCTCAGCTTCCTAACGCTGTGAGGTGCTCACTGCTGTCTGCACCTTAGATACAAGATGGAATGGTTAAGCAGCTTTCCCGGGTCATAGCACTAGGAACTTGCCAAATCAGCACTTTCTGTCTATACCAAAGCCTGTGTTCCTTTCATTTTTCGATTCTGTCTTCTGATACTAAAAGGACACAGAAAAGATGCAAGTGAAAACCCCAAATAATGGAGAGAGTGGTTTAGTTTGTTGGAAAGTAAGGAACAGAGGATTCCTGGAGGAATGTTAAAAGGTAGGAAAGGAGTAAAAGGTACTAAGAAGAGCATGAGTATAGGGCCCAGTCCTGCCACTCTCATGAACCTCCTGCAAGGTGGGGCAGAGGCGGCCTTGAGCTGTGATGGGGCAACATACTGACTCATCCTACCGCTTATACAGACCCCACTTCCATGGGGTTCAACATTCTTTGCCTTAAAACAGAGGTTATCTGCTTGTCTCTCACAAGAAACTTCAGCAATTCTTCATCTTTCACTCAATTCAGCAAGAATTTATTAAATATTTAAGGTGTGCATTAAATATAGGTTTCTTTTTAAAAAAAGTAAAGCTATTCAATGCCTAGGATTTTGTGTGCAATGGAATACACACATACATTGTTATTGTGTAACACTGAGTCAGAGTCACCCATAACTGATCCGTCAGTGGGTTCTCAGAGGCAGTTAATATCCTCACAGGAGAAGATTGTCCATCATTCTCTCTTGGAGCAGTCGGTACAGTCAAATCATCTATGTTGCAGTGGGAGTACAATACTTTTCTGTTAACCCACCAGAGCTATATGTGTGTGTATTTGTTGTTCTATGACATTGAGTCAGGACCCACTCGCAGCTGATCCTCCAGTGAGTTTCCAGAGGCTGCAAAATTGCACAGGAGGAGACTGTCTATCCTCCTGCGCAGCTGGCCGATTTGAACCACATGCCTTTGGGATTGCAGCACACTTTTTAACCACAAGAGAACCAGAGCTTACACACACACATACACACACACACACTGTACCATTTGGTTGGAACCAGTCCATAGCTGCACCTCCAGCAGGATTTCAAAGGCAATTCATTGCATGGAAGGAGACTGTCCATCCTTCTCCCGCACAACAGCTGGTGGATTCGAACCATGTGCCTTCAGAATTGCCGTGCAGCATCTTGCCACTAGGCCACCAGTGCTTCTATATGGGCTGTGTATTTAGGGTTTATATATATTTATATAGATGGTAGATCTATTTGTATCGATGGTATATAGATATGTTTATATACACGTTGTTATGTGCTGTCAAGTCGCCTGCAACCCGTATCAACACTATGTACAGCAGCTCTGACTAGTCTAATTCCAACATGCGAAAAAAATATATCTATATATACATATACACACATATATATTCATTACTGTGTTGTCTTAATAGAAATGTGATGGCCTTGTGGTAAAAAGTTGCACATAATCTGCGACAATGACTTTGACTTTTGATACACAAATAAAACATCTATTCTGTGGTTTTGCCTCTACCCATCCTCACCTTTCTGCTCCCACACCTGTCCCTCTTGGGTCCCCATAAATATTTTACTAGTTATCCCTCTAGATTTACAATAATGATCTTCTGCAGTATTTGTCCTTATGAGACTGAGTTAGTTCCTCAACATAATGCTCTCCATTCTCTCCCAAGTTAGGTAGTATTTTTCAAAATTGTTGCTCTTGAGTATTGCATAGTATTCCATTGTGTGAATATACCACAATTTCTTAATCTATTTAGTTATGGTTAGGCTTTTGGGCTTTTTGCATGTTCTTACAATCGTGAATAACGCTGCTACAAACAATTGGTGTAAAATCTCCACTTGTATTTCAGTTCTAATTTCCTTGGAGTATATTCTTAGTAGCAGAATAGCTGGATGGAGGGAGGGAGTGAAGAAAATGGGAAGGATCTGATGGGGACCTGAAAAGACAGGATAATGATGGGCAAAGTCCAATGGTGATTAACATTATAAAACATGATGCATGGGAATGGTTGCATGAAACACAATGTAAATGAAGAATAGGGTGGAACACAATATATATGAACTTGGTAAGCAAATTTATAAAAGAAAATATTTTAAAAGAGTAAAAATAAATGTATTCTATGGTCATTAAAAATGGAAATCAAAACCCCCTCCATAATACATTGTGGAATAAAAAGTAAAGTATAAGACACTTAGTATGCTATGTATGTGTGTGTAACATGCACTCACAGGTAATATGCACACATGCATTAGCACGTTTTGGAAGTCTGCAAGGACATACAAGACACTAATAATTATTGCTTCATAGAAGGGAAATGGCTGGTTGAGAAATGGTAGAAGGAGGAAATCATTTTCACCTTATTAGCTTCCAGTGGGCCAATTTCAACTCTTAGTGATTACATGACAGACTAGAATTGCCCCATAGAAGATAAGGCAACTGTCCCATAGGATCTTCTAGACTTTCTAGATCCTTCAATCTTTCTTTCATATAGTCACTGGGTAAGTCTGAGCCACCAACCTTTGGATGAACAGCCTAGTACTTAATCATTTCATCTCCAGGACTATTTCACTACATACTAATATTTTTCAATCTATCTGTTGGGATAGAACACTATTTTCCCCCTAATCCATCATGAGATAAGTTATACAAGTGCTCAGGTCTTTCATTTATAGGGTTGATGTGAGTTGTCTATGACTTGACAGTACTTGACAACAACATAGATCTCTGTTGGCCTAGTGGACAGAAAGTAATGGTAGTAAGTCGAAGGTGGGTGAGTTTAATCTGTGGCCCTCAGGCCTGGTTTTAATTGGTTTTGGTCAAACATTCTTGTAAGTGGTATAACACTGGTCTGTCCATTTGCTGTACAGGGTAACTCATAGTTGCTGTGATGCTAAACTCTGTGACACTGACGAGTCAAATGCGCCAATCGTTACCCATGGTGGACAGTGTTTAGTGGAGTTCCCCAATTAAAACAAGCTTGGAAGCAGGAGTGGCATCCACTTCTGAAATATCTTGCCTCTGGCAACTGTATGAACGTGGACAAACAATGAACGTTATATAAGTGTTCAGATCTTTCTTTCATAGGGTTTCTATGAGTCACCTACAGCTCAACGGCGCTTAACAATCCATCACAGCTCATACATGGTCCTATCGTGCATATTATTTCAATACCAGCTTTCCTATTTACCACTTACCACATAAACTTGAGAAAAAGCAAACTAGTCTATTGCCTTTTTCCAGAGTCTACTTCCGTGGTTTTCTATCTGAACATTAATAAGACAATGTCACATTGCTATGTAAGTTTCTAAATTACTTTCTCCAAATGTTTGTCATGTACCAATAACAAATAGTTTATGGGCTAGTGCTGCCATACACCCTTTGCGATTGCCATTTTGAATGAATTACCTCTCCAATGATTTTTTTTCATTGTCAATGATCCAACAATCTTGCAAAGAGTGAGGATTTTTAAAACTCATTTGCCAATATTGGATTCCCTTGAATTCTCTCTTCCAGTTTCAGGTCTCAAGTAAAACTGGGCTGTTTTAAAAATCTGCCTTCAGCTGCTTCCTTTCAACCCCCTCCAGCAGAAGTTCTTTGCAGCCACTTCATTTCTCCTCCGGGGAACTGTCCTCTATTTTATTCACGTGTCCTCCTTGACACTAATTGTGACTGTTAACTTACCCTGGCAAAGATGTGTAGAAGTAATAAAGATTTAAAGCACTTCTTTTCTCATGTAAACATAGGAATTGAAGATATTCCAGAATGAAGGCAAAATGACATGAGAACTGACAGATGGATACTAGACTTGGTTACTTTTAGCTGGCCACCGTTTAAATCGGGCCAACCCTCAGGAAGAATGTGTGATGAGATTGAAAAAGCCTGGGAATTGAGAGTCAGGATACTGGAGTTCTGTAGACTGTGCAGAGCAGGGGTGTCGTAGGGCTCACAGGGAGGGGATGACAAGACAAAAGATTAAAGCAGTGACACTAGCTTTATTAGATCCATGTAATTCTACAAATTAATAATGTATGAACCGTAACAGGTTAAAAAAAAACAAACAAAAAACCCCAAATCAGAGTGAACATTTCAATCCATAAAATCAAAGAGAATGTGTTCAGAGTCCTAAGGGCAGATGTCAACAATGCCACCTGAGTCCTGAGGAGGGGAGAGGTGTTCAGACCCAAGAAACGGAGCTACCAGACCTTCATGACAGCGTCTTGACTTCATCTTGTCACCACAAAGTCCATCCTCGTTGCTCTCGTGACATGCTGACCAAACACTGTTAACACGTTGCCCCAAATGATGGCAAATGTGTTTCTAAGCATGGTCATTAATTTTAAAAGTGTGTGGCAACATGTTAACACCGGTTGTGTGGTCATGTGTCTTCGGCCACAAAGAGAATGTTCTTATGGTGTCTCTCTGATTATAAATTACTAAATCGATTCTGTGATTTATATTCCAGGCTCTTGTAAATTTAGATAATGTGAATCTAATCTAAGTACAGGAAATTCCAGCAGCCGTTAAGAAGCTGCACTGCAATCCCAAAGGCACATGGTTTGAATCCACCGGCTATTCTGCAGAAGGATGGGAAATCTCTTGTGCAATTTATTGCCTCTGAACAACCCACTGGAGGATCAGCTACGGGTCAGTTCCTACTCACCAGCACAGAACAACTCTCTAAGGTTGCGATCCTTTTGTAGTCAAGAAAACAACTCAAGAATGTGAGCATATGGAGTTGAAGAACTGGGCATGGAGGGTGGATATTTCAACACGGCAAAGTCATTGTGAAGTCTCATGGCAGCCAGCAGAGGAACCGGTGCCACAATGACTTCATCCTGAGCTTCTGCAAGTTCTTTTGGTCAAAGCAGAAGCGCCGGACATAATCCCCAGGCTTCTGTGCTGGTTTTGATTTGGCATGGCTCAGCAATGGAATGAGTGTGTCTGACACGCAATTACACAGTTACAATAAGCAGTGGATTGAAAGCCATGTTCAAATGCCCCCATGTCAAAATAGCCAGTACGAAAGTCATAGACTTTCGAAAGCCTGTTTTACATTTGAAAATTTTAGGAGATAATCCATGTACATGGTTCAACTATTAAAAGGTACTTAAAAAGAACAGTGGAAAGTCTCCCACCTTTGCCCTTTCCCACTCAGACTCCACTTCTCCTAATAAGCAACTGCTGTGACTAAATTAGTTTCCAGTCTCTTAAATATTTTGGTAGCTACAAGCCAATAAGATATTACTGTTTTGTTTTCTTTTCCACACAAAGTAGCATAGTTTGATTTTTAAAATTGTATATCTTGGTGAATTTTTATTTTGTTGATAGATGAACAGCTTCTTTCTTCAAGAAGGAATAGGAGAAAAGGTAAGAACACACTGATTGGGCATTGGACATTCTCAAGAGACCCAGCTTGTCATGATAATAATACCTAATCACATATCCCTTTTAAACAGTTCTCTCTCTCATGTGTTTCAATGCAGTATACATAATTTATCCCATCTTTCTCAGTCTCCCCAACCCTGATGTCAGTCCTTTTTCTTAACAGTGGCACTATGCAGTATTTGTCTTTTTTGCTACTGAGATATTTCACTAAGCATAGTTTCCTCCAGGGTCATCCATTCTGAATAATATTTTGTGACTTCCTTTTTTTTCAATGCAGGTAGTATATAGAAGTTCAGAATGAAGGCTGCATAGTGGACTGGACTTGGGGGAGGGATTGTATAACAATGAAAAATTTTTTCTTTTACTTTTCAAAGAAAAGAGTGAATTGGAGGGGAGGGGGTGGGGAGGGAGACAAGTGCAACAGTGAATGAATGGAAACAAAAAATAAAACCTAAAACCAAATTTATCTGAGTTCTAAGCCAAAAGTTACCTCTTTATTCTTTGAACTGTCAACATCATTTTTTTTCCTCATTATTGTACTTCTAAGAAATTAAACTATGTTTACTGGGGTGAAAAAAGAGACCCAGCTTGAGAATATACTCTATCTATGACTTGGGTGGATTTCTTAACATTTGTATTTTCACTTGTACATCTATAAAACTATGGCAAAAATATCCATTTACAGGGTGTGTTGAGGTCCTCTAATGAAATTAAATATATACATGAAAGAAAGGTCTAGGGTTCTACTTTTAAAATTTTAAAAATGGTGGGTCGAGCACAACTAATAGTGACCCTATGAACAAAAGGCCTGAAGCCCCTCTACAACTATTGACATTTAGCAAAGTTCATAGAGATTCTGGAGGCAAGTTGTTTAGAAAGTGGCTGCTACTTCTACTTCCAAACATGTCATAGAATGTTATTGGTTGAATCTCCTGCAATGCATAGTGGTCCTATGAACAGCAACTCTGAATCCTCCTGTCTTGAGCCAGTCTCACTAATTCTGACACACCAACCCCCACTGCCCCAGGTACTGTATCAGTCCATCTCATCTAGGTTCTCCCTCTCCTGCGCTGTCCATCCACCCTTCTGAGCATGATGTCCTTCTCCAAGGATGAGCAAATGAAATTGTTTAAACACTTTGGTCCAATCCCCTTGTACATGTAGTCTTTATGAGTTGAGAGCCAACTCTACAGTTTATATAGTAAAAAAAAAAAATACATATACACACAGTATCAGATGCACAAGGAGAAGGCGGCAAGGGAGTGAAGGAAAAAGTTGTTATTGTATCAGAGAATGGAAAAATACAGCCCATTAAATGCTGCTGAGGTGGTACAGACTCGGTGATTTGAGAGGACAAAGTAGAACTTAAATGACAGTTTCAAAGACTTTAAACATTTATGAAATCATATAGCCTCATCTTTCTCCCATGGATGGGCTGGTGGATTTGAACCACCAACCTTTTGGTTAGCAACCAAAAATTGTAACCACTGCTTTAGCAGGGATCCTTGGGAAAGTATTAAATGCTCCCTAAGAAACTACATTTGAGGATATTGATTGAAGTTGCTTCCAGAAGTTCTAGTATTGACCTTGAACTATGTCCCTAGGTGATAGTCAATTCCAGTCCATTCCTAAGGGTTTCCTGGCAGCAGAGAACTTGTGAATTCATTTGTTCTTCATTTTTATTTCAGACACGTGATGAGTGGCAGTGAGCACCCAGGCAGCACAATTAGCTGACAGAGGTCTGAGAAAATTTTAGCAAAATCTAGGAAAATTCCATTCAGTCCAGTTGATTACATTTATTATACTCCTGTATAAACATGAATGAGTTGCTTACATTCTCTATGCCTCAAGTTTCTTCATCTGCAAAATGGAGTTAGTAATAGCAGTCTAAGTACCAAGACTGTTGAAATTATTAAATCAGCAAATATGTGTAAAGCTCTTAAACTAGCAAGTGTCTCGTAACAATTCTGTGTAAGTATTTGCTGTGACAGTTATTATTTTGAGCTGGGAACTGTATTAATTACTAGAGAAAGAAATTTTATTTGAAAGATAGTGTCGTTCTCAAAGAGAAGGATCTTTATGAAGGTGAGGTTGTTATTCTTTGGATTTATGTTAGTTATGCTATCCAAGGGTAAATTTATTAACTTTTGCATCCTAAAACTTTTTAAGTTGACATTTTATGAAAGTTAACTTTAATGTATTCTGTCACCAACACTCTCAGATGACCGTTGTTATGAGCCACCGAGTTGGAATGGACTCATAGCTGGTCTTCCAGCATGTTTTCAGAGGCTGTATGTTGCATGCGGGTTGGGAGGAGACTACCTCTCTTTCTTGCATGGAATAGCTCAGCTGGTGGATTTGAATTGTGTGCCTTTGAGCTGCCAGTTTAACTTCTTACCACAAGGGATCAGACTCTCTATATGCTGACTTTAAATTTCTAATGTTGCACGTAATCAACTATTACCCACAAGGGTTTGGGAAAGCTCTCTCTAAATAAACCACTAGACAAAGTGATTTGATGCTCTTCGATTCAATGCTGAAATACTATCATTGCACCTTTGCCTGGGAATCCAGGAAGACAAACCCTTCACCACCTCCTTCTTTGACAGGCACTGGCTCACCTCTGCAGCCTGAGCTCATTTTTTTAAATATCACCTCATGAGATTGAGTAAGGTAGCGACCATTCTTCTAGGGGACACTCTTAAGGGAGCCTTTGCTGTCAGTGAAATAAAATTGTCTTTGACCAACTCCAAGACAAATTGTCAATAACTCCCAGAGGTTTCTCATTTTTCTATCCTTAGGCAATTTTCCTAAACATAAACAAGAAAAATTATTAATTCCACATGCTAGCCATTCTTTGGGCTTCCTCCATCCACTGCATTCCCCACAGACCATCAGAAAATGAAACAGGAATCAGTATAAGCAAAATCAGCTGAAAGTGGGTGATTTGCACTTGGGTGTATGGGGCCAATTGCTGTGATAAATGTTATTTTAAGTAGCCAGTTCTGCAAAGGGTAGAGACTATTTATGTATGATTAATTAAGAAATAATTATCTTTGACTAGGGGAATAAGAGACAATAAATGGGCCATAAAATCTAAATAAACATTCTGGCTGCTGCCTTCACTTTCAATTGGTGCCAGAGATATTTACGTGTTACATAAGAAGGCATGATAAACTCGCTCTATATTCACCCATCAACCCTAAAATCCAATGGCATCAAGAAATCCCCTCTGACACTCTTCTTTTTTGACCGTACTTTTTGCCTATGGTTGCATTACACCTAAAGAGCTCATTATTACACAATTACGATTCTATCTTTCTCTGATCAATGTCAATGCCTTAGAGTTCAACATCAATTCCTTGCATTCATCTCCTATAGCAAAGGTTCCCAGAGTCTACTTCTTCCCATGCAGTTCATCCTGCACATGGTGCCAAAATACATTTGCCACAGAAACAACACATCCATGTTCAACCAATATCGAACAAGCAACCAAACAATGATCCAGAAGTTCAGTGCCAAGGGAATAGAGTTCAGGCTGTTTACTTGTGGACTTAAAGTCTCTGTCTTTAATTCATTCATGCATTTAACTATTATCAAACCCATACATGTGGTATATTTGGAAATTCAAGTTACATGTGCTTCTTAATTCAAGTTGCAGTAAAAGGGGAAAGACATGTAAACAAATAATTGTATGCACAAAAGTCAAGATTAATAAAAGAAATGTGTATAGGTCATAGTGGATACATGCATACACCAAAAACAGACAAAGGCATGTAAATGTATTCTTGCCAGGAGCTTAGAAATATTCCTATTAGGAAGTTGACAGTTTTTATAAGGAGGTTGAGTTTTACAGGGATGGTTTGAAGGTTCTCCAGGATATAAGGCAGAAAAGGCAATCTTGAATGGAGGGTACAGTGTGACTCAAGAATACAAATTAAAAAAAAAAAAACAACAAAACACAAATTTGTTCATGGATGTCATTGTTATTGTTAGGTACCCCTGAAAGAACTGTGACCCATAACGACCCTATGAACGTTAGGGTTGTTCAACCCTATTAACTTTTCCCTATCTTGCACCATCCTCACAAAATCCACTACACTCTAGGCTATTGTACCAGTCATTGTGTTAATCCATCTCATTTCGGATCTTCTGTTTTGTTGACCCTCTATGAGGTACTTTCCTGCTTTCATTTACCATACTAACAGATAAGAAGACTACAATAAACATGCCAATTCCCACCAACTTTATCTATAGATTCAATGGGATCCCAGACAAAATCCAAGCAAGCTATTTTGTGCATATTGACAAACTGATTCTAATATTTTAAATGGCAAAGTGAAAGGACCAGAAGAGCCAACATGAGACTGGAGAAGAGAGTGGAGGATCAGTACTATCTGACTTCCAGACTGGTGCCAAAGGTTTAACATTCAAAAGGTTTATCATTCAAAAGGTTTATCATTCAAAAGGTTTATCATTCAAAGGTTTATCATTCAGAATGTCTTTCCTAGCTATTGATTAACCATTTATTTTGTGCTGAAGCACTTACTGTACTAAGAAGAGAAGGCTAAGGTAGGACACAAGCCCCTCCCTACTAGAGGCTTATATAAGCTCATGGGACCTCAAAGCTAATTCTTTTGGGGATACCTGTTTCCAGTTGCACTGAAACTGACAGTATACTCTGCTCACCAATCTCTGCAAACCGCCTTGCATCACCTACATTTGAGTAGGCCATTCCCCTCACTGGTCTGAGTCTCTGATAGACTTTCCAGTGAACCACAGAACCCAGGGTACACAGAGAAGTGGAGGAACAGGGTGATGACATGACTGTTGATGTGAGAAATCATGGATGTAGACATCAGATCAAACATTTGGAACACTTGACTACGTACTTCTTGTAACTGGTCTGCTAGTCATCTTAGCAGAATGCATAATGAATACAAAGACTTAATTTTTAAAACTATAGTGGTCAAGAGAGGATGGTATAGGCACTCTCAGAGTTACAATTGTCTGAGGGCCATTTGAGCTTAATGAAAATTTGCCTTTACATCACAATCAGCTTCACTTGTCTCACACTAAGTCATGAGAAAAGTTTCAAGCCTTTTCTTGCATGAAAATTACTGCTATCGAGCCATTTAGACTCAGTGAACTTGCAGTACAGTGTAGAACTGCTTCTTAGAGTTTCTGAGGTGGTAAAACTTTACAGAATTGTCTCATCTTTCTCCCTTGAAGCAACTGGTGAGTTTGAATCACCTGTATTTTGGTTAGAAGTCAAAGGCCTTAAGCACTGAAACACCAGAGCACCTTTTTTATACAAATCAAAACCAACCCAAACTGACAGGAATTGAGTAGATTTGAGCTCAAAGTAACTCTGTTAGGATGATTAGAACTGTTGTAAAGGATTTCTAATTCTGTAAATTTTTACTGTCTAATTTTTCTCCTATGGAGTAGTAGTTGGGTTCAAACCACTAGCCTTCTGGATAGCCATTAAATGTTTTATTCAATGCCTCACGGGGACTCCTTTTGTTGTAAAGCCAAGCTCACAGCTGTAGAGTTGATTTCAATTTATAGTGAACCTCAGATTTTCAAGGCTATACATCTTAATGGGTACGGATTCCACTCTCCTGAAGCTCTGTGGAGGGGCCGATTTTTGGCTAACAATCTTAGTTCACTGTGTGGTGAACGCAGTTCACTATATGCTACCAGGGTTACTTCTTGCAGAAACCCAAACCCATCCCAAACCAAACTACCACTGAGTTGATTTCCAACACATGGCAATTCTCCATTGGGTTTCTTAGACTGTCAATCCTAACTGCAGAAAAAAAGCTTCATCTTTCTTCAGAGGAGCAACTGGTGAGTTTGAACTGTGAACCTTTTTGTTAGCAGCCCAACACATAGCCTGTTATGTCACCAACAGTCTTTTCTTGCACCAGTGTAAGGCTAAATAAAAATCATATGCAGCTAATCTGATTTAACAACAAATTAAATTTAAAGAGACACTCATTTATAAACCAGGGGCTGCCTGTATTGACAAAGAAAAAAATAGATCAATGGGAGAGAATAAAGGACCAAGAAATAGGCTCTCAAAAATACAGTGAATTTGTCTTTAACAAAAGAGCAAAGGTAATTCAATGGAGAAAAAAAAGATCTTTTCAACAAATCGTGCCAGAACAAATGGACATCCACACAGAAAAAATTATTCTAACAGAGTTTAATCATAAAAAGTAACACAGTAATGGATCATAGTCTTAAATGTAAGATACAATAATATACAACTTCAAGAAGACAACGCAGGAGAAAGACTTGGTGATCTTGAGTTGTGATTATTTTTTTAATAAGTTTTCTTTTATATTAGTTTCCTTACAAAGTTCATATATATTGTTTCACACTATCTTTTATTCACATTGTGCTTCATACAATCATTCCCATTCATTATAGTTTATAAAATTAATCAACACTGAACTATACCTACCATTACCCTGTCTTTCCAAATCCCCGCCCGATCTTTCCCATTTCCTGTACCCACCTTTCCCTCCACCCATCAAATTGTGTAGCCCTATTATTTACCCCCCTGCCCACCATGAGCCCTCTGTTCTTACTCTCCCTTCTCCCTTGGATTCCTATACATGTTTTGTTGTTGTTGTTGTTAAGTGCCATAGAGTTGTTGACAACTCGTAGCAACCATGTGAATGAACACGTGTATAACTTTTATCCTTTCTCCAGGTTCATAGGGTTTCCGGAGGTAAGCTATTTCGGAAGTGGATGCCACTCCTGCTTCCAAGCTTGTTTTAATTGGGGAGCTCCAAACACTGTCCACCATCACAGAGCAACAAAGAGGTACCTCTATACAGCAAATGGACAGACCGTTTTATATCACTTAGAAGAATGTTTGACCAAAAACAATTAGGCCATTTAAAACTAGAAATATTCTTATAACCTGAAACACACCAGCAGCAAAACTTTTTGAAGGCACAAACTAGACAGGCATCAATGTGAACTTAACAGTGAGAGTGACCAGCAAGAGCCTGCGCTGATCCACTTAGTCCCTTGTTAGGTGCTGTTGAACTGACCGCCGCTCACAGCGATCTTGTGGATGACAGTACAAAATATCGCCTCATCCTGGACCTCCTCACAATCCTCATATCTTTGTCTGAGTCTATTTGGTTGCAGTCACTGCATCAACCCAATATTCAGAAGTCCCAGTCTCTTTTCTTCACTCTCTACATAGTCCCTTCTCTGGGAAATGCCTACTCCAGATAATGTGGTCAAAGTCTCACTATCCTTCTGTGCATACCTCTTCCAAGACTGATTTTTTTCATTCTTCTTGGCCCCTCTCATAGGGGCGAAATCAAATTGGCCCCTGCTGCTTGTCCTTGGTTGCTGGCTTTCCACTTAAAGTCCTGACACTTTAAAAGAGAACCAAAGAGCCATGTTTTACCATTTGGCACAATCACCACTGAATTTCAGACACAGGAGAACATGGGTGGAGAGTGTATTTAGTATAATAGCTAATCCATTTTCCCTTTCCCATTCCCCTCAAGAAAGACAGTTCAATGTCAGGCTGGGGCTGAAGACAGTTCAACGTCATGCTGTATCAGGCTGGGGCTGATCAGACTGGCGAGGCAGGAAAACCAGATTGGGTGCAAGGTGTCTGGTTTTAATACAGAACATTTTGAAGTTATGAAAAGTGAAGAATCAGGGTCTCCAGAGTAGTTAGTAAGGGACTGCCTTAGAGATTGTCAAAAGGGTATTATTTTGTAAATTATTATCTAACTTGGGAGGGACTGGAGAGCATTATGCTGAGTGAACTAACTCAGTCCCACAAGGACAAATATTGTATAAAGCCTTTCTTGTAGAATGGGTATAAGGATCCAAGCGGGGGGAGGGTGGACGCAGAGGGACGAGGATGTGCAGGTGGAGAGGAGTATTAATCATGGGGTTGTACAGTTTGATGGGGGGTGAGGGGAATTGGAAGAATCTGTTCTGGAAAACAACATATTCAAGCTTTTTTAATAAACTAGAATAATAAAATTATAATAAAAGGATATTATGCAGCAGGGGTTTTTAATTGTTGTTTTTAATGAGGTAAATAGAGAGCAGTGGTAGTTGTTAGGTGCCATCAAGGTGACTATTGGCTCATAGTGACCCTGTGAAAAGCAGAACTGGCCTGATCCTGTCACCTCCTCAAAATCTCTGGCATCCTTGAGCCCATGGTTACAGACACTGTGTCGATCCCCCTTGTGGATGGTCTTACCAGTCAGTAAAAAGGAACTCTGCTGGCTGGATGAGTAAGCATTCAGTTATCAAGAAAGCCTTAGTTCAAACCAACCAGGGACTCCATAGGAGAAAGATATGGCAGCCAGAATCAAGCAGGACATGAGATGCTTGCTGCAGAAGTTGAGTTTATCCAAGATCGGACCTTAAGAAATCTAGCTTTGTGCTCGCTTCGGCAGCACATATACTAAAATTGGAACGATATAGAGAAGATTAGCACGGCCTCTGCACAAGGATGACACACAAATTCGTGAAACATTGAATGGAAGAGTCATCAATGGGCTAATGATTTCAACAGCCTGATTAACAGAAGGCCAGTCCTGGTGGAGTCATCCTTGCCATCAACTCTACGCTAAGACCATTAAGCCACAATAAACTCCACACTGCCATGGAACCCATTTCAACTCCTGGTGACCCTAGGAAATTGGATAGATTAGGAACCTAGTGAATCATTGCTCTCATGAAATTGACACGCTAGAGGTTGTGCTGGAAAGAATTCAGAAAACAAGGGGGCTATAGTTATTAACAGTTGTAGGTGGTAATGGCATTTCAAGAAATGATTCCCTCAACTGCCAGCTCGCACACGCTACTCCATGTACACGAAGATGCATCTCTGAGAAGCGGTTGCTTTATTAGATTAATGCCTGTTGAGCCCCAGTGGGATGGAGAAGGGTTCTGCCGCAGGTGGGAACGGCTACATTCAAACGCTCTCTAACCAAACTGCCCAGTCCCCTTTCTACAGCAAGTCTAGGGTCACCCCCGATTAGTGGTGTTCCTACCTAATAAAGAAAGGAGTTAATAAACTAATGTGGAACAACGAGGGTATTTAAGTATAGAAGAAACCTTTTTGGAAATAACGTTTAAAGTGTGTTTACGGCCCAGTTGGGCGCACTAAACCACTTATTTTCTTGTAAGCAGCACGGCCGAGGGGAAGGCGAACGTCTGGACTATCAGTTTGGAGGAGGAAGCCTCTGGCTGCTAGAGAGGGACCAGCGCCGCTGCCTCTGCTGCCTCTGCTGCCAGGGGGCGAAGCTCTGAGGGCTGCAGGGAGGGGAAGGGCACTGACCCTGCCTTGGGGTGGGGAGGGGGGGCGTTAAGTCACATCATAAGGAAGTCGACCCCCTGTCATGTTGGTCATGGTGAGTCCAGGAACAGATCAAAACCAATCCACCGCCCTCACGGAAATTGTTGCGTTGCGTAAACAAAGGTGTCCTGAATAAAGGGTGGGGCAGCAGGGTGCACACAGGTCTAGCAAGGTGCTGGCCCAGGCCTCGAGGTGGCCACGGCCACGGTGGGTGGTTTATCCGCTGCCCTGAGACCCCGCCCCATTCGATCCTTCGCTTGTCATGTCCCCGCTGCCCTTCGTGTCCTCCTGCTCCTCACACTTCGGCTTTCGTGGTACTAGTCGGGTCAGAACCGCCTGAAGATTCGGTGCAGGACCTGGACTATAGGACACCTGATGCTCCTGAAATGAACCAACTCTTATCTGTGCCCGCCCCAATCAACCTTCTGAGGGTGAGAAACCTCCCGACCCTCAACCTTCCGACCCTCATCACCCTCCTGCCCTGACCAGGGTCTGGACACTGAGCTGATCAGATCATGGTCCTCAAAGGCTGATGCCCCCGCCCAAGCCTTTGAGGACATGGGCTTCCTGGCATCACTCCAGAAGTTAGTCTGGACTCAGAGAGTCCCTGTAATTCACACCTTTGGTGCCCAGGCCGCAGCTGAGGCCTCATCAGGAACTGAATAAATGCTCCTTTGAAAAGGTGGGAATTCCTGAGATTAATTGGGCTGAGGGCAACCTGTCACTGACCTCTTGCTAGTCAGAGTTCCACACCAGCTGATTTTACTGTCCAAGTGCTGACGTGGAACAAGGACCTAATCCTCAGGACACCTGGGAAACAACCTGAGAATTCTGACCCATGGGACCCAATATATGACATGGTACAGGCTCCTCTGGACATCCGAGAGGCCACAGATAAGTCTGATAAGTCTCCGGAGCTTTCCAAAGAAAAGATTGACCTTCCAGGGAAGGAGGATTGCTCTCTGTCAACAAGTCTGTATCTGATCCATCAGGAGCCCTCAGGTCTGCTTCCAGAACCCCCTAAGGAGATGGAACCATTTTCACTCCACCAAGAGGCTTCACCTCACCCTCCAGAGGCATCTCAGGAGATTGAACTTTGCCCAACCCAGGAGCAATGTCTCCACCCATCAAGTGCATCTACAACTCAAACTCCACACCAGAATCCAACGTGTCCAAGTTCAACATTGTCCAGTGAAGAGTTAACCAAGCAGCTGTGGGGTTTACCTTAACTCAGGAGCCAATTAAGGAGGGCCAGTCAAGTCAAACTCTGCAGGAAGCCCCAGCACAGCCACCAGAGTCTCCCCAGGAGGTTAAACCTCCATTTCAGCAGGAGGGCCTCGTTCACCTTCCAGAGCACCCCAAGGAAGGTGAAACGTACGTGGTTGAGCAAGAGCTTCTGCCATGACTCCGGAAGCCCTCCGAAGAGACAACCTGCTGCGGCGCTGGAGGAAGGCCTCGTTCAATCTCCAAAGCCTCCTGAAATACCGGAGCCTTCTCCCATCCAGCAGGAGGTTTGAGGGTCTCTCCTAAAGCTCCCTGAAGGCACCGAATCCAGTCTAACAGAAAACACCAGCACTGCCTCCCAAGCCTCCCAAAGAGGTTACACCTTTTCCGGCCCTGGTTCCTCCAACCCAGCATAACACCATTCAACTTCAAGAGACTCTTGATGAAGTTCATACACTAGTATAAAATAATAATAAAACAGTACACATCAGAGCCTCAAGAGTCTATGGAGGAAGGGGAGCCACCTCCAGTCCTGCAAGAGGCCCCGGCTCACTCATCAGAGTGGCCTACAGAGTGTGACCGTTCCCTAGTCCAGCTGTAGAACTCTTTACCAGCTCCAGCACCCACGGAGGAGGCTGAAGTACCTGCAGCTTTGCAGGAGGCCTCAGCTTAACCTGAAGGGTTTCCTATAGAGCTTCGAACTTCTACAGTCCAACAGGATAATCCAACAGAACCTGCAGATTACACTGAATCAGTCCCATTTCCTTCAGACCAGCAAGAAGCCTCAGCTCAGCCTTCAAAGCAACCTGAGGAGAATGAACCACCTTCAAATATTCAACACGCCCCAGCTGAGACTGCAGAGTCCTCTCAACGTGCTGTAACTCAACATCCAGGACATAATGAGAGGACAGTTTCACCTGCAGGTCAAAGTGAAGTTCAGCATTCAGCACTGCTCACTTCCAGTTAAACCTCTGGAACTAGTGCTTCCTATGACTTCACAACCCATTACCAGAGTTGGATCTTCCACAGCCAAGTTAGTGACCTCATCTCCACCTCCAAATTCAGCCTCCTGACCACCCTGCCCAGGTAGAACCTTCTCCAACTTACCAAGAAGTCTCATTTAATACTCCACAGCTCCCCCCACCCCAGGAAACCAAACCATCTCCAGCCCAGCAAGGGGTCCCAGTTTAGTCTCTTCAGGCCCCAGTGCATGTAAAACCTTCTCCAAGTCATCAAGAGGTCCCATCTCAACCTCCAGAAGCCTCTACAGAAATCAAGGCTTATCCAACCCAACCAAAGGCCCATCTCATCTTCTAGATCTTGGGAAGAGATTGCTTTTCAAACTCCACAACCTCCCTCAGAAGTTGAACCTTCTCCAACTCAGCAAGGGGGGCTCCCAATTCAGTTACCTGAACTTGTTGGAGAGTCAGAACATCCAACTCAGCAGGAGTTCCCATTTCAGAATCCACAACGTCCCGTCCCTGGGGATTGAACCCTCTCTACCACAGCAAAGAGGTCCAATTCAGCCCCCTGCGCAGACAGAACTTTCTCCAACTCGGCAAGAGGTCCCATCTCGGCCTCCAGAACCTCTCACAGAGATTGAGCATTGTCCAGCCCTGCCTGAGGCCCCAACTCAGCCCCCAGAGGCCCTTAAGGAGACTGAACCTTTTCTGGGTCAGCAGGTGTTCCCAATTCAGTCTCCTGACTCCTCTGGACAAAAAAAAAAAAAAAAAACAAAGCAAAAAACCAAAAACCAAACTTCTCCAACTCAGCTGGAGGTCCCATTGCAGAATCTGCAACACCTGCAGGAGATGGAATCTTCTCCATCTAAGCAAGGGAGCCCAGTTCAGGTTCCTGAGGTGCCTACGTGAGTCAGCCTTCTCAAGTTCAGCCAGAGATTCCATCTCAACCTCTAGAGCCTCCCACAAAGATTTGACTTATTCAAGTTCAGCCAGAGGTCCCATTTTAGCCTCCAGAGCCCCTTAAGAATGTTGAACCTTCTCCAGCTCAGCAGGGGTATCCATTTCAGAATTCACAGCCCTCCTAGGGGACTGAGCCAGCAAGAGTGGCATCCACTTCCAAAATAGCTGACCTTTGGAAACTCTCTGAACCTGGAGAAAAGATGAAAGTTATACAAGTGTCCAGATCTTTTTGTTCATAGAGTCGCTAGGAGGCACCTAAAACTTGACGGCACTTGACAACAACAACGAGAGAGTTTAGTTGGCCTAATGGCCTGAAAGTGATGCTACCAAGCCAAAGGTGGGTGATTTTTAATCTGCGGCCCTCTACCACAGCAGGGGAGCCCAATTCAGTCTATGGAGTCCCCTGTGATCTCAGCCTCCAGAACCTCTCACAGAGACTGAACCTTGTCTAGCCCAGTCAGAGGTGCCATCTCAGCCTCCGGAGCCCCTTAAGGAGGTTGAACCTTCTCCAGTGTACGAGGAGTTTCCAGTTCAGGAAAATCCTGAGAATACGCAACCATCTTCAGTGCAGCCAGAGGTCCCAAGTACACCTTTAGAGCCTCCTATGAAAATAGAGCCTTCGCCATTGCAAGAGCAGCTCTCACCTCAGCAGGCCTTTGAGGATGTGCAACCACTCCAGTCCAGCAGACAGCCTTTGCCCCATCCGCAGAACTCCCCAAGGAAGTGGAGCCTTCTCCACCAATTCAACAGATCCCAACTCGGGCTCCTGAGCTTCCCAGGAGATTGAACCTTGACCAGTCCACCAAGGAACCGCTCATCAACTGAGGACGCCCCGTAACAAGGTTCCATCTAGCAAGGAATTCTAGTACTTCCTTCAGAGCCTCCCATCAGAGTGGCATCTTTGACAACTCAATAGGCAGCCCCAGCAGAACTTCTGAAGCCCTCTAAGGGGCATGGAGCTCGGCCTCCAGGGCTTCAGGTGGTAACAGCTTCACCAACAAGTCAACAGCAGACTAAACATTTCAATGTTCTCAATGTCATAGCTCAACCTTTGGACCTAGTCCTTGCCATGATTCGTTTTGCAGCCTCACAAAAGCCTGTAATACCTTCAACTTTTCGTGAAGTGACTGTTTCACCAGCAGACCAGTCACAAGCTCCACAACTAATCTTGAATGACTTTACAGACAAACCTTTGGACCTTGAACTTCCCATAACTCCTGAACATACTAAATAATTTGAATATTCCACAGTTCTATGAAACTGCAGGACCTTCTTTAGATTTTTCTGAGATGACCAATCCACACCAAGACCAGTCTGAAGATCAACATTCAAACTTGAACAGTGTTACAGCTAAACTTTTGAGCCTACATCTTAACCACAGCAGTAAAAGCTACTACATTGATTGAACATTCTAGAGAAAGGAGGAAAGAAAGATCTTATTTGTATTCAGATATTGTCATCACAGCATACAGAAAGAACCGCAAGAGTGCCAAGAGGAAATACCTCTATATCCAGACCAAGTCTGGGGTCAGCAGCCGAATCTGAATAAGTTCCCAGTTTGTCGCTGTCTGTTCGCCAGCAAGTTAACAGCGACATCCTGATAAGGGTAAGCACGATGGAGATACACCACTCAGAGAGAGAATCCGAGAGTCAATCCAGCTCAATTTTATTGGGAGCTGCAGTGCATTTATATACTAGCATGTAAACAGGAAGACAGGATAGGGTGGGCTTACAGACGGTAGGACATGCAGATTGGATAGGAGAACCTTAGCCTCGTGTGGACCACTCCCAGCTCAACAGGTGCGGCAGCCAACTTCCCAGGTGGCGAGCTTTCTCAAGCCAGTACAGCCAAACACAGGTGAGCTTTCTCTATCCTGTATTAAAGGCTGTTGGTAGACTTGTACTTATCCAGAGCTTAGGCGATCTGTCCTGGCCCTCCCTTCCTCCCCAACATTCTGCAACACCAGTTCAACCAGCAGATGTGGAAAGTACTTTAACTCCTGAGCCCAACATAGAGATTAAACTTTCTCCAACAAAACAAGGGACACAAACTTAGCCTCCAGAGTCTCTTCAAAAAGTTGGGGCTAATTCTCAGATAAACCATGAGATGACAACTCCATCAATAGATCAGGTTCAAGTTCAGCATTCAAACTTGCCTGAAGTTAAACCTGAAAATCTGCAGCTCGCCACCACTCCGGAACCCATTACTGAGTTTGTACATTCTACAACCTTACAAACAAGCACGGGTTTACCCTTCAGACTTAGAGATTATCGTGATCTCGAGAAAAAAAATACAGAGACTGGACAAACTGCTACAAACCAGGAGACTCCAACTCAGACTTCAGAGCCTCCTAAGGGGGCCTCCTAAGGTTCCTCAAGAACCTTCCAGCATGGTGGAATCTTTGACAACCCAACAGTTCCAACTCCAAGTCAAGATATATTTCAGCACTCAAACATGCCCAGTGTTATTGTTTAGCCTTCAAACTTGGCGCTTTCCCTATCTCAAGAACCCAAAACAGAGGTTGTTGAGTCTTCTCCGACACAGCAAGAACCACCAACTCAATCTCTATAACCACCCAAGGAGGTTGCAACTCAATCTACAGTATACAATGAGGTGACAGTTCATTCTACAGGTCAGGACCAAGCTCAGAATTTAAACTTGCCTGATGTCATGGTTAGACCTACAGACCTGAAGCTTACTGCAACTCCTCAATTCCCCTCAAAGATTGGACTTTCCACTGCCCTGCAGGAAACCACACCTCCTACAAAGCCCAGCACACTGAAGTCTTCATATGTAGAATTTACCAAAATGACAGTATTACAGCCTAAGCCTCTACAACCCCACAGAAGACTACATCTCCTCCAAAGCAAGTTGCAGTTCAACTTGTGAATCCAGAGATTGCCATGATCCAGTATCCAGCAGCAACAGAGGCATCTCTTTCTTCATTAGTGACTCAGCATTCTTCAAATTTCAACCCAGAGAAGGAGCACCTATCTCTTAACTGTGCCAACAACACAGAGTGACACCAACAGAAGTGATACATCTGTGAGCTCTGTGTCTGCCAAGATGAAACGTTGTCCAACTGGCCTTCACCTAGAGAAACAGCTTCGCAGAGTGTCTGTGTCAGAGCCCAACACGTACATACCTGTTTTACTAGTTATATTTTTATTTTTGCAGTAAAGGTCTTATACTGTATACTTGTTCTTATTAGAATGAATTAATTCACTCAGCATAATGCTCTCCAGTTCCTGTCAAGTTATATAGTAATTTTTGAAATGATTGTTTCTGAGTTTCCATGTTCTTGAGATGATGAATAATGCTGTTATGAACATTGGAGTACAAATCTCCATTTGTGTCTCAGTTCTAATTTTCTCGGGGTATATTTCAAGCAGTGGAATCACTGGGCCATATGGAATTTCCATGGTCAGCTTTTTGAGGAAATGCCAAACCACCTTCCAGAGAGGTTTTACCATTTTACAGTCCCACAAACAGTGTATGAGAGTTCTTATCTCTCTATATCCTCTCCACTATGTATTGCTTGCTGTCCTATTAAACTTTGCCACTGCTACTGGGGTATCTCCTTGTAGTTTTTATTCCCATCTCCCATATTGCCTGTGATTCTGAACATTTCTTCATGTGTCAATTGACCATCCAAATGTAATTTTTACATATATTGTGATGTTGCCTATCAGTCCAATGGCTAGGATTATTATTTTTTTACTTTAAGATGCAGTCCACATTGAAGGCTTCAGTCTTCAATTTTTTTTTCATCAAGTTCTTCAAGCTTTTCACTTTCAGCAGGCAGGGATGTGTCATCTCCCTAACAGGTTATTCATGATTCTTCCTCCAATACTGATGCCACATTCTTCTTCATGGAGTTCAGTTTCTTGAATCTTCTCAACATACAGAATGGAGAAAGGATACAAGGTTCCTTTACTCCACTTGGACAACAATATTTTGATCTTGGTATATAGATTTCACATGAGAACTATTAAGTGTTTTGGGATTTCCATTCTTTTCAATGTTAGCCATAGTTTGTTATAGCTAACATTCAAATGTCATACAGTCAACTGCCTTTGAAAAGTCAATAGAAAACAGACATTTTTCAGGTATTCTCTGCTTTCAGCCAGGATCCATCTGATATCAGCAATGATATCTCTGGTGCCAGATGTTGTTGTTATGTGCCATCGATTTGCTTGTGACTCATAGAGACCCTATTTACAACAGCCCTAAGTGCTGCTCTATCCTGTGCCAATCACACTGCCTCTGACACACCCATCCCAATTACCCGTCACTGAATCAACCTACCTCATAGAGGGTCTTCCCTTCTTGCACCATCCTTCCACCCTCCCAAGCATGATGTCCCTCTCCAAGGACCTGTCTCTTCTTACAACATGTCCAAAGTATGTCAGATGAAGCCCCAGATCCTTGCCTCCAAGGAGCAGCCTGGTTTAACTCTCTCCAGGTTGAATCTGTTTTTCTTGGTAGTCCATGGTGCATTCAATACTCTTCTCAGCACCACAGCTCAAAGGCATCAATTCTCCTCCTATCCTTCCTAGTCATTGTCCAACTCTCTGATGCATATCAAGTTATTGCAAAGACCATAGACTATCAGATGCACCTTAGTCTCCAGAGTGACACCATTGCTCTTCAGTACCCTGAAGAGGTCCCTAACAGACTTTCCCATTGCAATAATTTTTTAAAATTTCCTGGCTACTGGTGCCAAGAGTGTTGACTATGCAGCCAAGCAGACTAAACCTGTGAACAATCTCAATCTCTTCACCATCCGTCCTGATGCTGCCAATTGGTCCAGTGGTGAGAATCTTTGATAGATAGATAGATAGATAGATAGATAGATAGATAGATAGATGATAGATAGATATGTCTCAAGGAAATTATTCAAAGGCTTGTAGAGGTGGCAAGTTCTGAGTCTTAAGGCAGACATCAGGATAGAAGCTTCTCCTGATTCAAGTAGCTACTCCACCTCAAACGACTCATTGCCATCGAGTCAGGTCTACTCATAGCAACCCCCCACTGGGTTCCCAAGACTGTAAACTACAGCAAAAAGAGGCTTCTCCGCTTTCTCCCTCAAAGCCAAGTGTGCAGCCTTTGGGTTAGCAGCAAAACCCTCTAAAGCCTATGCCACCAGAGTTCCTTATCATGCTCATTTGCCGCTGTGGTGGTTAAAAGTAGTACATTAACTAGAGAACATGGGGTTCTCTGGTTTGGCACTTCCCTTGATGAGATGGATAGGATAGGATAGGATAGGATAGGATAGGATAGGATAGGATAGGATAGGATAAGATGTGAAGCAATATGGCATGATACTATATATGTATCTATATATCCATATATCTATATGTCTGTATCTCTATCTCTATATATCTATCTATTATCTTTCTTACTTTCTACTTGATCAAGATCATCTGGACCATTACTATCTGACTTCCAATCCTTTGGACTTAAGCCAGTGGTCTGTCACATTGCCAGTTGGTCTTGGATTCCTCAGCCTCTGAAGCCAGCAGCCTATCATTTGACTTGCCAGTATTGAGTTTTTCAGTCCGTGAAGCTACAGGGAAGCACTTGGATGAAATGAGACCTCATCAAGGGAATGAGTACAACACAACTGCGAAACTAGAGAATCATGAGCAACCAAGTTGGCACACCACTTTAGCGATCACAGGACTCAAATGAGCAAAGGAGAATCAGAAAACATGGATGGTGTTAAGATGGGATGGCTGTAGAGATGAGAAAGATAGGCATACACAGGGTGAACATCATGAGAACAGATTGTCAAAGATGAGACACAATTACAAAAGGACTTCAAACTTTGAACAATGAGCCCTGGAGAAACAGGTTGAAAACATGAAAAGGGGGGAATAACTGATGAGTGAAAGCGAGGGAATGGAAATCCAGATCACAAGTGAGGCAGTTGGCTATGAGCAGGTGAGGGAACAGAGAGTGTAAACATATATACCCATAAGTAGTAAACAGAATGACACTGAAGACTCCACACTGTAATACCTGTGCACACGTCACATTATATAGCACAAGGAACTTCACTGTTGTGATTAAGGTTATAGACTTTAAGAGAGGAAGAGAATAATAGATTATCTAGTTGAACCCAAATTCATCACATAAACATTTAAAAGTGCCTGAAAAATTGGCTAATTTTCTGGCTGAAATGATAAGAACGTGACAGATGGAGAAATCTGAAGAAAAGTCACAACCAGAATTGACCCATCATTCTTGAAGGCCACATGGAAACCAACGGGGGAAAGGAAAACATTCAGGTGACCTGAAAGAGCAAAGACCAGGCCAGGCTGGCAGCTAGCAAGGAAATGGGGACTTCTGTCCTACAGCCTCCAGGCACTGAGTTTAGATAAGAACTTGGATTTATTCCCACAGATTTTAGAAAGCTGGCATTTTGAGTTCAACCTGCTGAGACTAAGGAGAAGATTCCACTGCGTCCTGTTATGACTTGTGACCTCCAGAACTCACTGCTGATTGTGGTCATTTGTTTGGCAGCAATGCTGTTGCTATTGTTGTTGCATGCTGTTGAGTCAGAACTGATGCATAGTTGACCCTCCAGTGGGCTTTAGAGGGTATAAACCGCTCAGAAAGAGATGCGCATCTTTCTCCTGAGGAGCAGTTGGTTGATTCAAAGCACTTGCCTTGGGTTGGTGACATAAGAAGCCTACAATGAAGAGGATTGAGGTAGAATAGAATACTTGGAGACAACAAGTTCCTGTGTCTGCTTTTCAGTTTCACATCCAGTGGAACTTTTGTACTGGTGGTCTGCCCTCCTGTATTGATTTATACCACAAATGTATAGGCAAGGACTGAACCAAAATCATGTTAATGAAGGAAGAGTGCTTTGTCCTGGGATTCAAATTAACCTCTTGAATTTTCAGTTTCTCTGGCAAGGGAAGGAGCCATGGACTGTTCAAGGTCTTTATCCTCACAGAAGGAAAACTTTGCACCCATTCTCTATGTCAGGATCTCATGATCTAATTTAATTATTTATCAACCCCCTATGATAGGCGTTGTATTACTCTTTAACAAAACAGCGAACTGGCTAATTATGCTTACGTAATTGATTAAAGGTAAACAGCAGTTGATTCAGGCAATTGACCTTGGGCAATGATCCTTCGTGTTCCAGCCTAGAGCAGCAAGCCTCATACAAGGATTTGCAGTTTTATCACTTAGTGAAGAAAGAAAGATGGTGGCCATGGGTAAATATATTCAAGACTTGGCAATTCTGGAGGACTAAGAATGTATATCCTGTAGATAGCTTTCAGCTTTTCTAACCCATGAGTGGTCCATGCACATAGAGAAAAGCATTGACAGTTGTAATTGTTGTTTTATGCCCTCGAGTTGTCTGTGACTCAAAGCAACCCTATGTACAACAGCCCTAAACCCTGCTCTTATTCTGTGCCAATCTCACTGTCTCCGACACACCTACCCCCTTTACCCCAGTCACTGAATCAATCAATCAATCAATCAATCAATCAATCCATTTCATCGAGGGTCTTCTTCTCTTGCACTGTTCCTCCACCCTCACAAGCATAACATCCCTCTCCAAAAACTCGTCTCTCCTTGCAACATGTCCAAAGTATATCAGACGAAGCTTCAGAATCCTTGCTTCCAAGGAGCAGCCTGGTCTCACTCTCTCTAGGATGAACCTGTTTGTTCTCCTAGAAGTCTATAGTATATTCAATACTCTTCTCCAACACCACAGCTCAAAGGCATCGATTCTCCTTCAATCATCCCTAGTCATTGTGCAGCTTTCTGATGCATAGAAAGTAATCAAAAAGACCATTGTCTGAATCAGACACCTTAAGTCTCCAAACTGACATCGTTGCTCTTCAGTGCTTTGGAGAGATCTCTGACAGCAGGCTTTCCGAATGCAATTAATCTTTTAATTTCCTGGGCACTGGTACCAAGAGTGTTGATTGTGGAGCCAAGCAAATTAAAGCTGTTAACAATCTCAATATCTTCACCGTCTATCATGATGCTACCAATTAGCCTGGTGGTGAGAACCTTTGTTTTCTTGATGTTGAGCTTCAATCCTTATTGAAGGCTGCAGTCCTTGACCTTCTGCAGCAAATGCTTCAGGTCCTCCTCAGTTTCAGCAAGCAGAGTTGTATCATCTGCATAACACAGATTGTTGATGAGTTTTCCTCCAATCCTGATGACAATTATAAGAAACCTTAAAAACTCTAGATTTGTCTAAAGCCCAGAATGAATGTCTGTTGAGCCTTGAATGGACCAAGAGTTAGCTCTCTCTAATGAATTAAACCCTGAATTTGAGTCCCCTTTCCGTCACCCACCAGCAGTGATAAATTTGTGATAATATTATTTTCCACAGAAGATGTCTGAACCAGGGGTACGAATAGGACCCTTTTAGCCCTAAAACATGGAATTCCAAGATCCTAGATTGGGTCTTCCCCAGAATTTGCTATAGGGCAATAGGGTTAGGCCACAAGAAATCTTCCCATTTAGAAGAAAGCTAACCATTTACTTTAGTATTTTGCATTTTAATAAATCTAACTTCTTAACCAGTTCCCTTTCCTTAATTCAGCAATACATTTTTCCACACAATGTTCTACTGCAGGTCTACATTGTTGCTGTTTGTCACAGAGGAACTCCATAAAGTTAACATATGACCCAGGTGTCAAAATACCATTCCAGGAAATCATTTGGAAATGAATTTTGATCAGCGGGACACAGTCCATCCATTCAGTTCAAGGAGTCGTAGTGTTTCCTATAGCTCACTTGGCTCTGAAAATAGCATCCCACAGCAAATTTGGAGGAAGCAATTAATTGTATAAAATAACACAAAAGATGTTTCTCTAAATTGCAGAATCATGTTTATTCAAATCCTGTTGGGACTCTTATAAGAGTTCACTCTTCCCATAGTGAGGAAGTCCAAGTCAGTCATAAAAGTGACCACTTGTCAAACTTTTCATGGCCTAGAGGAATAAGGAGGAAGGCCTTGATGAAGCATTAAATATGGATTCTTTGGTTTGGTTTTCCATGAGATGCTAAATCTAGGAGAATTAGTTTCGTTTTTTGTTTGCTCTTCTTTCTCTGTGTCTTACTATCCTCTTATGATTGTTGTATGTGCCATTGAGTCACTTGTGACTCACAAGCTCTGAATTCTGCCCTGAGCCAATCTCATCATCTCCAAAAGACCTAATCCCATTTCTCCAGTCACTGAGTCCATCCGTCTCATCCTGGGTCTTCCTCTCCTGCCCTGTCTCTTCACCCTGCCAAACATGATGTCCCTTTCCAAGGACAGAGCCTCAAAATCCTTGCCAACAGGGAGCAGCTTGGTTTCATCCTCTCTAGGACAGATCTGTTTGTTCACCTGGCAGTCCATGGTACATTCAACATTCTTCTCCAGCACTACAATTCAAATGCATTGATCATTTTTCTAACATCCTTAGTTATTGTCCAGCTCTTGGATGCATAGCAAGTAATTGCAAAGACCATAGACTGACACACCTTAGTCTCTAGACTGATGTCATTGCTCTTCAGTGCTTTAGAGAGGGCCCTAACAGCAGACTTTCCCAATGCAAGTGTGTCTTTTGATTTCCTGGCTGCTAGTGCCAAAAGTGTTGATTGTGGAACCAAGGAAGCTGAGGTTATCAACAATCTCTTCTCCATCCATCATGAAGCTGCTAATTGACCCAGAGGTGAGAATCTTTGTTTTCTTGATAGTGAGCTTCAATTCATACTGAAGACTTGTTGTTGTTGTTAAGTGCTATAGATGACTCATAGCGACCCTATGAATGAAAGACCCAAACACTTGTATAACTTTCATTGTTTCTCTAAGTTCATAGAGTTTCTGGAGGCAAGCTATTTCAGAAGCAGATGCCACTTTTGCTTCCAAGCCTGTTTCTGTCTGGGAGCTCCACCAAACACAGTCCTTAGTTTTCCTCAGCCAACACCTCATGTCTTCTTCAGTTTCAGGAAGCAAGGTTGTGTATTCTCTAGGTTTCACATTTAGAGTTCCTGACTGGTGCAAATGATTAAAGCATTTGGTTTGAAGCTATGAAGCACAGGTCTATTCTGACACACAGGTGTTCTCCATGAGTCAGGAAAGACAACAACTGGCGACAGGTTTGACATTAGATTCTCACTCTACTATATCTACCACCATGTTTATTGACTGAAATCAGATCATTAGGAGCATATTTCGATGAGGGATGTATGGAAAAGGATAAGACTAAACCAGCTATGATTAGGATAGTGCTATGAAGAGATTAAAATGGAAATGACAAGTGTGATAATTAAAGTAACAGGTAATAGAGTCTTATATTTGAGAGGTTAGTACTTTACAAGACTGTCATTTCTAG
Source organism: Elephantulus edwardii (assembly GCF_000299155.1). NCBI lineage: Eukaryota > Metazoa > Chordata > Mammalia > Macroscelidea > Macroscelididae > Elephantulus > Elephantulus edwardii. Next base: position 14,212,820 of record NW_006399826.1, on the reverse strand, counting down.
ATGCCACTATGTCAGCTACGACTCAGACCTGAAGAACAGCAGATCCGAGTCTTGCCTTTTCCACACCACCTTCATGGTCTCCCTCATGCTCAAGTCCATTGCAGTCACTGTGTCAATCTACCCCTGAGACTCTTTCTCTCTTTCATTAACCCTCTACCTTTCTCAGTGTGATGTCTCTCTCCACAGACTAATTCCTGCTGAAAAATGCCCTCAGTAAGTGACACAATGTTTTACCATCTGGGCCTCTAAGGAGCACTCTGGTTGCATTTCCTTTATGATAGATGTACTTGTTCTTTTTAAAGTTTATATTACATTCACTACTCTTTGATTTGAATTGAAGTTAGAAAGCACTGCGGCTGTTTATCAACACAATTCAAAGGCATGGATTCTTGGTTGGTTTTCCTTATTCATTGTCCAACTTGCAGATGCATCACTCAAATAACTAACTTTGCCATTGAGTCAGAACCAACTCCTAGCGGACCCTCCAGTGGATTCTCAGAGGCTCTAAATCCCACCGGAGGAGACAGCTCATCTTTCCTCTGCAGAGTAGTTGGTGGATTCAAATCAAATCAACAACTCCCTCCCCATTAGGCCACCAGACCTCACCTTCAGATGCATAGAAAGCAATTGAAAACATACAGGCTTAGCTCAAGTGAACCATAGTCTTTAACCTGACATCTCTGCTCTTTAGAACTTCGGATAGGTCCTTGTGGCCTTAGGGCTTTTGAAAATGGCTGTTAGGTCCGTTACCTTACCCCCTCTCTGGGGACATGGTCTCCAGCTGTTTCAACTGCAGACACATGGTTCACCTGTTGATCAGCCTCTTCAACATTTCCAAAAGCTGTGAGGCCGCCCTAAAAAAAAAAAGAGTAGGCCAGACTATAAATAGACTGTGACGAGGCATAGTCTGATGGAACCCTGGAGACAGAGACTAAGTTAAAGATTTTGTTTGTGGGGCAATTGAGGCAAGAACTGACTTGTGACTGCTCTGAAACAAAACTTGTTCGATGATTGAGGAAACCAGCGGTTTCTTGCATTTATGTTGCTGGATGGGACTTGGACTTTCACTGTGTGGTATCCTTTGCTTCTCACAACCCTCGATCTATTTCCTTAATAAACTCCACAACTGTAAGACAAGTCTGTGAGTCAATTTGAAACAAACATCAGACCCAATGATCAGAAGTAGGAACAGGAGTGGGGAGGAGGCGGGGCATGTGCTGAGCCGCCCCTTTGGCTGTCTGGTATGTGGATGTTATAGCTGGGGAAGTTCCCCTTTGGACTTGGCCTTCCCGATGTTGTCCATGGTGGACTTGTTTCTTTTACAGTACTTGGCAGCAGATTTACCCAAGGCTACGTGTCTTTTACTTTCTTTACTTTCGCTACCATGGGTGCCGAATATGGATCTAAGTCTCCGTTAAGTATCCAGCATCAACATTCATGGTTACAAGGCCTCTATCAATGCTGTAACTGATATCAATACCAATGCAAATACTAACACAGATAATAGCAATCATGAAAACCCATCTAAACTATTATAACGTTCAATTTTTCCAAGTGAATGTCATCATTAAATTTACCCTCACAATTGCATAAGGCAAATAGGAAAGTTATGATACTGTTGTCTGATAGACATCAGAGCAGTTGGGTGTATGAGAAAGTGTTCATTCCATACGTGTGCACAGGGGAAGATCTAAGACTGAACTCAGGCTCCTTTAAATCATCGTCAAATTCTTGTTTCATGACTACAAACCAGAATATTTACCAATTCAATAATTTCTATGTTCTACATAACATTTTGAGTTGAGGTTGCAAATTTGATCCTAGATGGGCCAATTTTTTCAAAGAAGTACAATATTCAAGGCAAATATTGCTTACTGAATAATCTAACTTAGTAGTGGTTTAGAGAGCAAGGAATATTTTTTTATTTCAAATTGTCTCAGAATAACAGTTGCAGGCATGCATCCCATCTTCAATGGCTTCACAAAGTGACCTATTGGCAAATACTTATATGTCCGTGTGGATCAGATCACAGATTTCATGAGAATTTTGAATTTTTTTCTATACTTCCCCGTTTTGATCAGGTCGTGGCCATAGAATCTTTGATAGAATGCCCAGTAATTAAATCCAAGCTTCTTGATTAATAATTTGAGTTTATCACATTATACAAACCTCAGCTGATGTCAGAACCTTTTTCTGAAAGTAAGTTTGATGATACAATGGAGGAAAATAGCAGTGGTTAAAAAGCAATGGTTAAGACAGTAGAAGAGAGAGAAAACCTGAAATAAGATTCTGGGGTTTGGGAGGTCAGTTCTTCCTTATTGGCTATTGTGGAATCAGGGCTAATCTATAATCACACTGCAGTTGAACCCTCTTGTTAGAGGCTGCTTCTACTGAGTTGCTGTGCTGGTGAGTGTGGGGAAGATCACAGACCAAGGAGCAATGAACTTTGCAGTGTTTTTCTAACTTCCCAACTGATTCCTCCTGGCTCAGCATTCCTCTGTGTGTTGTCAGAAAAACAAAACAAAACAAAACCACCCAAGACACAAGTGATGTTTTCACTGAAAATCAATGCATCCAATGTGCAAGAGATCACCACAACATGGCACCTGAATGGGCAAATTCCCTGCGATTTTCCACAGAATTACCTTCCATTCACTTTCAAGCTTGGCTAAGCTTCTCTCTTTGAAAAAAAACCCCAAAGCCCAGGGTGGCTGGGTTGTATTCTGATGCCAACTCTAACATTTCCTCTTGACCTGACAGCTTGCAATGCTTACAGGGAAAATGCTGCCTGAGCTGAAGATGCTAACCAGGGCATCCGAACCCAAAGCATGTGAAATTGAGTACCAGGTACAGAGAAGGGCGAAGATAGTAGGGTTAGGCCAGAACCAGCTCCAGACCAGTTTGTCAGGAGAAAGGAAAAGAGCTTGATAATAAAAAGAAAATAAAATAAAAACAAAAATTGTAAAAGTATATACTTTTAAGGTGGTGCTGAATGACAGTTAAAGTAATAGTTTGGATTCTTAGATGCCCTGTGGTTGAGTCATAATAGTAAACCATGGTGTCTGAATACTACTTTCTGGTTTACAAAGAGCGTTCACTTACAGGGACTTATTTGATTCCACAACTGGAGGAAAGACTATATCCCTGAGGAAAAAGTTCTATCCCTCTACTCTTGGTGCATAAATGAAAATGAAGAGTCAATAGCCCAACACGAGTTGGCTGTTCAAACAGGCCTTGAACCAGGTCTCTTGACAACAGCTCAATGGTCTTTCTCCTGTGTGTACCCACCCATTTGGGTCATGGAACCTCTGTTTTATTCAGTACCTTTAAAGCAGTTAAAGAACTTCTCTAATGTCACAGAAGAAGGTATTGTCTGGAAGTCATAAATTCTCAACTTTCAAATATTCTTTGCCAGGCTAAGGTGTGGAGAATTCAGTACTGTTCGTGAGCACATGCCTTCAGACATGAGGCTGATGCCTGTAGAATAGAAATTCTACAGAAATGGAGAAAATTCCCATACACATCAGAACTCAAGTCAATCTCTCTCCATCCGATCTAGCACACTCTTGGGTGCTGAATCTTGAACTTGTACTCTACTGCTGCATTCTTTTCTTTCTTTTTCTTTTAAATACAAATCTGGCTCTTTATTTGTCATTATTACATAGTATTGCATTTTATGAATGTTCCATAAGTTATTTAAGCAGACTTATTGACTGACATTTAGATTGACATTACTATTATTTTTTTACTATAAAAATTTATATACTTATCCAGGTATTAGATAGCATCTTAGAAATGGAAATTTTTAAAAATTCTTTTATTATTATTAATAATTATAATTAAAATGTACAGAGACATTGGATTTCCATTATTCATTGTTGTACTTTTCTCACTGCCTACTCTTCCCCCTAGTTTGCTTTTCTCTTTGAAAAGTAAAAGAAAAATTCATTCATTGTTACCCAGTCCCTCCCCCCAGGTCCACTCCACTATGCAGCTTTCGTTCTGGAGTCCCGTCATGACAATAATACCTAATCATATATTAACCTAAATTTTTTACCAATTTTACTCTCTTAGTCTCCTTATGTTTGAGTTTTCCACTATACTGGCACTTCTATGAGTAGTGATGTTTCAACTTTGTCCAAGTTCCTGGGCAAGGACTTTTGGCTCTGCCCTGCACCCAGCACATTGGTTCCCTACACGTTGTCTCACTGGTCCTTGGTACATAAATGTCTGGCTTTTCTTGGCTGAACAGGTAAGACTCTAGTTCATTCAACGGTACCTCCTGGGACAACTGGTGAGGAGCTCTGCTGGCTTGGTAGTAAGGAATTGTAGTAACAATGCAAAGGTATATGGTTTGAATCTACCAGCTGCTGCACAGGAGGTAGATGGGCAGTCTCTGCTTATACAATTTACTGCCTCTGAAAATCCAGTGGGGAGTCAGCTATGGGTTGGTTGCAATTCGATGGTATACAACAACAACAACAACTACTACTAGACATTGTTGTACCAGTTATTTGCTGCTTTGACAGTGTTTAGAAGGACCAGCGCGTTTGTACTCAATCTGGTGAAGAATGAAGCCACTGAGGCATTTTATCTCAATATTTTGTCCCTGGATAGCATTCTCCATATAGAGGGATGTTGGTATGACTGTTTAATAGATTTTTGAGAAACGGTTTACTGAAATTCTTCATTTCTTTTGTCTATTGTTGCAGGTTTTCATTAACCTTTGAGGTTGTCTTCATTTTGTGGTTTGCATTTTAAGCATTTTCTGGTTTTGAAACTGCCTAGCAAATAATTTCTTTTGATCCAACTGCTTCCCCCAATTATTATTAGGTTTAACTCTTTGTAAAATAGCAAGCTCCACACCCTGTAGATATCAGACCACCATCCCACCCATGTGTGTTCCTTATGCTTCAGGGTTTCATTTAGGAGCTGAGCTTGTAACACTTGAGGAAATGAACCACTAATGCTAGACTTCTGCTTCACTCCCCAGCTGAGCAATTCTCTTGAACAAAGAAAAGAAACAAATAATGAGGAAGGAGAAAGAGAAAGAAATGAGGAGAGATGGAAGGAAAGTAGAAAAATAGAATAGATAAACGGATGACTATTTCAGGCATTGATCATGTAGTGGTAAGGTTAATGGTACATACACAGTTGTAAACATTCTTCCACTCCACAAACCCTACAGGATTTATTCACTGATTGTCCAGTTTAAGATCTTTGGTTCTCTTAATAATTCAAATCTTAAAACTTTCTAATGATTTTTGCTCAAGGACAGCCCTGGAAAAATGTATTAGCCACTTTTGTATTATAGTAATGACAAAAATAGCTAGAACCTATAGAAGATCACTCTCAACGTTTTGCTATTGTTTTAAATGCCAATGAGTCAATATTGGCTTCATAGTGACCCTGTGACAGAGTAGAATTGCTATAATGTCTGTAGAAGAAAACACAAGGTTTTCTGCAGAGCTCTTAGATGAATTCAAATCACCGACCTTTCAGTTAGCAGCTCAGCTGTTATGTATTAGAACTCCTTTGCTATTTCTTAGATTGCTTGAAGTTGGAACTGACTCTTTAGCAATGAAGTAGTTGTTGTATTTACTCCCTAGAGCCCTGGGCCACATATATTCTCACTGAAAGACCATACCTCCGGCAGCATGAAGCTACTACAGACTAATCCCGGACAAAGAGTTACGACCACCATAGTGAGGACAGGCTGCACAGACATGCTGAGGGGACTGGTCAGGAGGCTAGTACAGCTACAGGAATAAGACGCAGTGATAACGTGCTGGTGGAGGGGAAGGAGCAGAGATGTCAGATGAGATGTTTGTAGGTAAAGTTTGAGAAATTGCTGACTGATGGGAAACAGGCAGTGCGGTGTACTCCCTGTATCCTGTCAGGAACGTTTGCATTTTAAGGCAGGCTGCCTCAGGGCAGGAGGTGACGGATTTCAGGCAGGGGAGGGGTGCATCATCCTGTCTGCAGTCTCCCACCTGCCTGTGTCGGGAGCCTGCTGCTCCCCTTGAAGGAGCTTCCATGGGGTCTTGATGGGGTGGGGTCCAGCATCCTCCGGGAACTCTTCTTTTCTGAGGGCCATCCTAGAACAATAGGGACTTTCTGAAACTCAGTAGGGGGGTGCCAGCCATTCTCAGCCAAAAGAAAGCCAGTGCAACCAGGGCAGTGATTGCCAGAAAATTGGACAGTCCCTGGCGTCAGAATAGGTTAAGTGCTAGACTGCTGATAGAAAGCTCAGCGGTTTGAATCCAGCAGTCACCAGAAAAATGAAACTGTCTTCTCTGGTTTAGATTTTTTATTCCTGGAAACTCAGTGAAGGAATCAACACGGTGGTAGTGGGTTTGCTTTGGTTATTTGACTGCTTGGAGTCCCTGGGTGGTGCAAATGGTTAATGTACTCAGCAGCTAACCAAAAGTTTAGACATCTGTGTGCCTTGGAATAAAGGCCTGGTAATCTACTTCTGAAAAAAAAAAATAAAAGAAGCCACTGAAAGCCTTATTGAGTTATACTTTGATACACATGGGTCAACCTGAGTGGGAATTGACTTGACAACAACTGATAAAAAAAGCCGTTAATAAAGCACATTCACACCCTACCTGCCCAAGTTCATACATCCATTTCCCTGCCTTCATGCCAGTAATCTTTCTGTTGTTGTTGTTGGTCAATGCTGTCGAGTTGTAGACGACTCATAGTGACCCTATCAACAAAAGACCTGAACACTTGTATAAATTTAATCCTTTCTCCAGGTTCATAGGGTTTCCAGAGGCAAGCCATTTTGGAAGTGGATGCCACTCCTGCTTCTAAGCTTGTTTTAATCAGGAAGCTCCACCAAACACTGCCCACCACAGGTAACCATTCTCACATTTAACACATCAGTGTCACAGTGTTCAGCGTCACCGCAACCATGAGTTACCTCTGTACAGCAAGTGGACAGACCAGGGCTATATGACCTAGAAGAATGTTTGACCCAAAACAATTAAAACCAGGTCTGAGGGCCGCAGATTAAAGTCACCCACCTTTGACTTGGGAGCGTCACTTTCTGTCCACTGGTATCACCGATTTCTCTCTACACTGCTGTTGTTTTTGTTAAGTGTCATTGAGTCATAGGCAACTCGTAGCGACCCTATGAAAGAAAGAGCTGAACACTTTCTGTACTTGTTGTTTTGTTTTTTTGTGAGGAAACAACTTCAGATGTGGCCAGAACCACCACAAATCTTGACAGGTAAAGCTGTGGAAGGGAAGGCAGCGTGGAGCTGCTGGAGGGGGAAGAGTGTGTGTTTGATGAGCCAAGCATGGTGCCTAACTAGAGTGAGTCGACTAAGCCTCGGTGTTTACTCACAGTGTGTTGGCTAAGCTTTGGCCCTCTCATGTCTTTGAACCTGGGGCCACATATCTTTTCTTTCCATCCCCATCCTGAGCTTCAGGCTTCTCTTCCCCTGACATACTCCGGGCATGTTGCAAGGAGGGACTGGTCCTTGGAGAGGGAAACACGTTTGGGAGATTGGAGGGATGGCACAGGAGAGGAAGACCCTCGATGATATGGATGCATTCTGTGAGTGGAATGGTGGGAATGAGTACATTTGAGACGGTGAGGTTGGCACAGGATAGAGCGGCGTTTAGGGCTCTTGTACATAAGGTCGCTCTGAGTCGCAAGTAACTCTATGGCACATAACAACAACAACAGAAAAGGAGTTGATTCCTCCAAAGCACAACAGCTTGGCAAACACTGGCCAGTGGCCCATTACAAATTCCTCAAGTCTGACCTGGCCCTCTCCTCATTCCTGGATCCCCCATTCCCTGTCTACAAACAACCCCTTTGTGTTAGTCCCTTGATGGTATACTTTCGGGTCTCCTCCAGGAAAATGTCTTCTAATATATTCATACTACCAACTCCAGTACACTGAAACACATCCCTGAAAAGTGCTGAGCAACTTTTAGGCTCCTGCAGAAGTCCTAAAGACCAGAGCTGAGGAAGCACAAAGCATATTTGACTTAACCAGCAGGGCCAGCCTACCAGTGTGGGGAGAGGTCAGGCTGGCTACAAGAGGGGCCAGCAGTGCAGAAAAACAATGTCTTCCTTTGATGGGGGTTTCTAAGCACCCATTTCCTGGAATGGAGGCCAGGCTGAGGCTGGAAAAGGCGCTCAGGATTTATGAGCCTGCAGAAACTTGCTTTCTCTTGCAACAAGAGGAAGACAGAACGTTCTGTCACCATGTCAGGTTCGTATGCACCAGGCCTTCTGGAAATGTTTTGCCAGCCTGAGAATTGAAGGCAGATGGAGAAGAGCTGCTCTGGTTCACTTGCCCCATCTTCTCTCTTCATATAACACAGTGCATATCCAGCGGACCCAGCAGGGCCGTGCAAGAGACAGGACACAGAACAAGCCTGCAGACCCAAGGCACAGCCCTTCAGTTGGTCTTTCTGATGTGTTCAACTTCACCCTCCGGCTGCAGCTTTGGCAAGGCTGCTCAATCAATCCCATAATTAATGGATCAACAATTCCAGTTGATCAGTGACGGGCTGGTAGGGCCTGTGGTGCACACTGAGTAGGAGAGATGGAGGAAATATTATTGGAAAGTTCTACCCTGTCTCACTAACATCTGAGAAGACACTCAAGGCTCTGACACAATGAAAGACAGTTAACCAGGCTTGGATAATCAGCCTCAACAACAACAACGAAACCCAAAAGAAAAACAACAAAATCCTTCAAACTTAACCGCCTTCCAGCTGATTTCTAACTCATAGTTGATCTTCTGTGTGGTTTTGGAGGCTGTAAATCTGAAATGGAGAAGGTCCATTGGTGAGTTTGAACTGTCAGAGCTGTTCTGCCTTTTTGTTCACAGTGCAGCCCTCTGTGGACTACACTGTCATGAGGTGGTCCGGGAAGGAAGGGCAACTGTTTTTACCTGGAAAAAAAAAAAGAACAAATAAACACCACCACGACCCAAGTTAGTATGGATTTGAGGGGATAAGAAAGAAGCCCTTTCATGGCACAAATGTCTGTGCTCAGCTGCTCACTGAAAGTTTGGTAGTTTGAACCCAACCAACCATGCCAGTGAAGAAAAGCTGGCATTCTGTTCCCATAAAGATTATGGTCAAGAAACCTACAGTGCCATTTTCCACCCTGTCACGCATGGGGCTGCTGTGACTTGGAATCAATCCTGTGGCAATGGGACTGGTTTGGGTGGAGGTGGGACAGGAGCCTTCAACCAGACTGGAAACCTAGATGCAATTGAAATACAGATGGCCAATTGGAAACTTCCAGAGCCTTATAAGCAAAACAACCTAGAAGTCAGCATCATTGCAGGACAATGGAAGATGAAATAAAATGATTGGGTTAGTAAGTTGTTTTAAAAAGGAATTGTTGCTCCCTTTTAAAAGCTGTGTTACAACTTCTCAAGGATCAGCAATTAAGTAGGTTTATTCCTGGAGTCACTATGAGTCGTGTTCAATTCAAAAGCAATCAGCAACCACCACCACCTTATTTTTTACTATGATTAGATTCCAAAGAAGGAGTCTTTGTATGAAAACTGATATTATGAAAAACGGAGGATATTCACATCAGATCACAAAATATTGCTATATAACTGCTAAATGATATTATTATATAACTGTCACATTATATAGCTATTAAATTACATCATTATGTAACTGCCAAGTTATGGCCCAGCCCCGGTGATGCATAACTTTAACTGTTGCAACCATCCCAGCCATCAGAGTTAAGCCATCTCCCACCTTGGCATCCAGTAACACGAGATGCATGTTGTTAATGTGAGAAATTCTTAAGCAGTAGATATATAAAAAAAAGCCAACAACAACAACAAAAAGTACTGGAATAAATGTGGAGAAGGAGATAATAAGTGAGGAGTAGGCGTAACTGTAAATTGAATGTGTTGTTTCATAGATTATATGAAGATGAACAACTTGTTTTATTAAATCATTCTAGATTTAATTATATTATTAGTTGCAATGCTATTAGTAACTGAGCAGAAGTCTTTTGTTTTTTTTAGTAACAACATTTTTATTTGTGTCAAAATATCTTTTTTCTCTTCACTCCACCTTTGCTTTTGAATGACAGCTTAACAAGGTTTCAATTCCTTGTTGATTCTAGTTTCCCTGAATAACCTGATGATATGTGCAGCAAAAGGTCTTCCGTCAGTGGGATGGTGTTGTGTCTTGGGTACACCGTCTTTCCTCCTGCTTGTGTGGCGTCTCTTGGCATCGACCCCTGCTTTGTCTTCCCTCCATGGTTCCAGGTGTGCACTGGTTCTTTTTTCCCCTTTTAATACAAGTTTGTTTTCAAAGTTTATATGGATTGTTTTTCAAACTGCATCTTTCCCATCTACTTCATTCACCCCTCCCTCCACCCATCAAACTGTGCGACCCCATGATTAACCACCCCTGCTGCCCACCCATCCTCACCCTTCTGTTCCTCCCTACCTCACCTTAGATCCTCATACTCATTCTACAATAATGGTTTTCTACAATATTTGTCATTATGGGACTGAGTTAGTTCACTCAGCATAATTGAGTAGAAGTCTTTTAAATTTCCCCCTCTTCTTCTCTTTATTTAATATTTCACTCTCAAAAAAGTTACTGATATATGTAAAAAAATATATACATGGCAGGCGTCAGGGTGGCAGTGTCTGATCTCCATTAACTTCAGAAGGAGGAAGAATCCCGTGAACTGAAACAGCAGCACTAATACAACTCCGATGAGCTCAGACACCTTGCTCCTTACCTTCTCTACCATTTCCAACATTAACCATCCATCCCCAGCTTTCACTGCGGTAACTACAATAATCCCTTAAAATGATCACAGGGAGCTCCCAGAGAATACTCATGACATCCTGGATCCCCTTATCCCCTGAGGTCAATGTTGAGTCTTCAAAATTTTTCTATAAAAACAAGACAGTAAACATTTTATACTTTGCTGTTACAACACTTCACTTCTGCCATGGTAACACAAAGGCAGCCACAGACAATAGGTAATCGAATGAACGAGGCTGTGTTCTGATAAAATTTTATAAATGGACATGGAAATTTAAATTTCATATGACATGAAATAATGCTCTATTTTTAGAATGTGAAAGCTGTTGCTAGCTTCTGGGCCATAGAAAAAAAAAACCCCAAAAAAACCCCAAAACACAAAACAGGCAGCCGGATAGATTCGAGAGAGGGCCATGTTAGTTTATCAAGCCCTGGGCGTTAAACGTGGTTTGCTCTCTTCTACCAGCTCAAAAGTTAATCAGAACACGCCTAAGTGGTGTTCTAGAAGGTAACAGCCAAGCACTCTGTAATGCATGGAGTTGCCCCAAACTGTGTTTGGTTTTATTCTCGCAGAAGTAGCATCATATTTATGGTCAAAGGGAGGAAAGACTAGGGAACGAGTGAAGCAGAACAGTAATTAAGTACCTGTATTCATCCCTACCTGAGTTTCAGCCAATTTGTTCACTGCTTCTTTGAAATTTGTGGTGCCTCATAAGAAGCTTCATTGCGGCTCCAAAAGCATGTGGTTTCAGTTGGTAAGAAGCTGTGTTGTAATCCCAAAGGCAAGCGGTTTGAATCCACCAGTAGCTGTGTGGGAGAGGGATGGACAATCTCCTCCTGTGTGATTTATTGCTTCTGGAATTCTGACAGTGGGTCATCTATGAATTGGTTATGACTCCGAGACACACAACAAAAACAGTCTCCTAAGTACATTTAAAAGGAGAGTAGTGTGTGTGTGTGTGTGTGTGTGTGTGTGTGTGTGTAATGAATTTTTTTTTTCAAACTCAAGTGTTATCCATCATTGCATACACTTCCCTTTGGGGCCAGAATCTGCTTTATTGACAATGCATTCCTTTTGGTTCATGTAGACTTTTTAAAATAGTAGTAGTACAATAATTTGCAGTTGTGTTAAATCAGCGAATTTGGGAATATTCAATGTACAAGGTGCAAAGTATTAAAAGGAGCTGTCATGTACCATCAATAAAGTACACTGTACTCAGACAAAAAAAAATTAAAAAAAAAGGAGCACATGATCAGATAAATATAAGACACAGCCAAAGACTCTAAACTAATCTCGCTGGAATTTAGCATACTGGTTTATTGTTTTAAATATCATAAATGCCTAGCAATTTTAGCTTTTCCTTCCTTTTTAAACAATGTGATTTCCTTCCATTCATTTCCGTTCTCTGCCTAGTGTGTAGAGAGTTGCACTATTGATACAAGGCGAAGTCTCTCTGGTGGTTTAAATCTAACAGAGACGCCTCAAGAAGCAACCTCTTGTGCAGTTTACACCCTCAGAAACCCAATGGAAGGTCAGCTAGGAATTGGTTTTAACTTGATGACAATGAGGGTTTAAAAGAGTTACTTGTTAGGACGCTTCTTAAAATCGAGACACCTAATTCTTGTGCCACCAGGACTCCTTGTGTCTACATCTAGATGGAGCCTTTTCCTCCCTTTAACTCTTCAAACCCTAGTGGCCCATTCATTTTCTTTCATTGTTTAGATCACATCTACAGTGAAAGTTATGTCAGCACAGATAACCTCTCAAACTCAAACTCAATGCCATAGAATTGGTTCTGACTCATACCCATCTTCCACTGGGATTCCAAAGCTGTGATTTTTAATTATAGGAGACTGTCTATATTTCTGTCTCAGTGTGACTGGTGGAACTGAACCACCGGAGACATGAGGACTTTTGGTTAGCAGCACAACATGTTATATACACACGTAACCGTCAGAGCTCTTTAGAGATAGCCATGTTGTTGTTCATTGCTTTGACTACACGGCCTTGAGTTAATTGCTATTCAGTAACAAACAACTTATAGCTGACCCTTTACTGGGTTTTCAGAGGCTGAAATCATATGGGAAGAGATTGCCCATCTTTCTCCCAGGGAGCAATTGGTGGATTCGAACTAACTGACTTTGGGTTAACAGTGCAACTCTCTACTCACTAGGCAACCAGAGCTCTCTAGAGATAGCTCCTATTATATTAGTATGTGCTATTGAGTCAGAAACAGCTCATAACTTATGCTCGAGTGAGTTTTCAGAGGCTGTAAATCACACAGGGGGATATGTCATATTTTTATCTCATCACCTTTGATACACTTGATCTGTTGTTAGAATTGAGACGTCAATCCTTCTAATGAGGACCCTTCCAAGCATGTCCTTCTCTAAGGTCTGGTCCTTCTTGGCAATGTGCCCAACGTATGTGAGATGGAGCTTCAAAATACTTGTATCCAGGGAGCAGCTTGGTTTCACCCTCTCTCAGATAGACCTGTATGCTCTCTTGGCAGTCCATGCCCCATAGTTTTTTCCAGCACCATAATCCAAAGGCATTAATTCTTCTGTCATCCTTACTCATTATCCATCTCTTTGATGCATAGCAAGTAATTGTGAAGACCATGGCCTGAGTCAAGCACACCTTAGTCTCTAGGCTGACCTTATTGTTCTTTAGTACTTTGGAAAGATCTCTGACAGCAGACTTCCCAATGCAATGCATTCCTTGCTTTCCTGACTGCTGGTGCCAAGAGTGTTAATTTAGGAGATGAGCTGAAATTGTTAACAATCTCAATCTCTTCTCCATCTATCATGGTGCTACCAATTGGCTTAGTGGTGAGAATTGTTTCATTGATTTTAAGCTTCAATCCATATTGAACACTAAAATCCTTGACCTTCTGCAGCAACCACTTCAGGTCTTCAGTTTCTGCCAGCAAGATTGTGCCATCTGCATAAGACAGGTGGTTGAGGAATCTTCCTCCAAACTTGATGCCACATTCCTTCTTATAAAGTCCAGCCTCCTGAATGATCTGTTCCATACATACATTGAAAGAATACGGAGAAACAATACATCCCTGACATACTTTTTTTCCTAATTTTGAATCATTCAGTATTTCCTTCCTCTGTTCTGAGGACTGCTGCCTGGTCCAAGTATATGTTTTACATGAGCGCAATCAAGGATTCTGGGATGCCCTTTCTTCTGAAGGTTAGCCACAATATGTTGTGATTTACACAAATACCTTTACATAGTCATTAAAACACAAACGCTTGTCTGTCAGATGTTGTTTAATAGACTTGATAGCCAAACATATTCCAGTGGCTCTGAAATTGGTAATAAAGAAATTAGTGATAATGAAAAAAGAGAATGGAAAGGCTTAGATGAAAGCATAAAGGGAATTTTAGAAAGGAAGTTCACACTTGTGACACTAGAGAAAAGCAAAAGATTTATCTGCAAAATTAGAAACCAAATGACCTGTTGCCATTAAGCGGACACCAGCTTGTGGGACCCCATGTGTTAGAGGAGATCACAGAGCTGTCTAGAATGTAATCTTCTGGAAGAAGCTTGCCAGGCCTTATTTCCATGGTGCCTCCAGGTAAGTTCAAAATATTGACTTTTAGGTTCATAAGTGAATGCAGACTAGAATGAAAAAAACTTTCCTCAAAAGAAAATATTGTTGTTTGTCGTTGAGTCAAGCACAACTCATAGCAACCCTATGAACAAAAGGCCTGAAGCCTTTCTATAACTATCAACATTTATTAAAGTTCATGGTTTTTAGAGGCCTGTTGTTTAGGTAGTGGATGCCACTCCTACTTCCATCTCTCTCTATCTCTATCTCTGTCATTATCTCTAGCTCCTATATTTCTCTATCTATGATCTATCATCTATCTATCCTCTATCTCTATCTCATATATTTCTCTATCTCTAGATCTATCATCTATCTATCTATCTCTATTAATTTATCTATAAACAAATAATTTGGACATAGGCAAACACTGTGTATCTAGGCAAAAAGAACAGGTCTCAAGTTTAACATTTATAATGGTATGCTATGTACCCTTGATATAAAGTCACAAGAATGGCATTTACCTTAGTGATAATTCTACTTCAGAGGAATGTTACTGGTGATGGCAGAGTTGAGTATCCTGTGATGGTGGTGGTAATGGTTACACAAGGTTATCTATGTGACAAAAATGCATTGATCTGTGCGCGCGCACGCGGCACACACACACATGACTTCATCTGACTGGTAAAATCTGAACAAATCTTAGGGAATGTGCTATGTCAATTTATTGGCTTTATATGGTTCTCCGTTTGTGTGAAGTTTTAGCATTGGGGGCGTGGGAGTTGGGAGAGGGCTGCAGGGACTTCCTTGCACATTCCTTAGCAACCTCCTGTGAATCTATTATATAAAAATAAAAGTTTTTAAAAAACATTGGAAAACTGTAGACCTTCTGGAGCTATCAGATGTCAACTCGCTTGCATAATTACATGCATGGGGACGTGACACTGAAACTCGCTGACACATTCACAGAGCCTGTTGTCTGGCTTCACTGTTTTCTTCCCACCTCTGCTGGCAGAGAGCTGAGACAATTGTTTCATTTGGGAACCGATTCAGGGGTCTTCTGGGGGTTTACAACTTTGCTTTGCAACCGGGGCTGGAGGTGTTAGTGGCAAAGGCAGTGTGAAGGGCCTGTGTGTGGGACAGAGGCAGAAAATGTCATTTTTGCTTAGAGTTGGTTTTCTTCCAAAGGTATACAGTTGGCCTGGGTTTTCCTTTAGGCTTCGACTGCAGCTGCCAATGGAGTCCTAGGTGGTAAAAACTGTAAACTCGTTCTGCTGTTCACGACAAAGTTTGAGGTTCAGGTTTGCTCAGAAGCACTCAGAAGGAAGGCCTGGGAATTTACTTCTGAGAAACAGCATTAAAAATCCACTGAATTGATGCGGGGGTGGGGGTGGGGTGGCGGAGCACAGTGAGGCCTGGTGCTGAAGAAAATGGGAAGACTCTTTCATTAAAAACAACGTATTTAAACTTTGTAAATAAACTTGTATAGAAGGAAAAAAAATTTAAAAAAATCCATTGAATTGAAGCAAAATTCTTTGATACATGACGGGTCTCCAAGAATTGGAATCAATTTGATGCTGCTAACACTATAATTTTCAAAGCATATTTAATTCTTTATTTGCATTCTTTACATCAAGACATATCAGAGATTTCTCAGAATGGGAGTTTAAGGAAGTCTTCTTATTAAGCCCTGTGTCTCTGGTGCCTGGCAATGTGCTGTTGTTGTTGTTGTATACTGTTTAGTTGGAACCAACCCATAGCTGACCTTCTGGGTTTTCAGAGGCAGTTAATCACATGGGAGGAGACTACTCATCCTTCTCCCTCAGAGGGGCTGATGGCCTTGAACTACATGCCTTTGGGATTGGATTGTAGCTTAGCTTCTTTCCAGTTGGCCACCAGTGTTCCCTTGCAATATACTGGCACTAAACAAATAAAAGAATGCTTGAAAGACCTTGTAACAGGTTCTCACGATCTGATTTTTTGTTCCATTACCTTGTTCCATATTTTTATATCTATCAATTATATTAAGATGTATTAGAGGATGCTGAGGGTAACAAGTAACCCCAAAATGTCATTGGGTGCTAAACACAGACATGGAAGATTGGGCTGTTGGAATGGTAAAGAGATAACAGAAATGGAAATTTTTGTATTTGGAAGACACCGAGGAAAGACCTTACTGAGAATTCCAACGCCTGTTTTACAGAGCAGGCCGGTGAGACTGCTGGTGAGAAGTTTTGCGTCTGTGCGTGAAGTTCTCTGGTGGCTGAGCTGGGAGTATATCAAGTCCCTTGACTCTTCTTATTCCAGAGCCCTGTCTACCTGACAGAGATTTCTGGTAAAGAGTTGCAGTAAAGAGTTGCTGCTGCCAACCGAAAGATACATAGTTTTCAATCTACCAGCTGCTCTGTCTGAGAAAGATGGGCAATCAACCCTTGTGTAATTTACTCCCTCTGAAAACCTGCTGGAGGGTCAGCTCTGAGTCAGTTCTGACTCACTGATACCTAACAGTAAAAACAACAAAAATACCAAATGGAGATACATTCTGGCATGCCGGGTTCTCCTCATCTCTCAACGCTATCACATCCATGAGCTCATCTAACCAATAGAGAGTCTTTTATGACCTTAGGCAAATCCTTTCGCATTTCACATGCCCTTGTCTTCTCTCCCTCTGCCATGTATGACAGGGTAACACTTAAAGTGTAACTGATTTCCTGTGCTCCCATCAGAGGCAACCAGGCAGGGCTGTACTCAGTCCTCCGGGTGTATCTAACAGGAGTGGGGGGGAATGAAAAAGGCATTTCTGTGTTTGGAGTTTCAAATGGCTAGAAACTAGAGAACTAGAAAGGGCTTGGGCTCTGAGAAATGATTTGGAAGGAAGTTGGCTTCTTATGGTCCCCTCCTCCCTCTTTTCTTCCCCTTCAGGCTAGAAAAAGATTCCCTGGCTGTGGAACGGAGATTCTGCTACGTTGGTGGAATGAGCTTTTAAAAATAAATTAAACTGAGCTTCAGGAAAAAAAAGTCTATTTCTTCCACCTTTCTATTTGTGGATTGAGAGTCATACCAGCTACATGTGTGGACACATTTGACTTCGCCAAGAATCTTTGTCAGCACATTGCTACTCTGCGATTTTTAAAAATTTTTTTAAACCAACAACCCTGAAGTGGAGTCTATCCATTCAGAAGCAATAGCTTTGTCCTTGAGTGAGGGGCTGGCAGAAAGAGATTAGGGGAACTATTGGAAGTCGCTAGTAATCTCAGAAATACTAATGCTTTAATGAGGGAACTCTGATAGCCTAGTGGGAAAGGAATTGTGCTGCCAATCCAAAGGCACTCGGTTTGAATCCACCAACTGCTCCAATGGAAAAATACAGGCTGTCTCCCCTCATATAATTTGTTGTTGCTGTTGTTGTTAGTTGCCATCAAGTCAAGTATGACTCATAGCCATCCTTTGGACAACAGACCTGAATCCTGTTCTATGCCATCATCGTCATCTGCCACATTTGAGTCCATTGCTGCAATGACTGTGTCAATCCATCTTGTTGGGGGTCTTCCTCTCTTTTGCCTGCCCTCCACCTTTCCAAGCATAATATACTTGTGCAAGGAATAGCCTCTCCCACATGCAACATGTCTAGAGTACAAGAGATGAAGTTTTGTTATCTTTGCCTTTAAGGAACACTTTTCCAAGATACATCTGTTTGTTCTTTTGTCTACCAATGACATTCATTACTCTTCTTCAACACCAACGCTCAAAGGCATCAAGTCTTCTTCTGAAATCCTTATTAGATGTCTAGCTCTCAGAAGCATAGAAGTAAGAAAAAAAGACCACAGCTGAATCAGGCACACCATAAATCTTCAAATTGACAGCATTGCTTTTCAGTATTTTGGAAGCATCTTGCAATTTACTGCCTCTGGAAACCTGTTGGAGGGTCAGCTATGTATGAGTCAGCTCTGACTCAATGATACACAACTTTTAAAACTTTTTTAAAGTTCATTCACCGTTGCACATATTCCTCCCTTGCTCTTCCTTCCACCTCCCCAGTCCACTTCACAGTGAACCTCTTGTTTCAGATTGTTGTCATGCATAGAAGGCCTCATCATATATGAGCTACGAAGAGGCTGTAGACTGCTTGAAGTTTTCAGGTTTGTGCAGAGATCGTTGAAGTTTGCTGACTTAAGTGCGCTCTCGGGAGACACTTCCTAAAATGCAGACACTCCAAGCATCTTGCCCTAACAGGCTGTTCCTGAAGACCTTCATTAGCTTTCCATTATTCCACAGTGGGCTCAACAAATACTGAAAACCATCATAAATGTCATCTGGGCCAGACTGATGGTCAGGGATGAGAGATCGCTAATAACATTTCCTATTGCTCTTGTTGGCTTTTGGAAGAGGCCTGTCAGAAGACAAGACTAAGCAAGGCGCCAAATTCAACAGGACGGGTGGGAAGGTAGGGCCAGTCTGGAGGCTACACCCTTCTGATATCCCTTCACTCTTCTAACCACGGCTATATTCTACTTGCAAGCGACAGATCCATTTTCAAAAGCAAGACTTGGAAATTCCCAGAGAACAAGCCCTATGTAGTCCTGGGTTAGAGAGGACTTTTCTGTGGTTAATTAAACAGCCTTTCCTATCACTCTAGTGGGGTTTATGGCAGTTTGAGGTAGAATTCTTGACTTCCATGCAGGAGATCTGGGTTGATGCTGAACAAGGTTCTGTCATGTTTACAGACGGAGAGACATTAGGAATAAAGGACTGACAACTGACTTTGGGAAATTACAGATAACCATCCGATCTCATTATACCTGGGGTCAGAGGTCAATTTGATGAGCGTTAACACAACAAAATCACTCCAGTAAAACTTTACATCTAGCCAGAGGTCTACTATTCAGAGGTCTGAGATATTGAAGGGATGTGGCATTTAGCTGCCTACCCCTTTCTCTCCAAAAAGCTTATTCCTCATCCATATGATTCCTTTTAATGTTTAAAACAGGACTGGTCTTCAACATCCACACACATTTTGACTTCTTACAGACAAGATATGGCTGGTTCTAAGATTCTGTCTTGGCATTTTGTCAAGAAGTCTAGTATTTGAATTGTAAGCCATACACTCAAATCTTACCCACAAAGCCCTTCTCAGAGTCATACAAAAGGACAGGAGTTTGGGTAGAATTTTCTCAATGATTCTGCACCCAGTTGGTGTGAGCAAAGACCCCCAAACGCTATTAAACTCCTTAGTGATGTGAACCAGATGGAAAATAAAACAAAAGAATTCACAACTCATGTTAGACTGAATTGAATGTCTTTAATTTCACACAATGAATAACATATGAATAGGATTAACTTTTTTTTTCCTTTTCCTTTTTTTCTTTTTTTAATAGTTAAGTGCTCTATACTGTGCTAACCTGATCTGGTAGCGAAAAAGACTGAGCTTTCTTTTAGAAAAAAATGTTTAAAACCCAACATCTAAGACCATGGAGGAGCATGACAGGAAAGCATGCCAGATGTAGCTACGCCTCAAATAACAGTAAGTCCATGTTCATTTTAAATGTACAAAAATGCTTTATGAATAAAAACCGTTACAAAAAGAACATTTCAAACCATGTACAATTTTTCTTGCCTCTATATTCAATAAAATACAAATACATTTTTGTTCTAAAATATGTTTACATACAATCAAAGTAGGACATGCAAATTACACTTTAAAAAAGGCTTTTAAAAACCACTTATGAATACAAACTAAAAATTAGCCAGCACGACTTGTAAGACAATCTTGTGCCCCAATTTTTTTTCCTTTTGAAATATATATATACATATTTAACACATCATGTGCATTTATTATTATTTAAGAAATAGATTTTTTTTTTTAAAAAAAAAAGAAGAAAGAAAAAAAAACCAAAAAACCCAACAAAACAACAAGCTCACAAAAGAAGACACCGGCATAGGGTGAAACTGCCCTCCCATGCTAACTGATTGGCAGTTCGTTTTTATTTTCCCCCTTTTAGTGTTTATGATACCTGGGCAGGTGGGCAAGAGATATCCAGGAAGTTTCTTCCTTGGTTGATATGTGCTTCTAAGACTGTTCCCCAAATGACTGAGCCCAAAAGGGAAGCAAGACTCATCAGTGGGGCAAACTCTCCAAGAAACGAAAGGCAAGGGGAAGCCTTGGGTTGTGGAAAGAAACTTTTAAGAAACACCGAGAAAAATGTTACGGTATAGTACAGTTCGAGTTTCTAGGCACTGTGATGACATTATCTGTAAGCTCTGGCATTTGGACCGCTGTGACACTACAGGGTACGGTAGAGAAGAACGTCTATATTTAGCTACTTTTACATAATGAGAAGGACGGAAAAAATCTTGCAACGTAACACTTAAATGGCTTCTTGAGGCATTTGAGCTTCTGCCACCCCTTCTCTCTCTCTCCATGCGACAGTTGGCATTTAAAGGCTTTGGAAGTATATGGATAGACTGTTGACAGTTCCCAGGTAAAATCTTCCTGGTGGTGGGGAAGAAAGGAAAATAGTCTCCAAAAGTTATCATCTGAATATTGTGGGGTAATAAGCTGAAGGGGTGGGATTTTCTACTTAAGTCTTAAACCAAATCCTTTATGATCTGCATGTAGTACATCACCTTATACTATTACTCTGTCATCACTTGCTTATCATATTTATAGACCCAGCAATGCGCAGCACACACATTGCGACTGCCGTCAAACATGGCCTGCCACTCCGGACAGCAGCCAAGTTAACATGCTAATCCATTGTCAGCCCTTAGTCACCTTTTCTGGGCTGTCACTGGTGGCTAAGTCCCGGTCCTGCCAAATCACAAACCAGCCCGACACCGGCTCTTTTCCATCAGCCTTTCTTGGTTGGGCTGGAGCCAGAGCTGAGCTATTAAGAGAAAGTCAGACATTTTTGAGATCAGAGCTTGAGAAGCAAGTGATCTCCCCAGCCACTCTGGACAGAAACTCAGAGGTTCATGTCTTGGGGGAGAGTTTTCTATCTAGATTTAGTCCTTTTCTCACCCTACTTCCTCTATTCTAACTGGGTTCATGCATGCTTGCTTAAGACAAGTATGCTAAGAAAAACCTAATAAAACCCAAAAGGTTTCCCTTGATCAGAAATACTATGTAGAGCTGTATAAGGTGTCTTGTGTATCCTAAATGGCTGCATCTCACAGTGACAATGCAGCCAGGGTAGGCAGTGTTGTGTGGCCAAACACCTCCACAGTTCAGGACAAGGGAGCTGGGGTCTCATTTTGACTCTGCAACCAACTAGCTGTGAAATTAGCATGGCCCAATGTTGGGTCTTGGCAGGGGAGGAGATGCGAATGGAAAAGGGGCAGATGGGGAATAAAAAGATGGTTGTCCCAATGAGTCAAGTTAACGGAAAATAAACAAACAATGCTAGTAAGTGAGGAAGGTGGAGGGAGGATGCCCTGTAAGTGATGGATTTTCATCCACCTCCCAGCAGCTGAGGAGTTGGATACCAGGCCTCAGCTAGATCTTCTACAGTTTTCCAATTTCCTCTTAGAGCATTCATGAAGCTTTGCATTTAAAACACATGAAGAGTGCAGACCCAAAGTGACCCTTAAGTTACAATGTGGCTATATTTCTCCTGGAATACCTTTCAATGGCTTGGAATTTGTAATGCATCCCAAGGTTACTTGGAATTTCTCACTTATTAGAGGTTAATACCAATGAAGCTTTGGCTCCGCTTTTAAGAGTCTTGCACAGTGTGTGTGTGTGTTGGGAATATGCCAGTGAATTTTCCCAGGCAGAGAGATTTATGGAGTCTGATCACACACTGGCATGGAGTGACAAAGGAAGACAGGCGAAAGAAAAATGGAAATGGATTTCAAAACCCACCAGGAAGAGAAATGGCTTTATGGCTTAACTGCCATGAAAATGCTTCCTCTTTGCAATGGTGAGGTGAGTGGGACTAATACCAGTCTTTCTCTTGAGTGATTCTGGGACCATTCAGACATAGCTTGGGGATGGCAAATTCAACGTGGGTTGGTTTGATTTTGCTGGCCAACTTGTGGGAAATGCCAAAGGTCAATCTAGGTCCCAAACTGACTATCTAGGACATAAGCTTTAAAGGACAGAGAACGCAGTCCTCTTACAGATTGCTGGGACTAAGTGTAGCTGACCTACTGGGTAGCAGCTGATTGGGAAATTTTCCCAGGATAGCATAGAAAAGGATGACTCTGGATAATTTCAAGCAGGTGCCCAGATCTAGCCAGGATGTCAGCAAGCATATTAATTTGGGATTTAACAAATTCAGTTCCATAGACACGCCATCCCTTATTCTCGTATATTCCCAAACAAAAATCCATCTCTCTACAAGGAAATCATGTTGTGTTCTGAAGTGATAATACAATTTCCAGCCTGTCCCAACTTCCTGTAAAGAAACTTAATTTGGAGATAAACCTGATATTCTAATTCCCATTAGAAAATTTAATTCTCTCAGTGTCTCTCTTCTTCTAATCGAACCATGCCAGCTGTTTGATGTCTTGGGGGAGCTGGGGAGGGAGGAGGGAGGGAGGAAATTGAAAATGCTTATTTGAAATTTCCACATCTGACTTTCAGAAAACATCTACGGCAATGGAATAACTTCATATTTAGTCTGAATCTTCGTAACTTTTTTTTTTCCCTTAACTTGGGCTGAAAAAATGGATAATAGACATGAATTTCTGGCCACGCTAAACCAATGGCTAGAGTACAACTTGGATGAGAAATGTACAGTTGAAATTGACCATTTAAAAGACGATTTGTCACACACAGTTTGCATCCATGCAGACTGATAGATTTATAATTACATTATGTACAAAAATGTATTAGTTTATTAAGGCAACCACAATTTGGATTCTTTGTCCAAGGTGGCTTGAAATAATTGGAGTGGCAATACCCTTAGAGCATTTCCATGGTTTTAACTTTGTTCCCTAGATAAGAACACTTACTTCCATTTGCTTTTAAGAAAGAATTAGCAAGAGATAATAGGCTTCTATTGTCTTGTTTTCTTATATCAAGATTTATGAAAGTTATTTTTATGAAAAATTCACATACTACGGCATTGCTAGACACTTGCAATTCAGGTGAATCTGGGGTTTCAGTTGAGGGGGATTTGTCAGTTATTCCATTTGCTGTGCGATATGAAAGCCTATTCTGTTTATTCTGCTTATATGTTGGATTTAAAAAAACAAAACAAAACAAGGAAACTGCCTGGGTCAGCATAGCCACGCATCTCTTGTGTACAATGAGAGCGATCCTTGGGACAGCATGCCGTGGGTGAATTTCCAACACAGGAACAGGAAGGTTTACATTAGTTAGGTACGTACCGAGAAAAAGAAGGCAGCAGCTAAGTTAATGAGAACACAGGTAAAGGTACAGTGGGCAAAGGTTAATGGGCAATGCTGTCTTAGTGTGCGTGTAGTGGAAGGGGCGTAGAGAAGACTATGAATGCCCGTCTACAGCTGTCTACCACCGCAATGCCACCTCCCGAGGACGCGATTCCACCTAAGAAACTGTGTCGTGCCCAGAAAGGTTAGGGTCATTTGAAGATGATGTTGGTGCCCCTAAGCCTAGCAGAGCTTTGAAACCGAGTAAATAAAAAACCAATTACAACAGACGTGAGTTAACAATCAAGCCAGTTGCGAATTCTGCACTTTTTTTTTTCCTCTCCCTTGGAATGTTTCCTAAATGGAGGTGTTTCCCTTTGGATCTCCCGGCCAGCAAATGAAATGGGATCCAGTGCGCACCTTGGACGCTTGTCGCTCAGGTGGAGGTAGGGAGGGCGCACCGGGGAGGCTTCTCTCCTAGATGGGTCTTCAGCTGCCTGTAAAGGACCTAGCGATGATGCTGGAGGCGGGGTACAGACAGACTTCTTTTTTGAAGGTGTCCCCTGCCTCTTGGTGGCTCGACCCCACCATCTGGCCTGATTCGGGCCTGCCCAGCTGCTGGAGAGAGAAGGGCGCTGGATCTCGGGCCCCTGCGCCCTCGCCGTGTGTCAGTGCCCCCAGCCCCAAGTTCACGTGCGCACGCCGCGCTAGGGAAGCACGTCGCTCTCACTGCCCCGGGACTTCCGGGGCCTCTTGGCCTTGACCTCTTCTTCGGTGGGCAGGGGCTGTGGCGGCGGCTGCTGCGGTGCCTGCGCGGGAGGCTGGGGTTTGTGTTTCCTCTTCCCGCCTCTGGGGGTCTTGGGTAGGGGCGGGGGCG